>NW_015505476.1:400376-434921 GCF_001515645.1 Sinocyclocheilus grahami
GCGCATCGTGTGTGTGTGTGTGTGTGTGTGTGTGTGCGAGCGAGAGAGCGAGAGTGCGAGAGAGAGAGAGAGAGAGCGTGAGAGAGCGAAAGAGAAACAGAGCGCGAGAGAGCGAAAGAGAGCGTGAGAGAGCGAGAGAGCGAGACACATCACAGTGGAGTCAGCTGTCTTAACCGTGGCTTGTGTACTGCAAACACATATTCATCACTGTGTCTGTCATGAGACTCTGTTCCCCTTTCTGGTTCTGTCTTTACATTTATTTTGAAAGATGAAGCTCGTGATTATGGTAAGGGGCGTTACATTTCCGACGAGTGCTTGCAGTGTTCGGCCAATCACAATGCACTGGGTCAGCTGGTCAATCAGAGCAGACTGCGCTTGTCGGAAGGAGGGACTTTGTAGAAAACGAAGCGTTTGAGAGAGGCGGGGCATACAGGACTTACAATAATGTACAGTATTTGAAAAATAATGTGTTTTTTGAACATTAAAGCATGTCAACATATTCTGTTACACCAAATACACAAAATAATGATCTCAAACACAATACTTCACAGAGAGCTTAATATTTGCGCGCGTTCTGAGACGCAGGTTCACGCACTTCGGATGAGCGCACACATAGATCTTCTCACTGTGCGCACGATTTCTATATTTCTTTAATATTATTAAATATTATAATATTAAGCAAGGCTTAAATGA
The DNA here is from genome assembly GCF_001515645.1 of Sinocyclocheilus grahami. NCBI lineage: Eukaryota > Metazoa > Chordata > Actinopteri > Cypriniformes > Cyprinidae > Sinocyclocheilus > Sinocyclocheilus grahami. Next base: position 401,070 of record NW_015505476.1, read on the forward strand.
GTTTAGTTTAAACACGGATAGCAACGTGTGCTGTTCAGGTCTCACCTGCGCTATCAACACGTGATGGTGGCATAAATTACAGTTATTCCAGCATAAAGCACTCGCATTGATTAAAGAGTGACTGGTTTGTCCACGTATTGTTTTTTTTCTCTCTCTCATTGCTCTTGTTGTAATGTATTGGGAAGCCAGAATTTGTATCCATCAACAGACACATGCATTAGTCGAACTCTAACAAACCATATTACAGATGCATTGTCAGATTTAAGTTGAACCGCGGTCCTAGTGTATGCCGAACCGTGTGTGGAGAACGGTACGGTTCGATTTTTTACCGAGAACCGTTGCACCCCTAACCTATACGTAAAACATTTTTGTGCCAATATTTTTTTAAGCACTTTCACACTTTTTATGCAATATTTACTATAAATCATTGAAAATGTTTTTTTAATTGATTCATTGATTGATTGATTAAATAATAAGGTATCTGTTCTACTGGGATTTTGTCTTTTAGACAAGTTCTCACACTAAAAGTTGATGCAAGGGATTAAAAGTGAATCAAATGACTGTAAAAAAGTTTTAAAGAAAAAGAAGCAAATGAAAAACCAGAGAACAGGACACAGAGACGTGACTGAGGATGTGGGAAAAGAAACAACTGCACACCTGTAGACCAGTGGAATAATTCATGGGACATTGTTCATTATATTGGTTGACCAAATTGCAAGACAGCTTCTGTTGTCTGTCATACTGAGTGATCAGAATAAAAAGAAGCCACAACCTTCAACATAGCACCAGATAAGCCTAAAAGCAAGAGAAGTTCTTCTGATATCAATGTCACATAGAAAGTACCAAGAGCTACAATATTTACAGACAAAAAACTATGGTAAATTTACAACTGTAGCGTCTGGACCAATCAAACACACAATATATATTTTGGTTTTTATATTTAACAAATACTCTGTAACCCCCCTCAGTTAACAAGCCATATGAGGACCCATGAACCCTTCCCCCCGGAATGCGTAACACCCCAGGAAGTCGAACAGGCCTCTTTGTTGCATGGCAACCAACGCTGATATCACTGGGTTTATTGGCCAAAAGTATGTAAAGCAGGGAAAATCCCTGCATGTCCCAAGGAAAGGCAGAGTAGAAATGGACTGTGTTCTAGTTAATTCATAGAAAAACCGTTATTTGAATGCCCAGTCCATTAACGTGACAAATAATGATTATTTGTAGCATTACTGCACACACACTCTCCCTGCCAACCTTTCATGCTGGATAACCACAGTTCTGATGTTATAAGTGACTGAAAATTTTTAGAACAGAACAGTCACCCAGTGAAATCTATTTATTTTTTCTTTCTTTAAAAACCTGAATAAATCCATTCAACAGTATGAAGAGATGAAGCTGTTTGGATGTTTGGAATGAGTCATTGTTGGAAAAACTGGTTAAAGCTCCCAGAGGACAATGGGCCCTGTGGTCAATCCATACCTATTCATTTGTCATCAATAAAGTCGGCATGAAATCAAAATTTACCCTTTTGGCTTTTTCAATGCACATTTCAAGTAATATTGCATTTAATCATTCATCAGTGTATAACATTTTGAATAAAATAAAGTTATTTTATCAAAATGTAATGTAAAATGCTCAGCCTGTGAAATTGCTTCCCTTATGAACGACTCCTGCTCTTTCAACCACCTACTGTAGCTCTATTCTGCTATATAATTGACTTTTATTTTTGAAATTCTAATCCCACCCCACATTTTTTTATTACTGAATATCCACTTTCACTCAAAAGTGAAAAAAATACTGTATGTCAGATTTCAGAATGTAAAATATATTGGCATATATCAGCCATTTCTACATATCAGCACTGGCTATTGGCTATATAGGTCAACCACTATTACAGAGGTTGAAAAAAAATAATTACATTTTGATAAAAACATTTTTTTTCTTTAGGATAATGTGCCCTGGCACGTCAAGCATGGGGTCAGTTTTGACTTCATGACTGAACACTTTCCATACGGAGGGATTTTGTGGTTGGCTTCTCCAAATGGTTACTGGTAAATGACTTTTGGGTAGTATGAAATTGTGCATCAGATACACAAGCTGCAATTTTAGAGCTGACATTATCTGCAGTCATTAAGCGTGTCTTTATTTATTCAGATTGGGGCTAATTAGCATGGCGACTTCAGCACACGTGCTAATATGACATTCAAGGCACAATAATAGCATGGCATCATTTCCTGTCTAGGCTCTCCTATCGTAAGGCCAAACTAATTATCTCAGCTGAAATGTCCCTCTTGTGTGACTGAAAGCTTAAATACTCTGTCCACACATGATATATCTCACTCACAAACAAAAGCTTCTTTTGGACCATAAATCTACTGGACTCACTTAATGTGATTTTGGGCTTCAAATGGAAATGCTAGTCAGTTGAGCTCGAATCACTATTATTGATCCTCTAACCTCCATCACTGACCTTTTACTCTCAAATGGAGACCTCGATTTTGATGAAATGATGATATGAATAGAGGATTCATCCAGCATTAAAGTCATTCTGTATCTCACAAGCTCTTCACTGCTCTGCCTTTGCAATCTACAGGTGCATCTCAATAAATTAGAATGTCATGGAAAAGTTCATTTATTTCAGTAATTCAACTCAAATTGTGAAACTCGTGTATTAAATAAATTCAATGCACACAGACTGAAGTAGTTTAAGTCTTTGGTTATTTTAATTGTGATGATTTTGGCTCACATTTAACAAAAACCCACAGATTCACTATCTCAACAAATTAGAATACTTCATAAGACCAATAAAAAAAACATTTTTAGTGAATTTTTGGCCTTCTGGAAAGTATGTTAATTTACTTGGTAGGGGCTCCTTTTGCTTTAATTACTGCCTCAATTCGGCGTGGCATGGAGGTGATCAGTTTGTGGCACTGCTGAGGTGGTATGGAAGCCCAGGTTTCTTTGACAGTGGTCTTCAGCTCATCTGCAATTTTTGGTCTCTTGTTTGCAACTTTGCTCACATGTAAATAATTCATCCTGGAAGACAGAAACTGCCATGAAATGTTTGTTTCTCTTTCTAATAGAAAGTCCCAAAGAAACAGTCCTCGTTCTCCCTCTCTCCCATCTCCGTTCTCTCTGAATCCTTTGCTGTTTTCTATGGAAATAACTGAATGTGGCAGAGCTAATGCTGAGAGAATGGATTTAATTCATTAAAAATAGGTTTGTGTCTACACTTTATAGTATTTGACATATTACTACGTAAAAACAACATACCGTAATGTGTTCTGGGACTCTATGCAGCCAATATCCACTTAGTCTCTCTTTCTCATTGGCCTGTGCCCAGATATAGTGTGTTGGGCAAGTGCCCAATTTGTACTACAAAAGCATCGAATCTCTGGAGCATGACTAACAAAATCCATTAATTCAAACCAAGTGTTCCTCCATTCCCATAGGAACACAAAGAGGAAAGACAGAGAAAATCCTGTGATCCTAAGAAAACACAACAGCTCCTTCCTCTCATTAAACAACAGAAATTGACAGATGTATTGACAGATGTAATGACATCAGAGACAAGTGGCCGACACAATCCTAACCTGACTTCTGCAGGTGTCACCATTACAAAATCAAATATTTAATGAAAATAGCAAATGAGTATCAAATAACACTGATGCTTAAACAAATATATAAAAAGTAGTGATAGACCACGTCCACAATGATTTTAAAACAAATCACATGGATAGAAAAGTATGTTTGTACTCTCATTCATAACACTGCTTAAACGTGCTAACATGTCATACACATTCACACGAAGCGCACACGAAGCATTCATTGCATTCATGCTCATTGCATACAAGCACTGTCTAATTATTTTCATGCACAGAAATGTCAAGCATTACTGAACCTGCATGCATTTATTTTAATTCATGTATGTTAGAAGGTCATATTTGTGTATTTCTGAGAGACTACTATATACTGTCAAAGGTATGCACTTTAGTAAATCTTACATGTTCTTCCCCAGTTTCCTCATTTGAAAACTACTACTACAAATGTAACATTATTATGTTAATACCTTAAAATTTGAAATACCTATGAATTACTCTTTAAAAAGGTCTGGGCACCCCTCAAATTTCCTTTTGCCTAATTTGGCCATGAAAAGAAAATAGTTGAAGGGCTCTTTCAATATAAATTAAAATGTATATCTGGGCATTATAGCTCAGCATATCTACTCTACATGTTTAAAGCCCATACCAATAAAACTTTTAAAACTGGGGTAGTCAACAGTGTTCTGTAGTGTAGTGTAGATCTGTAGTGTAACAGCTCTCAGAGGATTTGGCTGCTCTGACTAGATCAATTTTATAAGCACCTAATCAATACAATCTATGCACAGGATCAATATTCCAGATCCACTCAGAGGATCTACAGCAGAAACCCAAATGCGACTGCATTTGATCCCTGGGACTGGCAGTGCCCTATAGACACACTAAGTGGCTTTAGTTTAGCCAGACATTTTTGATTCACTTTTGGTCTGTTTTAGGGATGCACCGAATGTTCGGCAACCGAAATTATTCGGCTGAAAATAGCAAAAAAAGCTCTTTCGGTGTTCGGCCGAATAAGCGAAAAGACTGAATAAATTGTACCGAACAAAGATGTGACATGATCAAATGGAGGCACGTGCTAATGCAGCAAACATGACGGCAGTGTGGAAACATTTAAAGCTGTCTGAGAAAGATGGAAAAATCATTACACAACTCGACAGCGAGAGACTGTTTGGTACTGCATCGCATGTCTTTGATGAGAAGAGGAAGGGTGGTTGTTGCTGGTTACTGTATGATGATTAAAATCGCGAAATGCCTTTAAACAATTAAATAAACTGCAGAATGTTATGTTTTCTAATAAACGCAGGAATTGCACGTGTTCAAACAGCGCTCCACGAGTTCACGGCGGCAGGGTTCAAAGTCCAAAGCGCGAGGGAAATCTGCGCTGAAACTGTGTTACTCGTCAGCTGCTCAGTAAAATTTTATGAATTTTTACAAGGCATGTGACAATACGTGCAACAAACGTCTTCCCAAATTCGTAATGAGAATCATTTGTCAACAAAAAGAAGCACTGAGGTCTTCCTGCGGGTTTCTGCCAAAATAAAAGTTGAGGAAAAGCAAGAACTCCATCAACATTAATAAATGTTATTGTAATTTTACTGTTATTCTGTAAAATAAAAGAAAAAAAGAAAAAAAAGAATTAAAACAGCTCTATTAATACATTTATTGTAACATATTTACAAATAAAGTTCAGACTAGGATCTATAATATTCGACATGAAAAAGCATGTTTGGTATTTTGTTCGGCTTCGGCCAAGAATTTTCATTTCGGTGCATCCCTAGTCTGTTTCAAACTAAAAGTTATTATATGGCTTTAGAAGCTTTGGGAGACACTACATATGTAGTACACAAAACTGTTTTGATAGTTTTATGGGACTTTTTGGCAGCCTGACAGTGACTTGAAATCAAGGTTCATTCAAATAAGCAGAGCGGCTCAGACATTTCCTTTTGTGTTTCTCAGAAGAAAAAACTCTTCAAAGATATTACAGTGAGTAAATGATTACAGAATTTTCATTTTGGGTGAACTAAGCCTTGTTAAACATATTTTTTTTTTTTATATATATTTTTTTTGTTCCCGTCTCTCACCTTCCATGACGTAGACGAGGGAGCCCACATCCCCTTCTTTAATAATACAGCTGTTTTTGTCATTGTCCACAGGATACATACAGTCCACTATCTCCTGGATCTGAGACATCTCCAGATTCTTCATGAAGTCATTGTCCAGAATAGCTGACTTGATCAGTTCCTTTGACCTGTACAGTGCAGGAAAACATTGTTAAATAGGCCCACATCATTTAATTAACACAGAAAAGAATGACTATGCCTAAAATAGAAACGTGCTGCTTACTGCACAGAATAAACTAAATACAACTATTTAAAAACTTGTTTGTGAAACAAAATGCATTATGCAACTATAAACATTTCAAACAGTATTGTAGTACAATATGACCTCATGACCTCATTATGATTATGTGCGAATTTAATTCCATGAGTGGTGTCCACTTATCATTTTTAATCTTAACTTTTGGCAATTCAATCAAACTATGAGTAGAAATAACAGCTGATACTATTAATATTGTTATGCATGGCTGGCAGTTTCATTCATCACAAGAAATTGGAAGGTAATGCAAACACATTGCATTGTGGGATAGATATGGGGGTAGAATTGTTGCTTAATTCCAAATAAATAGATTATGATCCACAAATAAATAGAATGAGATCCACAAATAAATCTTAAAGTTTCACAAACATGAATTAAATTCACAAATAAATAAAATGAGATTTGCAAATAAAAAACATATTCACAAATATATATTTATGTCACAACCACAACTTTGCCTGGCATTTATTTGTGAATCGCGTCCTGTGCATTTGTAGATAGCTGCACGCATTTGTGAATCGCGTCCTGTGCATTTGCGAATTGTGAAACATTTCTTGCGTCAAGACGTGCTGACAATCCACAAATACGTGGACTCCATAAATGCCAGGCAAAGTTGTGGTTGTGACATAAATATATATTTGTGAATATGTTTTTTATTTGCAAATCTCATTTTATTTATTTGTGAATTTAATTCATGTTTGTGAAACTTTAAGATTTATTTGTGGATCTCATTATATTTATTTGTGGATCATAATCTATTTATTTGGAATTAAGCAACAATTCTACCCCCATAGATAGAGGATCCAATGCACTGTACTTTGTTGTACACATTTTGGCAAATGTTGTGCATCATCTGGGTATTACAATTTGCACACTATGCATACTATATACACATTGTCGAAACAGTAAGAACTGCATGACAGTATGGAAATCCAAATAATGTGATGCTTCGGGAATTAATCCACAAGGAATGTGTGTTTAAAAAAAAAAAAGATGAAGAGGGTATTTCAAGAGATGAAAGTAAAATACACAAACTGGACGTCATAGCAAACAAAAATCAGAAGACTAGCTGAAAATGAGGTTTGCATCACAGACATACACAGATACACACATTTCAAGTAATTAAAATTCAATATAACCTCCCACACAGGGACTCGGTAATGAAAATTTTCTGAAATGCACCTCATAGCTAAATATTTCCAAAGATTATTCTGTGAAATATCAGATGTTCTCTATTTTTTCATGATAAAATACTCCAGTAATGTTCAGAGACTGAGTTATGAAGAGTGTAAACACTGTGCCTCTCAAAACACTGCTTTGGTTGTCAGACAGAACTTCTTGCACCACCATTTTGAAGTGGATCTGTTTGACTGAAAAATGGAAGACGGATTTGTATTTTGAAAACCTGTATTTTAAAACCTGCTTAGAGAGTCGTTATGCAATTCAATTGATTATTTATGCAAATCCATTTAGTTCTGCTAATGACATTTAATTGCTCAAGTGTTAGCGGATGGAAACACCTGGACTGATGTGGTAGAATATGTTCTTTAAATCTGATTATCGCTGTTTATATGACAATTCCGAGCACTCCTCAATAAAAAGCCTATCATCGTGACAGCAGCTCCTCTGTTTTTGTGGACCTGGACTTAAGCCAGACTTCTGATTTATTTGCAAAAACTCACAAACGCTCACCTATGAACCACACTGTGTTTACATTCCACAGACATACTCCGCCGCGAGCAAAAACAGACCTTTTTTTTTCAAGATGTCTGCAGTACTTCACGTAGAACTCCTTTCATTTGGCTCACACACGGACAGTCTCACCCTGAGGAAAATTGTATTGACTTAAAAGATATAAAAATAGAAACAAATGAGACAACTGTTGACATACATTACAATAAAATTAAAGAGCAATGAAATAAAAGTGAATAGCACTGCTCAGTTGATTTGGTGTAACTGGATTCTGATCTGATCTGGAATCTGATATTTGAGATCATATTGAGATTAGTAGGGTCTTGAGGAGAAATATTTAAGCAACAAGACATTTCAGCAAACATCTTAATTTGTTTTCAGTATAAAGGAATAGTTAACCCAAAAATTCAAATGTACTCACCCCCTCGGCTATGCAAGATGCAGATGAGATTGTTTCTTCATCGGAACAGGTTTGGAGAAATGACTTGCTCACCATGGATCCTCTGCAGTGAATGGGTGCCGTCAGACTGACCGTTCAAACAGCATAAAAACATCACAAAATCCACAAATAATCCACAAGACTCTAGTCCATCAATTAACATCTTGTGAAGTAAAAAGATGTTTGTTTGTTAGAAATAAATACATCATTAAGCCATTTGAACTTTAAATGGTCGCTTCTGGCCAAAATAAAAGTTCTCTATCCATAATAATACTCTTTCCAGTAAAAAAAATTAATAATTCATATCAAAATCCACAACATGTTGAGATCTGTTTTGGACTGTTTTCACTTGTAAACGGCACTTGATCTGTGCATATTTCTCTCCTGATTCAGACTTTTTCACTGGAGAAAACAATATTTTGGAGAGTGAACTCATATTTTAATTAGAAACAACGATTTAAACTTAAGAATAACTTAATAATGGATATTTCTTACAAAAACACAGCTTTCCTCTTTATATGACACAAATTGATGGACTGGGAGTCAGGTGAATTAAATGTGGATTATTGTGATGTTTTTATCAGCTGTTTGGATTCTCGTTCTGATGGCACCCATTCACTGCAGGTGATCCATTGGTGAGCAAGTAATTTCTCCAAACCTGTTCCAATGAAGAAACAAACTCATCTGCATCTTGGATGGCCTAGGGGTGAGTACATTTTAATTTTGGGGTTAACTATTCCTTTATATTGAAAACAAATTAAGATGCTTGCTGATGTTTGATTTAATGCTAAATTTCTCCAAATCTGTTCTGATGAAGAAACAAACTCATCTACATCTTGGTTGGCCTTGGGATGAGTACATTTTCAATTTAAATTGACATACATTTTTTAGCTATTAAAACATAAACCGACATGCACACAATCAATAAGCCACCTGGAGGTCCATAAAGGTGTTTACATGCAGAGCAAAATCAGAGTAATCTCTGCAAGTCTGGTGTGGTATTTTCGTATGGCAGTCTGAATTCTAGAGGACATTGGCTCTCTGGGGGAACAGTCAGGGGAGATGTTTTACATCCAGTAAAAGCACAGAGATCACTGGCCTCATTTACAGCAGACAACCTCGAGATCATCCTGTAACCAGTCTCTGTTTGACTTAGAATTTTACTCACTGCCTTTTTCAGGAGGACATTCACATCACACAGGTCGACAGACTGTCTCCCTTAAAAGGACAAAGTATGCTACGGCTTAAAGCAGAGTAAATTGGAGAAAGCTGTGGACATGGAGCCACAATGGCTGAACGTCTGCAAGAAAGTTTCTTAGGCCTTTTGTTTGTCTTGCAACATTTTTCATCAAGGGAATATCATTTTAAATACTTTAACCGACTCGAGCTGAATAATGCCACTTTTGTCTTCTGTAGAGCTGCTTATAGCTGAACTAAACTTTTATAATTTCATAATTAAAGAAGTTTAAAGTTATTGAATTGAACAGAACTATAAACACTCGAGCTGAATAATGACACTATCGTTCTGTTAGAGCGGCTTTACAGCAGAATTTGAATTTGTATGGTTCATATTTGATGGTTTGCCTTAAATTATTGTTATTTTCCTGTTTATTACTGTGAAGCTGCTTTGAAACAATCTGTACTGTACAGTATAAAGTTTCTCTGAGACTGGTGGGTCTGTATTGATTCACATACCCTGGCCTCACTGCACAATCCCTCTGGCCTCATTGGAAAGACAGTGGTAGCTCTGTGGTCATCTGTAGATATGTGTGCTAATGAGTTAATGGCTCTATCTTCCTCTATTCTCTGTTCTGTACATTTTCTGTGCAAAGTGCTAAAACAGGAAGCAAAGATTCACTGCATTTAGCAGCTCATACTGCACATCACCAAGTTGATTTATTTCTATACATTTAGGCTTACTCTGCAGAATGAAGCCGCAAATAATCTTTCCCTTATTTTTTGCATTGCAGATATAAAAATGGTGATGCTTATGCCTGTAAGTGCATCGTTGTGGTTGCTTTTAGCCATATTCTGACTCAGTGGGATAGAATAGAATCTATATTTAAACCCACACAACTGAACAAATAGTTTCTGCAACTTTTGTACAAAGTTGCCATTGAACAGCCATGAACTTGATACAGGGACCTGAATCAGTCTGATTAAGTTAGACCACTCTGCAGGCATCTTGACATTTTCTATTTCTGTAATAGGTATACAAGTACTAAAACGAGAATTCAATCTATTAAAAATAAGTTTTGGTTATTGAATAAAATATAAATATTAGATGAAAAAGCTGAACTAACTGAAATAAGTTTAAATGTAAATACTAAAATTACTTAAAACTAAAATAAAACAAATTATTAAAGCTATATATAAATATTTGACAAACGAATAAAATGACAATAAAAAACAGCATTATTAACGATTAAAATAGAATTCAAATGAAAACTGAAAATATAAAAATTAAAGGAATTACAAAATATTAATAAACACTTTAATCATATCTGTTTTAAAGGGGAAACTGTTGAGTAAGCTTATGATTTAATAACAAATTTAAAAATGCTAACAAAATCTGACAAAATGGTAACAGAGCCACTGTGTAGCTATTGTTAATGTCCATGCACAACAAGACAAAGCAGTGTCTTTAGCAATAAGCCAGTCGGTTTTACTTGAAAAATAAACTTCCTTTCTTACAGCTGACATATTGAACCATTTCTACCATTCATTTTCTACAGGCTCATGGCTAACTCCTTGTGAAGATCCAACCTGCAACCTTGCAGCTTTAACCACTAAGAAACATGACAATGTTTTCAGATGTGTGATGAATTCTCATATCCAAAGGACAAAGGGTCCAAGACATTCCTATTTCAGTGCAGAACTTCTGATCTCTGATATTTCAAAAGACCTCAGACAACCCAGGTGTCAAAGATGAGTTCAGAAGAGACATTTCAATCAAGACTTCAAAAAAAATAAAAAATTCTGGTCTTTCATTTTAAGTGTAACAAGTGCCAATGCAAAGGTAACTGCAAAAATGAATCAGAAGCAAGATGCAATTATGAGACAGAGACATGGTGACATTCAAATGGCAAAAACACACTCTACTGAAAGAAAAGAAAGGGGTACGTCACTCACTATTATGAATTTTGCCGAAAGCACAGTATTTACCTTTACTTCGAAAAAAGAAATCAACAGAACAGTGAATACATTAATGCATCAGCAAAGAAAGACACTCAGAATAAAGATAAATGGATTTTCATCCAAAAATAACAGTCATCTCTCTGACCACACACAAAGATATAGAATCCTCTTCCAACACATTATGAGCTTTCAAAGAGTAAACCAATATTGATTCCAGTTTGTTCCCATCTGGCAGCCCAACATGGAAGCTTTTTTCATTTAAATCATTATAATCATTCCTTAAAGTGCTGATCAGCTCAAGATGCAAGCAGAACAGAAGAAAAGGCTCTGCTGCGATAGGGTTCAGAGGGGTTTCCTGTACAAAACAAGGTTACGTTGTAAATTAGTACAGTGTTGAGCTGTCAAATGTCAGATGCACAGCAGATGGGGGAGGCCATTAAACAGAAGAGTGATATTCCTCTGCTGCTAAACCACTAGATGCAAATTAATTAAGGGTATGTGTGTTCATGACAGCAGGCTGAAACACAAAAATCCTTCACTTCCAGGGGAACTGTGTAGTCTGATCAGATCCTCTGGGCTTGACAGTGTCTATTTCAATTGAAACACAACACGACACACTATTGTGTGCATAATAACAGCTGAGCATGTAAATAGCGTTCGTGATCCACCTGCTGCACGATATCATGCTGCTTTGATAAGCAAATTACCAGTCCGTTAAACAAAGCAGTTATTATAGTCTTTGGGCATTTCCCACGTCACTGCTTCTATAACTGCTCAGTACGGACACATTATTCCTGGTTCAGATGTTTCCTAGTGGAAAATCAAACTTTCTTGGAGCGTCATCAATGAGACGCTTCTGTAAATGTTAATGAATGGCATTTTGAACAGAGTATAATGAGTTTGTCTCTGTGAGTTTTCAGATTTCAATTGTGCAACCTGCACAGCCCATGATACTGCTGTCCCTTTCAAGAAAGTTACTATGGTAACCACTGCCAAAATGCCACAGTTAGGATGAAAAATTGTGTAAAAATAACATAAATACAAGTTACTATTTTAGCTAAACCTAAAGTCATTTTATGGATGATGTTTTGAAGAACAGCAGGTGAATTCAGTAAAGTTTAAAGTACGCATTCTGTTCTTGTCCACATTATTTATGCAAAAAGCAGTGTGTCAAATCAGTATACAGTGTCCAAATACACAGTATGACACACTAGGCAAATAGTTGGTGTACTGAGGCATCTTCTGAAGTTAAGCTTCTTGTCTCCTTGTAGGGATCCATCCATGTTACAGGGTTTAAGCTAACCTTGGGTTCGGTGGGAACGGATCTTGTCAGATTCAAAAATTGAAAAACAAAAAATATATATATAAAAAAAATGTTGATAACTGTGAGCTGGTCGGCTTTTATTTACGTGCAAGAAAGTTGTTTCTCATCGATTGCTGCTGTTAGTATGCTACATTTACGGTTAGATGTATTTATAGAGCTTCATGTGGTGTTTAATAACTTTAATTCCTCAAATAACACATTAAAGACAGCATAGCTTGGTGATGACTCCACTTTGTAGCCTATTAAAGTTTAGGTAGCGAGTTTCAGGTAGTATGTGATGCTTTTATTGACGCATTCGATGGCTTAAATGTAACATTTGATTACTTTTATGTCGTATTTGAATGATTTTGATGTTATATTGTATCGAGTTAACCTACTTGGCACTCTTGGGGACGTTGGGCAGGGTCACGTGACTCAGCTGCTGGACGTTGGCGGGTTCGGCGCTGATCGCCTGGCGTTTGGTGCGCTGATGCTCCTGCAGCTCCGAGCGGCTCTGGACCTGTTGGGTCGCCGGGCGGATCACGGAGCGGTACTTGTCCAGTTCGTTCTGCAGTTTCTGAATGAGTTCGTCTTTCTGGTCCAGTTCGAGCTCCAGTTCGTCAATGAGCGCGTCTCTCTGTCTCAGTTCTTCAATTTTCTCCTGAAGCGCGTACTGGAGGTCGCGTAAAGTCCCCATCATCATCCCTTCCGAGCCGAATAAAGCCACTTTTAGCAAGTTTACTTAGAGAAGAAACACCGTGCACTAAACCAGCTTCTATTCTAGTCTAAAAGGACCCACAAAACGAGAATAACCTGTGGAGAGGGGGAAAGTCTCGCAGTGTATCCGTGTAAAAAACAGAAAAAGGAGAGAGGCAGCGCTCAATCCCACAGAGCCGCTGGAATCTTCACAGCTCTGACAGGAGCGCATCCGTGTGAGCGCGCGTCGCTCGTGGGCAGTGACTCGATGGATGAGTGGAGCTCGCTCGCGCGCGTCACAGAAGAGCGCGGGATTCCTGGACAGTCAGTGTATAGAGGTTCAGCTCTGCACAGCTGATAACTGCTCAACATTTGAGACACACACTTTACAGTGATCCAGGACTAGGCTATATAAAATACCCAATTTTCTAGCAGTGGCTTTACATGTTTGTTTAAAACACCTACAGCTAAATCATTTTAAAAGTTTTTAAATTCTTTGTTTTATTGTTGTGATTATTTTTTTATGAGTATTTTACTTCCTTTTATGTAAAGCACTTTGAATTACCTTTGTGTATGAAATGTGCTATATAAATCAACTTGCCTTGCCTTACAGCAGTTAAACGCTGAATTATCCCTAAACCTGGAGATATGAGGTCATGGAAGTCAAATAAATTCCAAACCAAATCCTAAAATTCAATTTTTATTTGTACTATAACTGTTGGTTAAACAAACTAACATACTAGCAAACATTAATGCAAAAGTCAACTATATAGGCAGAAAGGCTTTTCTGAGGACAAGACCAGGTGAGTTGTCACGTGTTATATGGCACATATATATGAAGAGTTAATTTGCAAAGACCGATTCCAAGTAATATCAATTAAACTGCAGTTGGGTTTCTTTGATTAGGTAATAATAACTTAAACAAATACAGGTCATTTACCAAATTAAAGTTCATTGAAAGTATTGTTTTTTACATATTAAAGGGGTCATATGATGCAATTTAAATTTTTCCTTTCTCTTTGGAGTGTTACAAGCTCTTGGTGCATAAAGAAGATCTGTAAAGTTGCAAAGACTAAAGTCTCAAATCCAAAGAGACATTCTTTATTAAAGTTAAGAGTCAACCACACCTATCTAAAACGGCTCGTTCTAACACGCCCCCACATGTCTACGTCACGATGTGGGAAGATTTGCATAATGCCGCCCAAATGTTCACGTAAAGAAAGAAGGTGTAACTTTTATTCTCGCTGTAGTATTGTTGTTTCCGCCATGTCGTGAAGGCGCTGTGTGCTTCGTTGTGAAAGCGAAACTACTTTGTTTGGCCTTCCAAAAGAGGACGATATCCGCTTCGTCATGCCTGGAGCTGATCCGTGCTGGTCGCTGAGGAAATACATCAACTTCACGCAAGCCAGATCGGCTTTCACCGTGGACAAAGCGGAGTCCAGCCCGGGGTCGTCACATGTGGTTGCCGTAAGCCCGCCGAACGCTCCTTCATCAAATCCGCCGGCCGCGCCGTTCTCAAGGCCGCCGGCCGCCGCTCACTCAAGCCGGCCTCTGCTCACTCTAGGCCGCCGTGTGACGCTGTGTGTTTCGTTGTGAAAGCTAAACTACTTTGTTTGGCCTTCCAAAAGAGGACACGACTAGAAATCAGTGGTAAAACACTCATTTAATCTTTGCAATCTCCTCAGATGACAATGTAGATGCCTGACAAACGTTGTTGTTGTTGTGATCATAAACTGTATGGATGTGATTATACGCAATACACGGAGCTTTTCCCTCACCATTGGAACCGCGCTGCTTTTGCAAGGTTCCGTGAAAACGTTTCAGCTTTTATTTTCCTTTTTCACCCTGAAGAAGATATCACAGTTCAAGTATCAAGCTCGTCGAAATTATCCATCCTTGATCACTTTTAGTCAGCTTTTACGAAACTCCTCTCTCTCAGCTAGCACGTCTTTTCAAAGTGAAAGTAGCCTTGTCACCTGACCTGAATACAGCGCGCTTATTCGCTAAAATGGACTTATCGGCTTTTGTTCAAAAACAACAAGAGCGCTGGTCGGCTTCTGCAGTAAAACGTGAACTCACGATGCCTTGAAAGTGAACAAAACCGGCTTTTTTGACAAAACGTGTTAGGGTTCAGATCGCCAAAGAATTATTTAAAATGTGTCTGTCACCACAGACACCTTGTTGAAGAACCCTAGTTTTACTGTTTACAAAAAGCCTTGTTTAATGACAGGTTTCATTTGGACAACTTACCCTAAATAATGTGACTACATTGTAATATTTACCATATTAAATTAACTGCATTCCTAAAAAGGTCATTTATTAGTATTACATGTAGAAACTTTAACATCCATGGAATCTTTCCATTGGACAACAGGTGGAAAAATGTTTTTATATTAATGTTATTCACATTAAGACAAAAGTGGTTCGTTTAAGAACTGTTCACAGACAGCTTCTTTAAAGAACCCAAATGGTTCTTCTATGGCATCACTCCAAAAAAAAAAACATGTTTGAAACCATTATTTTAATGGGCAGTAATGACTGGAATTGATCAATTGCTAAGACTTGAGGTATGCAAACTAAACCTCCCTGAGAAATATTCATTCATTAGAATAAAATGTGGGACAATTAGCCCCAGTCACCTCTAATATTCACTGACACTGCTTAAATAGTTTGACTTACCTCCACTGTGGAGAACTAATAGAGACGCACCATGCTTGATTTTGTTTTTAAGTTTATAAAAGGACATAAGGCGCCCTCTGGTGTCAGACTATGAAAGACACACAGGAACAATGAAATTATGTTAGGGCTGGGCTACTATAGTGACAAGCAGGACAAATGTATGTGTTAAACTTCACAGCCCTGCCTAAGAACAATGATATCTGTGCATGGACGCTCTATCTATTCTTTATATAGCCTATAAACTAAATGATAATAATACTCTCTCAAAAAACAGAAGACTATCTACACACCATTGGGAATCTAACTATGGTCTGGATGAATTTTCTGAGCCTGCAATGTTCTCTTTGCCAGCTTTAGCTGAATAATAAATTAAAAACTAGTCTGGACAGAACTTAAAGAAACGCAAAGGCAGTATGAGCAGGCACGCATGAGAGAAACAAACCCTCATCTTTGGTATCTGAAACTGAAACGGCTTGTGAAAGAAGGCCCACAACAGCACCCAGATGTCTACCATTCTTTGGATAGTTATAAAAGACAAAAATAACACACAAAGAACAATTCATCTAAACAATGCCTGAAAATAACAAATGAGGAATGCAAGATTATTTCTTGCATTGCATTTAGGGGGGAAGTCGTGGTAATGGTTAGAGAGTCGGTTCGGGTCTCGTACCGGCAGGGATTGTAGGTGGGGGGAGTGAATGTACAGCGCTCTCTCCCACCTTCAATACCACGACTGAGCAAGGCACCGAACCCCCAACTGCTCCCCGGGCAGCCGCAGTAAAAAATGGCTGCCTACTGCTCCAGGTGTGTGTTCACGGTGTGTGTGTGTTCACTGCTGTGTGTGTGCACTTTGCTGATGGGTTAAATGCAGAGCACTAATTCCAAGTATGGTGTCACGTCACACACACACACACTTTGTTTCTGCTGTTCATTTCCATCACTTTCTTGCTGTCACTGTCCTTGAAAGGACCTCTCCCAGAAAAACAGGCTTTAAATTTCACCTCTATAAACTCTTCCTGCAGGGTTCTTCCTCTGTGGATCGATGGAGAGAGGATCTGTTGTAACATGACTAGTGTGGCTGCTCTTTTCTGCCACAGACTCCGCCATTTTGTCTCTTTGGGACCCTTACAAGTGCACCAGCTCTTTTTTTAGATGACAACAAGATCTCACATTCAACGATAATTCCAGCACAAATCTTGAGAAGACAAAATCTTGACTATTCCTTAATTAAGTAACACTGTTCACTGGGAATTGTCCTCTGAAAATACATGTTAAATTAAGGAAAGTGTCATTAACTCGTGTTGTGGATTATAAATTGTGATACAGTATTTCTCCATCACTAACAAGGTGCTAAAAGTAGGATTCTCATTGTAATTATTGTCATTAGTGGACAAACCGAGTCAGATGAAGCATCATAAGGCAAAGTTTGTTTATCAGCATATGGTCTCAGCGCTCATTAAGCTACAAACAGCTTTTATCCCTCTGCTTCTTCTATAATGAAATCATTAAGGTAGGAGTCTTAATCTGTCTTCATACTAACTTCACACCAGCACAAATACATAATTGCACATGCTATGCGCTCCAAGGGTGATCATTCCTAAAAACGTAATTATGAAGACTATTAGGTTCTATTGGTTATTAGTGATGTGATGGCAACAACAACAAAAGAGCTTCTGCCCTCTTGTGGGCATTGCTGCATGCAAATCAAATGTGAGGTGATGCTGGGTGACCATGACTTCACCAAGTACAACATGTTCCTGGATCAACATCCTTGTTGATCCTGGAACAACATTCCAATTAGCCAATCAGAATTGAGAGATACATTTTCAGGAAATATCTGTTTTAGGCTTACGATCAGGTGCTAAGATTAGGTGCTTCTACACCCTTGGTAATCAGCTATCATTTCACACTGATTTTAGGAATAAATTATGGGTAGGGTTAGGTTTAGGGGTAGGGATTGGGTTTAGTCTATATTTTTGGACAGTAATGTTGATCCTGGATCAACAAAAGATGTTGATCCAGGAGCATGTCTTACTTGGCAAAATCACAGCGACCGTGATGCTGATATATTTCCCACAGAGTCTTGAGATTCAGCCCAAACACAATTTGTAACTCGGAAAGCAAGGATTTCTGTACATAGTGTGGTGGCATTTGATTCATGCAAATGCACTGACTGAATACTAAGCTGTAAATAAAGATGCATTCAAGAAATTATATATATATACAGGTGCATCTCAATAAATTAGAATGTCGTGGAAAAGTTCATTTATTTGAGTAATTCAACTCAAATTGTGAAACTCGTGTATTAAATAAATTCAGTGCACACAGACTGAAGTAGTTTAAGTCTTTGGTTCTTTTAATTGTGATGATTTTGGCTCACATTTAACAAAAACCCACCAATTCACTATCTCAACAAATTAGAATATGGTGACATGCCAATCAGCTAATCAACTCAAAACACCTGCAAAGGTTTCCTGAGCCTTCAAAATGGCCTCTCAGTTTGGTTCACTAGGCTACACAATCATGGGGAAGACTGCTGATCTGACAGTTGTCCAGATATATGTGTGTGTGGGGGGGGGGGTTTAAGCATTTTTCAAAATAACAACTGAAAAGTAGATTAGGAAAGTAGGAAAAGATTATTTAGATTTTGCAAGCCTTAGAAAGTTCAGTCAGACCTTCTACAAAGATGCTCAGAAAATCGGATGGATAGGGCTGATGGGAGGGGAAGCATATGGTCAAACAAAGCACTTTCTAATTGCGTATTAAATATCCTGAGACAGGCTCTTGGGCGCTACACGTTTAAACCCTAAAAGCCGATAATGCACGAAGCTTCCTGTGCTCGGAGCCCTCTGGGAGCTGATGATGATGATGATGATGGTTTAGATCAATGATACACTCTATCTCCCCCACCTCCTCCCCTCTCTCTGAAGCTTCACAAAGATGCTCTGTCATCATGAGAGTTTCTTCATTCATGTCCTCAATCCTCAACTTCAAATAGGCCTACACTTAATGATCTACAGATGGAACCAAATCAAATAGTGCCAACGAGGTGTCAAACTATTAAAAAGTCCTGACTCAAGACTTGTGCAAAACCATCAAGCATCAGTAGCGAATGTTAAACGCTTGCGAAATCTCACCTGTCAGATTTGGCAACTCTCCCAAGGCTTTGGTTTGATAAATCCTGGTGCGTTTGCGGTTCGGCTGATATTCCCTGCGCGCGGTGCGTCCGGGGTCCGATCTGCGCGCGCGGTAAAACGGACTGACATTTGTGCAGCTTTCTCTTCAGCTCGTGGATTTCGTCTTCTCGCTCCAGCAAACGTCTTTCCAAATCTCGTATCCTCTCCTCCTTCAGCATTAAAATCTTGGCAAAGTCTTCCTCTAGGTCACTCATTCTGAGGTAGTAAAAAAAACTTGAATCCCCTTGAAATCAACCAGGCGCGCTCTCAAACTGTATCCAGTGCTCCAGTGTAAGCTCCAGTGTAAAACAGCTGATCTATCCACGAGTACAGTTGGAAAAGGGAGTCGGCGTCGGTCCCGCTGTCGGTCACTTCTGTCCCAATCATCCCCGTGCAAAAACACACACCATACCGGGTACAGACTGTCTTCTCATACACGGGGTCTTCAGGATAGGCGGAGTTTCACATTTGTGCTTGGGGGGGCTAAAATGGGGGGATGAAAAGCCGCATCGGAAACTCTATATTCTACATATCTACGATAAGGTGCGTTTACGTGGACATTTTAAAGCGCCGAGGTGGTATGAATGCAGTTACACTGGAATCACAATCGTGGAAACAAAATGTGAACTGTAGCCTACCTCAGAAACCACACGCGCTCTGACTGATATGACAACTTGCAGTATCCTACATGAAAACGAATTATTCTTCGAATTGACTTCAATGAATCGGTTGAACATTCAATTAGAATTGAATCTGTCCGGGCAGTTTCCGACTCACTGAACCGAGAACTGTCTGATCTGGATTGAACCAAGGATTTGAAAGAGGGCGGGGCGAAAAGTTAGTTAGGCCTGCCAGAGCTAGTGAGTCGCATGATTCAACGCACAAACAAAATAGAATTGTTTTTATAAATAGCATTTTAAATGCAAACCCTTTTAGCTAAGAGATTAATTATAGTATTGTTAAAAAGTAATGCCAATTTTATTTATATTTTTTATAAAGTGATTCATGGCTGCAACAAAATGAACTAGGACAAGAGAAATTACAGTAAAATCCTTATAATAATTTTTTTTCTATCATAACCTTCCTATGTGGCTTTGAATGCCATGCCGGAATGTCACGGGGCGACGTGCTGACATAAACAATTGTGTTGAACCTGTTCTCTGACACGAACTGTTCAAAAGAACCGATTCGCTTAAATGTACCAGACTTCCCATCATTGTATTTACAACACTGTTCCAGAGCAGTTCAACCCAAATATTCAGATGGAGGACGTATGAGGACTGTTTCCTGAACCAGTAGCCTACAATGCGTCAGTAGCACAAAGGCTGTTTCTATAAAGTTGGGCAGTTCCAACTTTGCAAGGACAGTCTGGCGCTTCTGACTCACAGCCTGTAACTACGTTTTTCATATTTAAATCATTTGCCACTTATGATTCAAACGCGAGTTTTGAGCAGTGTAGAGTAGAGCTTGTTGTTTGTCGTTTCTCCGATCACAAATGCAGACATGGTTTTATGTTTACGCAGCGCGATGCAACGCAACGTGTAAAAAGACAGCATAAATCATTATAATCCGTAATTATGTCCCCACTGGATGCAACAAATGCCTCGTTTGTAATGGGTTTTATTGGTTTTGTATTCGGTATTCGGCCAATCACAACGCACTGGATAGCTGGCCAATCAGAGCACACCTCGCTTTTTTAGAACGATGAGTTTTGTAAAAATCGATGCGTTTCAAAAAGGCGGGGCATAGAGGAGAAACAATAATGTACATTATATGGAAAATAATGTGTTTTTTTAACCTTAAACCACATAAACACATTTCATTACACCAAATACACAACATAATGTTATTTTTAGCAACGTCATATGAACCCTTTAATATCAACGTGAGTCTGAAGTGGCAGTTCTAAAACATGTACAAGTATCTGGTGCTTTAAGCCTGCAATCACATATAGAATATAAAGTAATAATGAGTTGTATTTTGGCTTTTTTAAGTGTTTTTCCACACGCTCAAATAATGCTAAAGCAGCCACTGGCAGTCCCAAAATCAACGTGGCTCTTCATCCCAGTCATGTGATGAATGGATGACGTAATTTCGTGCAACCTGACACGTGAATCACATCCTGTAATATTTAGGCATCTTAGATCCGTTATTCAATCTATACATTATTTTGTCCTGCGAGTTGAATAAAGTTTTTTGGTAGCAGCGTTATTTCTTTATATGAGCACTCTGAGAGACATAGCTACAGTAGACTATTGTGCATTCATGCCCATCCAGCCATGATATGAAAGCATCATCCTTCTTCACATTCGGGGCTGTAATTCAGATGCAGGGAAAGAGAGAGAAAAGGGTGACTAACAATCTATTGTTTTTCTTTGAAAGGCACCCAATGCACAGAAAACTTATTTTAATCTAAAAAAGAAACCCTATACAGCACAGTAACTACACATCTCTTATAAAATAAATAGTTCAGAGCTAGGCCATTGTAAATGCAGATAAATGCACACCTGTGAATGTGCATTCTATATTAATGCTATATTCTATATAAAGTCAAATAAAACACAATAAACCACTCAAAGCTGCGTGTTAACAGTGCTCTTGTTTAAGGGGGTTTTGGCCTATCCATGATAAAAACTACTGTAAGACCTAAAGTGTCTAAAGCTTTTCAGACTGAACATTAAAATGGGATCATAACAAGAAACAGTATAAAATTTTATGGCTGTGCATTCACCTTATTGTTGATCTAATCACTACTTATTTGTTTTTAATGTTATCATTATCAGTTAAGCAGGATTTAAAATCTGTTGTCTTTGGTGTGATCAGAGAGATGTGATTGGAGCTCATTCTCTGGCTCTCCTGCGGTGCGAATGATGACACAGTGATTAGCACAGGACTGCTGTGCACCTGAGGGAGTGATTGGATTACAGGCTGGGTGGGGTGGGGCTGGTGGGTGGTGCTGGCGCAGACATTACTCATCCCATTCCTGTTATACAGTCTCTCTCTAAGTGAAACCCAATCGGATGTCTCTGAGCTCCAGGACCAGAGGACGTTCTGTCAGTCATTGATCAGTTCTGCAGCTATGCTCTGAAATATGGGATACAGGAAGTCAGTAAGAAGATATGGTCAATACGACAGACTTGATCAAGAGTTCAGTGATCATGTGTTATTGGTGGTGCTTACTAAGGCATGGAACACTATTATTATTGCTGATACATACAGCATGTGCTACAGTCATGAAGAATGCCTCAATTCGGGCAGCTTAGCGAGGAGACGTGTTTCTACTTATCTAAATGACCAGACTTGAAAAAAAAATGTGTAAAGAAATTGCTGTAGAAATTGCTTCCTGCAATATCAGAATATCATATATGTTCACACAGTAGTCCTGAAAGGAGTGCTAAATACACAGACAGTTCTGTTCATTTAGATTAATTCTAGATTTACATTAGTAGAAATTGTAAACGGTAAACTTTCATAGTAAAAATTAATACATTTCCATAGTAAAATGAATTTTACATTTTTACAGTTAAAATGTAATGCAATTGAATTTAATTGTATTATACTGTATGAATAGAACTGTAGCTTGCAATTATTTGCTTGTCACATTACTGACATATAAATTGGCATTGAGAGTTATTCTATGCTGTTAAAAAATTATCTTGGGTTGTGAAAAACAGCTAAATACGGGTATTATGCAGACTCCAGTGGAGAACAAGACACAATTCCTGTTAAATGAAAGAACAAACTGATCTGGAGAGTTTTTGGATGAATGTTTGAGAGAATGAAAGCAGCAGGAGTTACCCAAAATAGCGGAGAATAAAAATTAAATCCCTAAAGACCTTAAAGGCTTTATAGTTACTATTCCTATCAGTTGCTGTATTTAAAGGAATGACTCAAGACTATAAAAGGAGATTGACTTCTTTTATCTGTCCATACAGACCAATTTATGCCTGTATGTACAGGACAATTTGTAAGTCACAGCTGTTAGTAAATACAGTTGCACAGAACACCTTGGCAATGGATTAGCAAACATTCCAGCATCGAGGACAAGTAAGCACCACTCATATTTTCTCCAGAGAATGTAAAAGCAGTTTAAGACTGCCATATATCGTAAGATTCCTATGCTGATTTATTATGCAAACATTTCTGTTTCTAAACGGAGGAGTCAATTGTCTGAGCGTAGAGGTGAGGGCCGCTCTTCTCAGCAGCTTCCAGATGCATCTTTACAAAACAAGGCTTGAGAAATGTCACAACGTAGCAGTCGGCTCAGAGCCTTTGTGAGAGTCAAACTCACGCTAATTACTGTCTCTCTGTCTGCTTATATTTTATTGACTGTCACTTCACACGGCCTGTGCTCACATTCTCTAAATGAGGAGATTCAGGTTGATATAAACTGAACTGACTTCTGCTTTCATCTCTGTGTATGTGTGTGTGTCGGCTTCTCACTGATTCTCTCTGTTTCTCATGCTGTTGTCTCCCCTCAGGTTAGGCATGTTATATTTTTAGAGGAGTGTTTTTACACGCTGTTCTCAAAGGGGGATTATTTCCACTTACTCAGGTGTCTTGCAGAGGCATCTTATTAGACCTCATTCTTTATGGAAAATAGGGAGTGATTGGATGCCATCCAATGGACTATTCAAATGGGCTGATTATCTAATCTCTCTCTTAAAGGGGTCATAGGATGCTACATGCACTTTTACAAGTAGTTTGAACTGAAATGTGTGTTGGCAGTGTGTGTACACAACCACCCTATAATGATAAAAATCTACCCAGTGTTTTTTTTTTTTAAATCTGGTTAAATGTTTTCCCCTTTCTCAAATCAAGCCGATCTCAGATTCCCGTCTGTGTGATGTCACACAGACAGACCCCTCCCACGATAGTTTGACTGACAGTAGCGTTTCAGCACAGACTGGACTGGTGTCTTACCTTACTTTGCATCAGCAACACTGATTTAATGACAAACAAGTAATTTATAAGAAGACAACTGATGGCACCTGAATTCATAGCAACAAGTTTCTAACTAATTAATCATTTGAATGTTAATCATAAATATTATAATATATTATGTGTCAGGTATGCAATGGTATGCAAAATCATGATCCTACTAAACAGTTACTTCAATTAAGGTACAATATTCAGCAATCAAACATTTCTTTATCAATCATTGGACACCTATTTGGAAGTTGAAAACAAACATTTTAGCTTTTCAACAATTATTAAATGATCAATATGTTTTGTTTTTAAATGTAGCCACTAGCCAATAACGTAATCAGAATGTAGCAACATAACTTGTCAAGAAATATTAACCCAACTCCAACCACTGAATCTATTGAGAGCCATAGACGTATAGAGGACATATACACATTAATAGAGTAGTAAGAATATTTACTTATAATCCAAAAGAGAATACTACAGAGCAGGTATTCCAAAACATTTGAAACGTTCTAACAGAAACAGTCAAACTTATGTGTGAATGTGAGTGAGAAAGTAAGTGCATGTTTATGTGGTTTATGAGGACACAAATTTGTATAATAACATGGGTATGACATAGGTATTACAACGAGAAGGTGATTTATGAGGACATTTTCAGTGTCCCCGTAATTCAAAAGGCTTATAAATAATTCAGAATTAGTTTTTTTGAAAATCTAAAAATGCAGACAGGTTCCTGTAAGGGGTAGGGTTGGTGTAGGGCAATAGAAAATATGGTTTGTACAGTATAAAAACCATTATGCCTATGGAGAGTCCCCATAAACCATAAAAACAAATGCATCGCCGATTTGGCCGGTTGATCAGTCCAGCAAAGCAAAATAAACGCTCTACTGGAGCTGAGGATGCGATGATCATGTTAAACCTCACAAAAAAGGTGCTTGGGGATACTGCTCCAAAGATGTCAAATCCCTCCTTTTGACAGTCAATGAGCACGTTTACATGCACACCAGTAAGCTGATAACTCACAAATATCAGCTTATTAAAATAACCCCCATTTACATGCACATCAGTATCCTTACAACGCAAGTAAGCTGTGTTTACATGACTTCATTAATAAATCAGGTTATTTCCCTGCAGTGACGTCAAAAAAAAATATTTTCAATACCTGACTCCGAGTATTCCATACATTTGTCAGTTGTGGTGTTAAATTAAGCTTGCAACATGTCAACTTGCAACATGTCGGGAAACTTACAGCTCATATATTATCCTCTCATGCAGTTATAAACGCAGCATTGTGACTGAACCACTACTATCATCTACTTCTGCTGCACGAGATGAGAACACATTTTTTATCATTTCCTGAGTCATGAAAAAGTCATGACTTTTGTGATATATTTCCTTCTTTCTTTACTGCAAGACGTTTGCTCGGTCTAGATGCACTTAAATCTGCACTAACGATGCGTTCCTGTCACGTATCACACATGCGCACTTCAATAAGCCGACAGAAAGCGGGCTCAAGCTGCTGAGCAGCACAGCAAAAAATAGACTCTACGCCAAAACCGATGCCGAGCTGCTGCAGCGTCCGGTGGAAAAGCACTCACTCGTTAACATGCATACCGGGGAGAAAATAAAAAGTGCACTGCTGCAGCATGCGGTGTATCAGGCGTCTTTCGTTAACATTCACGCCGATGTGCGGTGCGGTGTGAAACCGGTTTTACAATACACACGCGCTGCCGTGTGCAGTTCTGCTATGCTCTTTCACATGCGGTCATCTCAGAGCGGCTCACAGTAAATGCTGCTGCTCCACGCGAGTTTAGACCATTACACCAATATCGTGGCATTAAAATGTAATGTTGTACAACACTGAAACGCTGTATTATTTTTTTTTTTGTGTACAACCGACAAACTTAACATAGGCTGAAAGTAGCAAGCTAACGTTAATTGTGGGGCTGCTGCTCGGTATAATAGTTTTCAAGAACATTATGTAAATTGGTAAACTATTTAGCCTAGGCTACTAAAACGAACACAAACTTAACATGAACTGTTAAAAAATATAGCAATTTATGCAAAAAAAATTGATGGAAAGCTAACTTCTTCCATATGCATCAATTTTCTGTTCTGATCTCAACAAGTCTGGGCAAACTAGCCTATTGAGTAGGCACCATAGAGGTAGGCACCCATCAGAGGCCACATTTTTATGATGTCATCATGTAGACTTTTTACAAAGTATTTTACAGTCATTTAAAACTACAAAAATACAAAACACTAAAGTATTTTGATACAAAATACGAAGCCATTTTCATCAACCCTATCAAATACAAATTACAAAATACTATTTTGTAGTTGAAATACATGTATCATAAATACTGCCCATCCCTGGCAGTCGTCATTTACTCCCGACATCTGAGCCGCTGAACTCGCAGTGGATTACGTTTGTTTCTGAAGGGAATGCACCCCCGATCTACATAAATGCGTCTATGTTCGCGCGAATCACATGATCCAGCCTCATCTACAGAAGAAGGGAGTATAAGGTTTTGTGATGAATCTTTGCAAATTGCCTTTCCTAATAATGTGCTAATTAGCAAGTTTCACGATGAATGTGGCTGAAGTAAACAGTCTCTCTGAGAGCAGCTTGGAAGAGAGGGGCGGGGTCAGCATAGCTCATTAACATTTAAAGGAAAATGACAAAAATGGCTTGATCTGAAAAGAGCTGTTTTTGACAGGGTAAAAAAGGTGTTTTTTACACTATCATTGAGAAATTTGAACCAAACTTTGTTACAGACTTTTCATTAAGACCCTAAAGAATCATATCAACTTGTGGAAAATGGGCATCCTATGACCCCTTTAACACTGTAATGATTTCATTTCATGCTCTTCAATTTTAAAAGGACTGTTTAGATAACTTTTAGTACCAAGTTGTTTCCCCATTCTTTTTTTTTGTTGTCCTTTTAGAGAATTATTTTGTATTTAGAGTGAACAACCAGAACTTTGACTCCGTATCTGACTCACTCATTTACTCTGAGTGCTGTCATTGCCATCAACATGCAGGGACAAAGCTAAAAGATCTTCTGCTATGTCAGACCGTCAGATTTCCTCTCACAGACTGCCCACATCTGGTGGAATTTATTGGTCTCGGCTTTGGAGTCCTTTCCCTGTCTCAAATATGGCCTTTCCTTCTTGACCTGTTCCTCAAGAGTCCAACAAAAAGCTTCTCTGATGATATCCAGACTGTCTATGTGGGTGCTCCTTTCTTATCTTCAGGTTAAGCCTAGTTAAATCCAAATGACTTCTCACTAGACTGGGTCACTTTATTGGATCCTTTAAAACCACCGGTGAGAATGGAGACCAAGACAGTTAGAACAGTAGATAGATATAACAATATAATGACAGATAGACAGACAGGCAGACAGACAGACAGACAGACATAGAATGATAAAACGATAGATAGATAGACAGACAGACAGACAGATATGTAGAGTCAACTTTTTATTTGCGCTCTAAGGCCAGGCTATGATATATGTGGTGCAGAGTGATGCTGTGTGTTTACACGTGTGTGAGTGGTGTGTAACAGACCTTACATGGTGCGGCTGTGCTCTATAAAGCTGCGGTGGGACCCTCTTCCTGGCAGGAACCTAAAGACAGCAAACAGATCCCCCTACTTCAGTGACAGAGCGGCATAGACCACAGTCACAATAATTCCTCAGATAACCTGATCTAATTGTAGCTGCAGTAGAAAAACAAAATATCTGTATACATCGCTGCCCCTTCCTGTGTGTGGGCTCCGGTGTTTAGGATAAATGTGTGTTTGTGTAGATGTGTGTCTATCACTCAAGTGGGAAAGGAATCGTTGGAGAAAGGTCAGCAGGCAGATGTCTAGTTAGTAGACAGGCGAGAAGGCTTTCAGAGAACATAAGTTGCTGTGTATTTTTCAGGGGTGGAAAAACACGTGGAAGGCTCAATCCTTGCTGAGGACCTCTTGTGCAGGCACTGGAACGGATAAGGCCTGTTTTATCACAAACTCTATTCCTTTTTGTATAGACTAAAGGAAGAAATTTAATTGGAAATTTAATGGGTTAAAATCCAAAAATTTTTAGTTTATATTGTTGTTAAAGTGCTTATATTAAAGGAAAAGTTCACTCAAAATTGAAAATTTGCTGAAACCCTCAGGCAATCCAAAATGTAGATGAGATAGTTTTTTTCATTGGAACAAATTTGGAGACATTTAGCTGCACACCATTGGATCCTCTGCAGTGAATGGGTGCCGTCAGAATGAGAGTCCAAACAGCTGATAAAACATTGCAATAATCCACAAGTAATCCACACGACTCCTGTGAAGTGAAAAGCTGTGTTTGCAGGAAACATATCCAACAGTAAGGCTTTTTAGATAGAACTGTGGGATGAGTCTAAATTACTTTCTCTGTCGATAGAGCTTATCTTTTATACAACGAGGAGCATTCCTTTAATATCACCAACAAATGTATGCACAGTATTAGTTTTTTTAACAACTATATAGAGATAAGGACAATGTCTAAATGTTACATCAGTCACCAAACAAGAAATGGGGTGAGATTTTTCAAGTTTGTCTGGTATAATAAAGA
The DNA here is from genome assembly GCF_001515645.1 of Sinocyclocheilus grahami. Taxonomy (NCBI): domain Eukaryota; kingdom Metazoa; phylum Chordata; class Actinopteri; order Cypriniformes; family Cyprinidae; genus Sinocyclocheilus; species Sinocyclocheilus grahami. The sequence goes on from NW_015505476.1 coordinate 429,695, forward strand.
TACTGTACATTACATTCTGGACATTAAACAAAAACAGTGAAAGAACTAGAAAATTTTTGTTTTGTGAGGGAACATAACATTTGCTGATTCTCCATTATTTTTGTGGTATTATCATCTGCAGTAAATCAATGTAAAGGCTGAGGTTAGCAGTGTCGAAACTTTTGTTTAAAAATAAACCCATTCAGATGGGCTCTGGGCAAACCGGTCCAAAGCAGATTTCTCAAATCATATATTCCAAGAGGAGCGATTTCAAGTTTATAAATCAGATGTTATTTTCTTGAGCGTCTATGTTCTGAACAATGTCCCTCCACAGCATGATTTCTCAAACTGATAGGCTCTTGGGTGTATATCAGCTAGTCTTGACCTGTACCAGCGCGTTGTTCTGGAGTTGCTTACAACAGTCTCTATTCTCTCTCTCTCTCTCTCTCTCTCCCTCTCTCTCTCTATATATATAGCACTTTGGGTATGAGAAAAGGGCATTCTAAAAATTCAAAAAATAATATGGGTGGAGAGGGTTAGAGCGTGGCTCATTATTTTACAATTATTCTATATATAAAAACATTAGCAGTCAGTGGTATGTATTCATTTAAACTGCTCAGCAAATATGTGTGTGTGTGTGTGTGTGTGTGTGTGTGTGTGTGTGTAGACCTCAGGCAGGTATGTCAGGCATGACACTGTGGCATTATGGAGAGTCGATGTGTGTCATAATTGTCTCAAACTAAATTGTCCTCGTAAATGTCCAGCCTCCTAAAGATAGATGTAGACTGCTATAGGGGCTTCCATAAATCACCGCATGATGGGCCCTGGTAAAACTACCCTTAAACTTTGACTCAAAAACAACATCACCTCTGAAACTCAAGTCCACATGCTCTAGATTCTCCTCATAAAAACCCTAAACACAAGAAACATACCCTTTTTCCAGTAGTCCCAACATGCACAGTATAGGTCCGTTATGTTATGTCAGTCTGCTCTGTTGTTCACTGCAATGCTGACCCTGAGTAAACATGCTCTGGTCCACGTCTCTGACAGAAGAGCTGTGCCTCAGGTGTTTTAGTGCTCAGAGGGGCCCTCTGACCTCTGACCACTGGTGAGTTTGATCTAGTACAGCCTCAAGATCTACTGCTGCTTCCGGTCACACATTCCATATGGTTAATACCTGTTGAACATGCTGAGAAAAATAGAGAGAAAACAAACGGATGACTAGGGAGAAATTACAGAGAATCTGGGGAGAAAAGAAATCCATGAAACAAGGATAAAAATGTGAGGCACTGAATTAGTGGATAATTTAGGATTTTATATTATCTACTGAGGGCTTGGTGACAGTCACTGGAGAGGAAAGTCGTTTCAAAAGGCAAAACAAGTTACTATATTCTGATGAAATTAAGAAAACAATCATTATTTTCTATAGAATAGCATACACTGATAAATTGTTCAGTTTCACTATTTTTAATTTCATTTTAGATATTTTGCAGTTAATTTAAAAGTATATTTAAAGATATCTTGAGTAATATGAGGTCAAGAACTGTATGCACGAGCATGACTAAAAGAATTAGAACATAAAATAGTTCTGCGTATAGTTCTAGGACACTAAAACCAATCCAAACAATTCACTCAATGGAACAAACACTCGATGGAGACCCTGCTGGCAGAACTTTGCAATAACATCCAATGCATCCCATAACACTGAGAGCAGTAGGACTATCCACTAATAAAAATCAAGAAGACTGATAAAACTGTTAAACTGTTAAACTTATGCAAATTAACTATAAAGCATAAAGAACAATGTATTAAGACCTTTTGTGGTTCTCTAGAACGTAATACATAATAAGGTCCATGAAAACATGTCATTCTCAGTGTAATTCTGTAGATAATGAAACGTATTGCCTGAGAGACTGCTCTATCAATCAAATAAACACAGATAAAACAATTTCCTAAACCTTTCCTTTTCACGTTCTGCCTTTCTAAGGAACACAGAGTTACTGAAACCCTGAAACCCAGTCATTACTAGTGGAACTATAGACACACACAAAAAAATATTTTTCAAAGTCGTAAATAAAACAAAGCTTATTGGAGTATGTTTTAAAAAGAAAAAAAAATCAAAATTTCATGTTTAATTCAATGTGTTACTGACTGTTTATTTGTAGTTATTTGTTAAATTTACTAGCCATTTCTGAGTGAAAAATGTTTCAAAGTAAATCCTACACCAACTTTTTTTTAGTTTACAGTCCCGCACTGTTTGTGTTACAGACATGATTGATGCCTCACAACTGCAACTTGCTCAGGTGAACCAAGTAAATTACTATTACTTTTTTAATGAGCAGACTAACAATATCTGCATCCCAAATGATGCATTGTACACTATGCGCTTATACACTATGTACTCAACCGTGTATAGTGTATGAATTTTATAAGGATTTTTTTAAATTTATCATTGGAGTCTGATAGCCCCTCCCCCTCCACTACATGTGGAGTGCATGAAGTGTCCAATATTCCACACTTTTCTTTTTGGTTGTGTAAGTGTCACGCCGCGGTCAGGGGCACCGTGGAAAAATAGGGTCTGGGTCCAAATGCAGGTGAAAACTTATTTTATTCCCAACAGAAAGGCCGACAAGGCAAAACAAAAACAGGTCTAGGGACGACGAACACCATTACATACACACAATACAGCCAGGCCGAGTGGTGAGTGAGAGGAGAAGATATAGTCAGTGACAACGGGGCACAGCTGAGGGTGAGTGTGATTAGTGAGTGACTGAACAGGTGTGTGGAGTTTGGGGAATTGGTGTAATGAGTGAACAGGTGTATGGGGTTTGGGGAATGGGAGTCCGGGAGATGGCGCCCTCTGGAGGAGAGAGGGAGAACACCAGAACGCCAGACCCTGACAGTAAGTGCATTATTTGTTTTCATTGTGAATGCACTATATTAAAAAATTATATATTGGGACACACCTACAATTCGACTCATAGCTATTAAAACTTAAAAATATCATAGAATTGCATTTAAAAAGTTGTATCTTAGAGATCAAAATATTATAGACTTGTAAACTCTTTTGACTTGGAGCAACCACCTAACAACCTAACAGCGTGACATGCAATGACCAGTTATATTTTCTGTGAAATGCAATAAATGTACTTTTTCCGGTTTATCATTAATGAAAGACTGAATATTAATTACTGGAAAGAGGTGAACATCACACGTGTCTGTATTAAAACACATGCCGTATTTATGCCTTCCATTCTCTCTCTGCTGCCACATTAATCAGTGTTGTGTTTCGTTACAAGACACTGGCACAATCAAGCGATCTGACTCTGTGTGATTCCCAACAGTCAGAGATTTTCAATCAGGGTTTGTTCAGAGAAGGATCAGCACGCAACAGCAAGTGCCGCCTCAGAGTGCATGAGGAAGAATAATTTACTTCAAAGATATCTCGCACAGGATCTGTTAATCTCATTCAAAGTTAATTTAGGGAAGGCAATTCATGATATATCAAGACAAGAGGCCTCATCAATGTGAAGGATCCTAGAGAGTTTCTTTCATCGTAGGGGCAACATCATCAGCCTTGGTGTGGCATGTTCACTGACGGCGAATAATTGCATTTATACAATGAGTCTTAGACTGCTCCTAACAGGCATCTAATAATCAGCCATTTTTGCTCACAAAATGAAAATCTGCAAAAAATAAATAAATAAATAATACTTACCCTCAAGATGTAGATGAGTTTGTTTTGTCATCTGAACATGTTTGGAGAAATTTAGCATCACATCACTTGTTCACCAATGGATCCTCAGTGAATGGGTGCCGTCATGATGAGAGTTCAAACAGCTGATAATTACACCACAATACATAAAAAAAGGTATTAATGATGAATTTGATTATTTACTAAGATGCAGCTTTTAACTTCGCAAGACATTAACTAGAGACTGGAGTCATGTGGATTTTTGTGATGTTTTCATCAGCTGTTTGTAGTCTCATTTTGACGGCACCCATTCACTGCAGATGATTCAGTGAGCAAGTGATGTAATGCTACATTTCATCACTTGAAATGCTTAAAGGTCCTGAGGGAAAGCAAATTTGTATTTTTACTATTCCTTTAAGAACAGTATTAACCACGATGAATAATCGCACAATCAGACAAAAGACAGTTGATGTAGCACAGTCTGCATTGGCTTTTACCCAAGATGCCACTGCGGTCACATCATACAATCCGAAAAGCAACAATTCACAGAACGGAAAGCCCAGGGGGAAAAAAAAAAACACCCGGCATAAAAACTGAATGAAAAGAAAGAGACAGAAGCTAAAATCCGAAAAACAACACACACATAGAGGGAGGCTTTCACATTTTGTGTTTAATGGTCCTCTTACTGTTCCCCACTGCGGCAGAGTGTGTAGTCGTTCGCAATGAGAGCTCACACAAACAAGAACACTAGACGTGCGAGTCAAACACTAGAGTAAACATTGCCCTAGGACAGAAGACCAAAATAAAAGCATGATTTAATGTACGAAGATCTCTTCAGACAAAACAAAAGGCGCCAAACTCCTCCTGAGAGTCTGTGTCTCATATCGGTCTGTACATGTTTGTGTAAGGACTTGTGAAGTGGTTCTCCTTGTGTTTAAAGATGTCTACAAATGGAATGTACTGCACACTCAAAACTCACATTTTAGGGAAATAGCTATCAGAAGGCGTTGCTTCAGCTTTTTGTGCATGACTGCACTGCCCCACATTAGGCCACATATCCCAGCATTCCATGAAACAATGGGAGAGAAACAGGGTGACTGGAGAAGCCCTTGGCATATACTCATGAGCTATTCCTTGACCAAAACACTTCACTGTTTTCCCAGCTGCCTCAAAATAGAGCACAATGTAAATCTCCCACCCCGCCATCTCTCTCACTCACAGTATTCACTATGCTCTCTCACAAACACTCTCGGGCAAAAGAACAGACTATTTCTTAAAAGCAAAGTGTGTAATTTCTGCACCACTACTTTAACTAAACCGAAATTGAAAAATAATTACTTTTCAAACAGTGTTGAACACGTTCCCCTTTTTAATTTTAGCATGCAATTAATATACCTGGAGAGGGAAATCCATTAGGATCTTCATTCATCACAGTGGAGTTCAGTTGGATCATGCTAAAAGAATGTGGATGCGGCAAGTCATGTGACTGACTTGCAAATGACACGAAACACACACACACACACACACACACACAGGAATTGCTGAAACATAATT
>NW_015505476.1:434938-435728 GCF_001515645.1 Sinocyclocheilus grahami
ATATACTGTATATACATATACTGTATATTATACACACACACATTTACTGTACACTATTTGCTTAAAAACAGGAATTGATAAAACAATTTTGTTTTTACTATAATATATTATTCATTAATATTACATAGTTAGTTCTTTATTTTGGTTACTTTAAATGTTCGTCAGCAGAGAAAAAAAATGCCTTTTCTGCATAATCATATTACAGCCTTTATGAGCTGGAGCTGACTGATAGTTGATAGAACACTAGTGACCAGTCAACAGACAGGACTAGAAATAATTACAATTTGTATTAGAAGAAGATTTAGTTGAATATCTCACCACATATATGAGAACCTCAAAACTTCATAACTTTTACTTCAAAAGTAAAACGGTCCTAATAAATCAACCAAATACTGTCCACAAACACTTCTTGAAATCATCTTTAAACTATGCACCAAGTAATTGTAAAAATAACTAAATAAATGTAATAGAACTGAAGTGATGGACTATCACATGAAATCTGCAGGAGGTAGTGAGGATTGACAGGGTTCCAGATTGGAGAACAGGCTGAAAAAACGAGAGCCAGGACAATACAGAATGTCACTCAGCCAGAGAAACACACAGGCCATAAGGGCTGGATTCAACTCCCACTTCACTCCTACACAAACACACACACACAACCCACATGATATCACAGTCACACACACACACACACACACACACACACACACACACACACACACACACACACACACACACACACACACACACACACACACACACACACACACACACACACACACACACACAC
>NW_015505476.1:435941-454969 GCF_001515645.1 Sinocyclocheilus grahami
ACACACACACACACACACACACACACAAAACAAACAAAACCATGAACTTGGAAAACAAGTTGTAGTGTGTGCTGGAATCATTTCTAAAGGATGAGAGAATATCTAATCATCTCTGCTGAGAAAACACATGATTTTAGAGTTAAACTGAAGGGTTACGAAATATTCAAAGACTAGTTTGGTGTAGACTTACATTACTAACCCTCCAATAATTGTATCTAAATTAAAGGTGTTTCATTTTAATCTCTTAGAACAATACTCCTAACCAGTCAGACATTTCATGAGAAAACATTTCCTTTTTGCTAGTGAAAACCCTGAAGAAAATCTAAAGTGATATTCTGAGACCAAACAAATAAAATGAAATCAGCACAGTCCTGAATTCAATTCATTCTAAATTCATCTAATGACATCTGAGAGCGCACTGTCCTCTAGTGGTCATATGGTATAATTGCTCTTCTTCAGTAATGTACTAGTTGCCTGCAGTGCCATTCAAATCAATATTTCCCAGGCCCTCTTGATCTCACACACTTTAAAGCTGTTATTCCTGCTGCTCCATTGATCTAGACAGAAAATCTGAAAACTGCACAATATACACACTGTTCAGTTTCAAGACACATGATGCAAAATAATTACTGCAGCAACAGTATTAACATGCTATTCTAAGCACGGTCAGTTTGGTTTGTTTGCATACTTAGCAAATGTAGATTACCAGGGGGGGGAAATAAAATATTATTTAGTTGTTATATTTCATAATATTTTAATGTCACCATTATATGAATGAAGTCTTCAACTCTTCTACAAGTTTTCATGTGGCGCCATCTAGTGTTTATGAAGAGAATAGACGTTAAAGGGGTCATATGATGCTTTTTTAAAGATCATTATTTTGTGTATTTGGTGTAACAGAATATGTTGACATGCTTTAATCTCTCTCTCTCTCTCACACAAGCGCACACACACAATGCGCAAAACTCTGCATTTGAACAGTCAATAGCAAATACTAATACATTTGTAGTTAACTTGAACTAATAACAAAACAGTAGCTGATTCAGAAGCGCCAGATTGTCATAGCAAAGTCAGAATTACCTCCTCTCCTAGGTTCACGAAACGGTCGTCCATAAAATGCATTGCTGTTCTGTTGTAAGTGATCTTAAAGATTCCTAAATGCATCTACTTTCGGAAGGCCAAATTAAGTGCTTCTGCTTTCTCCTAGAAACACACAGCGTCTCCCTGACATGCTGCTTCAACACTAACTGCGGTTACTGAAACCACGCCTTCTTTCTTTGCGTGAACATTTGAGCGGCATTATGCAAATATTTCCACATAGTGAGGTAGATATGTGTCTTTATCTTAACTTTGATAAAGAATATCTCTTTGGTTTTGAGACTTTAGTCTTTGCAACTTCAGGGATCTTATCTATGCACAATCAGCTTGTAACACTCCAAAGAGAAAGGAAAACTTGAAATCGCATCATATGACCCCTTTAACCTATTTGGTTGTGATGTATTGGTGTAGAAAAAATAAATCGACTATTACAGAGATTCGGAGAAATCGATACACGATTTTATTGATGACCTCATTAACATGTTTCTACATATTGTAATGAACATCACTGTCTTTCATTTCAAGTTATTTAAAGAATTGTATGCTATTAATCCACAGTAATGTATCAAACTGCTGACAGGACCAATAAAAAGAAAGATACATATATGCATCTCAGCTTTAAAATTTACAGTGGTTGCAAAGGTGGGTGCCAAGGTATATTTCTGTACACAGCTGTCAGTGAAAACAGTTAGGCTATATAAATAAATTTTAGGCCTAATTAATTATTACATCAAGCCAAGACTAATCCCATCCTGTTGAGGATCACTGAACAAGTAATCCACTTTATAAATTCACATTTACACGTAGTCTATGATCGTTCCCCCTTCCAGACTTCATAAGTGAGGGGGGAAGAATGCTGGTTGGAGAAAGCCATCGGGCAAAAACGGATGCAAAAGCCCACCGGAAGATGCCAGGTGCACTGGGCCAGAATGAAAGATGACGTTCCCGGTGCTGAATGGAGGGTGGAGGGCAGATGTGGACCCACAGGTCGGGCTGATGTTCGTGCTGGGTTGCAGGGAACTCTCTGCGCCAGGGTTTTGCTTTTTCCACTTGGTTCTTCGGTTCTGGAACCAAATCTTGACTTGGGTTTCGGTCAGGCTCAGAGAGAGCGCGAGATTTAGTCGCTCGCATACGGATAAATAACGCGTAGCGCGGAATTTGTTCTCCAGAGCCACAAGCTGTTCGTATGTGAACGCGGTTCTGGCGCGCCGGGGCTTCGCGCAGCTGTGATCTGAGCGCCGCCGCCGCTGACGCGACAGATCATCCGGCGCTGGACTGATTCTCTCTTCACCTGTCTCCGGTTCTTCACAAGGAGTAAAGCCCGATCTTACATTTCTGAGCGAGGTTGACGAGTCCAACTCAACATCTGGATCAGGAGGCTGGAGCCTGACGCAACTTTGATGTTCATCAGTTGATCGATCACCTGTCAATAAAAATATATCGATATGTCAAGTTTCTTTCAGACAGGTAAAGTTTTTATTATTTAATTTAATTAAATATTTTAATTATTTTATTTTAATAATTTAATTTCTGACGAACGAACCGAAGAATACGACAGTGTTATTTATTTATTTGTTTTATCGAACAGAACACAACTAGGCCTATCACATTTTGACCTTATCTGAAAGTTTAAATTAGGTTTAAAAGATTGAAATTATAAGGATGCAGGCCTTAAACGCAGTTAGAATCCTAGACAGGGTGTTGCTAGAGTGTTCTGGCCTATTGCTAGGCGTTGCTACACTCTAAAAAATGCTGGGTTAAATACAACCCAGTGCTGGGTAAAATAGGGGCAAACCCAGCACTTGGGTTGTTTTGACCCAGCGGTTGGGTTATTACCCAGAAGGTTGCTGCTGGGTCAAAACAGCCCAATTGCTGGGTTTGTCCCTATTTTACCCAGCACTGGGTTGTATTTAACCCAGCATTTTTTAGAGTGTAGAGTGTTTTGATTGGTGCTTAGACTGGCATTAATTATAGAGTAAAACAGGTCAAACTGGCCTAAATCTGAGGTGCTCTACAATGCCTGCAGTACGGTTCAAATACAGGGATAACATAAGTGTAACGCATAAGTAACGCATTAGCCTATTTTATTATTTAAATTGTTATGAATGAATAATAATCAGAATTACAGATTATTCAAATATGTTTATTAATTAACTATAGGGGGATTAATTAGCCTATACAAACTACCAACTAATATAGATGTTTGATTAATAGTAGACTACAGAATTTAGGCTAATTGGTGCGGTTCGCTTTTGGAAAGTAAAATTTATATTAGGCCTTTACACTTTAGTATAAAATAATAATAATAATAATAATAAAACAATTCAATAAGAAATTTGCTATCAAAATAAATCGTATCCAGTAATCAGCTGAAGAAAAGTAACTGGCAGCTATGCCGAGAATTAAACGAATGAAAGTGAGGAGCGCTGTATAGCCTACTAAAAGTCCTGTACAGGAATAGGGGGAGGATGTTACTGTGTGTGGATTTCAAGAAAAAGACTGCCGAGGAATGGGCCATAATCCCTCAACAATTTCAAAATCACAAATCGCCTCAAATGTCATGTCGCGGAAAGAAACCCTAGTTAAATCCAGCTCTGCCATCCAGCCATGACGCGCTAATGGAGTTTCATATTTGTCGGCAGATCGATAAATGTCATCTATTTAAAGGGAAGTTTTAATCGAACGATATTTGGGATCAGACATGGCAGGGGTTTGAAGTTGGGAGCCGCAAGCTGCTGGAGGGAGATATGCAGCATCCAGTAATGGGATATCGATCAAAGTGAGCGCAGGCATTCTCAATGGGACGATTTAAACAATTATCTGCCCTGACTGTCCCAATGGCAATCACTTACTCAGCTGCGGCTGCTTAAAGAAAACGCAGTCTTGGAAATGAGGGGGAAGGTCAAAGTCACAATCTAATGACACAATATGATACAAAAGGTCTGTTTATAGGAGACATACAGTGAAAAATCTTATATTTAACCATATTATTTTTAATACATAGGCATATGTGAAATCATGTTACAAACGCATAGAAATATTTTACAAAATAAAAATGTAGTGTTTTTTTTTTCTTCTTCTCAGAATTCTACAGTGGCATGGCATTTCCAAAAGGCGTAACCCCAAAAGACAAAGGTTGTGGAGGTCTCAAAAAGATGTATTATTTTAACATATAAGTAGTCTGTATGCTACGTTTCAGAACAGTGCTTCAGTAACCACCAAAGTTGGATTACAAGTTAGCAGCGTGCGCTATACACTGGCCAACAGAAGTCGCGATAGGCAGATGGTAACCATAGTAACAGCTGCTCGATCGCTCATCGCAAACATAAGCAGGATTATTTTGTCACATTAGAGTTAGGCTACACATCAGAAATATATTAGCGTTTTGATCAAATGCAAGATACACCTCTAATGGATGCAGTCAAAAATACTTGAAGAAATGATTTCAAAAGTTGACCACTGAAATAATTCGCACACTGCTGTGGTTATTATTAATCGCTTACCTATATTTTTGCAGATGGCAAGCGATCCTTCGTGCTCAGGACTTTCCTCCAAACTTCCAAATTCTGTGTTTTCTGAAGACGATGTCCGTTCTTTCGCCGACACGGCATGTGTTTTTTTACTTGTGAACTTTTTAGGATCCAATATGTCAATAATCGAAAAGGAAATCCGATGACCTGATGTTGTTTTCACTCCGGACTCCTGATATTCAAGCATTTTCCAAATTCCAGTAGTATTTCTGATAGCTTATTTCTGTATTCTCTTTTAAAGCAGACACTGAAAGTGGATGCAGCTTCTGGTCGGGTCTGAGGCGCTGCGGTCAGATGTCAGCGGATGAAGGTGTGCTTGAGCTCTTTAACAGGTCCATTAGAGGACACGCGTGAGCGCGAGCGTTTAACGGGATCCCTTTCGATTGGCTGAGAGCAGCTACTTAAACCTGCGCTCATTTCAATCAACACAATATGGACAAGTTCCCAGGCTGACAAGTTGCATAACTCAAGAAACTGTTGCAGCTAATCCTTAACCTACACTCTTCAGTGTTCTTTTGCACAGTATGTTTAGCAACGAGCCCTTGCAAGATCATTTTAGGGTTCTTCAGAGAGCTTTATAATACCTAAGTGTATTATCACAGATTTATTGTGATTTATGTTTTAAATAATAGTAATTAAAATATCTCTATTAGTTTATAGTCTATAAAGTTTTTTTTTTAGTAACAACTGAGAAATATTATCATTGCACCGCTAAATAAAGCCAATTTTGCTATCAAAGACATTTTTTCCTGGCAAATACATTATGTGGGGTCAGTACAGTGTGTTGGTTTATTTCATAGTCAATAGCTTAAACCAGTATCTTCACATTCACTATGTGGCATCAATCTGCCAAAGCTTGGGATGAATCAATAAACGTGTGTCCGGCACTGATAAATGAGAAGCTCTCCTTCAAAGCACTACTGTTTCACTATCTAGCTAGTGATTTACTTCTGCTAGTCTATTCCCCAAAATACATACATAAATATATGAATACAATATCATAATAAAAACCATTAGCTACTGACAGGGTTCCCAAGATTTAAAATGGCATCTAATATATTAAAGCCTGAGATATTTAAAGGGGCCACACTTAAATGGATAATTAACATAAAGTGGTAAGTCTATCATCAAAGAAGGTATTTTTAAAAATGTCTTTTTTTTAGTTCAATTAAGTCAATGGAGTCCAATCCCAAAAAATAAATAAATGAATAAAAATATATATAAAATAAAAATGAGGGTAAGTATATGAATTTTCAGTTTTGGTTGAGCTAACCCTTAAAAATGTATGAATGGAATTCTATTAGATAACAAAACATAGACAAAAATCACATTTATTTTAAAGGAATATATATTACGATTAACTACACCTGTGTGAACCTGAAGGCAATTTACTTTATACATCTACTAAAAACTTGATTGCAAAAAGAGTGTAAACGTTAGTTTTGAGAAAAGCGTATTTCTGCAAATGTCCAAGTAGATGTTTTTCATGTTTAAGTGGCTTTAAGTGAGCAAATACTCACTGTAGATAAAAGACAAGTGCGTTGTCAGAATACCACACACAAACTCACAAACACCATATCAAACCCTTGTCCGCTTCTCAGATCACAGATGTTGATTCCTCTCCTTTATGACACAGAGTGACTTAACCTCCCCTGCACTGCCATTCAGTTGTATTTCTACTTGTTTGCTAGCAGCCTGCAGTGTATATTTTGTGGTGGTAACATGGTCAAACTTCAGACACTCACTGTCTGAACAGGGACTGTTTGCTTGCATTAGCATGTCTAAGCCCAGCGGCTTGCACTGAGTGAGCTCCATAAGAATGGGGGCTGAAGTCTTTCCTGCAAGTTTAAGACTACAAGTTTACAACTTCCTCTCTGCAGGTCTGCCACTATGCACATCTGTTTACACAGGACCAGAGCACAAAAGTGTGGCCCAGGAGGCACAACATAGTCTCAGGTACTGAAGATAAAGAACGCACAAGAGGTAAGGTGGAGAATTTCAAGACAGCTGCTGGAGCCAAGAGGAAAACTTTGGGTGGGATGCCTGGGGAGAGGGGCACATTTACGGACAAACCTCTCCACTGTTCCAGCACCCCACCTCCTGACCCATAAACTCACCAGAGCACCAGGAATATCTGCTAAATGTCGGATCATTCATGTAGTTGCAGCTTGTGGTGGAGCTCTGTTTACGGATGGGCGTTTACTCTTTGTTTGGCTTTGTCCCTTTATTCCTATCCACAGTGCAGTGGACAATAGAATGGGAAACTGCTGAAATGTCACTCTTTTGAAGATTACAACTTCAGAGCACTAAAAGTCTCATGGATTCCCCTCTTTAAATGAAGAAGAGACTTTAAAAATCTTATGAGGGGTGTAAAGAGTTTAACTTACTTGTCTCTGAAAAGCAATGCTTGTTACAGTGAAGCAGCATTGCTTTGATATTCCTCAAACTTTCTGTTAAGGTAAACTACTATTTATCTCAAACCACTCAATACAGATTTAACATACACTTTTTTTGTAAATAATTTAACCCTTAAATGTGCTATTTTAGTTTTGTAACTTCATTATTCTCATTTAATTTAAGATTAAAACTGTTCAGCGATAGTGTCATTTTATTTGCATAAAGACATGCGATTGGTCTTCGTCCATAAATTATTTGCGTACAGAATTGTGATCTTATTAACTTTGAATATACTACTTACAGCTGCCTTTACACTGTCACTAGTCAGCTATGATTGCTGATTGTTGTTGGCATAGAACCAAAGCCTACAACTTGCTACCTTCCTGCTGCTGCCCATTTCCTTCAGAAGATACAAATTTAGTTGAAAAATATAATTTATCATTTAAAATATTGAATTTTCAGAATTGTTAAGATTTATCTAAAAATAAATTGCACAATACTTGTCAAACAATCTGAACGCTATGAAATACATTAACACAAATGAACTGGAATCAAATTGCTGTGCTCATCCAGTGTAAGTGTAAAAAACACTGGAAAAGCATCATACCAAAACTTTTGGGCATTATATGAGAGTGATGTTTCAGGACATCTAGGCGAACACAAGGTCGGCAGCATTGTTTGGTAATTGTGCCAACGGTTCTACCTGTTCAGCAGCAGGCGTAATGAAGGCTTGCTGGCAGCGTCCGGGACGGGTGAGCGCGTCTGGCAGATGCTGACATGCAGCAGATGTGGAAAGTGGCTGGGTGATTTGTTAAGGGCCTGGATCATAGCAAAAGAGGGCAATTAGAGCAGGGGACACTGTCACACATTCATGGACATTGGCCCCCTTTTCACAAACACACACTCTTTCCCAGAGGTAAAGGTCAGTTCACTCTACTTTATACATGCTTACATTACAGCTATCACTATACAGCCAAAGCAAGTAAATGACGGAAGAAACAACCTCAGAGAATCCAACCATAATATATTTATTGAAATAAAGCTTCACATAGTTTCTAGAATAGAATAGAATTTATGTTCAAACTGGGGCTGGTGGGAAATTAAGGTTGCAATTGTTTTCTAAATAAAATTCCTTAAATAAAAAGAAATAAAATACCTTGAAACTTAACTGAAGTTAAATGGAATCAGTCTCTATTTGTGAAAGAAACAAAAAAGAAAAAAAAACTTTATAATTTGTCAATAAAAACACAAAAGTGGTGAATGAAAAAATAAGTGACACTGGCCCTAAATAGAATAGAATATAATATATATTTGATTTCCAAACACAGTTTTAATTAAAAAAAATTAATTCCTTAAATAAAAACAACTAAAATACTTTTAAACTTAACAGAAGCTAAATGGAATCAGTCACTATTTGTGAAAGAAACAAAAATATAATTTAAAAAAATTGTCAATAAAACACAATAGTGATGATTGGAAAAAAAGATTTGACACTGGCCCTCAACAGAACAGAATTGAATTAGATTTTCAAACACAATTTTATGATGATTGGAAAAAAAGGTTTGCCACTGGCCCTCAACAGAAAAGAATAGAATAGAGTAGAGTAGATATCTGATTTTCAAACACAATTTTATGATGACTGGAAAAAAAGGTTTGACACTGGCCCTCAACAGAAAATAAAAGAACAGAACAGAATAGAATTCACAGCCACACAATTAAATTGAGACTAATGGAAATTACATAAAATTAGATAATGGTTAAAAAAAAGGCCATCAAACAAAAGAAATCTTCATAATTCGACATTGGGTGAAGGGAAATCTCATCTTAGAACCATAATTTACTTCTGCCTTTTGCCATCTCTGTTATGGTCTTTCACTGTCAGTAGAAATAACAGGACTCTGTGAGCAGTGTAAATTTCTATTGGCGGCTGTCACCCTGGAAACGCACACACATCTATGTTTTGTGTCAGCTGTTTACAGATGCACATACTAAACGCATGCAGAGGTGCCAGACTTCACTGGCGGAGTAGAAGAGCAACCCCAGATGCTATACAGGGAGACGGGATGCCTTTAGGTCTGCAGCATAATCACAGAGTCTTCTGTGAATGGACACTCGGGTTAGTGCACTGCTAATGTAGAGTGTAAAAGAAAGAATTACACGCGGTCTGAGGTTATGGGCCGCAGTCGATGTGATGTTCTGTCACTCAGCTCTTGCATTGATTGCTCATTGTTCGCAGAAGGTCGCATCATAATTCATTAAATCTTAACGAGTCCCCCTGGAACCACCTGCATGCCTTTCCTCAATTGCCCCTTTAAATTACGAGCGACTCTCACGCTCAGCGAGCTCAAAAATGAAGATATATTCTCCATGTAAAGAAGAGAGCTATTAGTAACATTATTTAAACAGCCCTCTTTAAAGCCAGGGGGAGGCTGACTTTATGAAGGGCAATTAGGTACTCACTATAATTGATAATTCATACTCATCACAATTAGGCAGTATAAATAGAGTGTCTGGGATTAATGGTTATGGCTGTTCAAAGAGAGAGACACTAGGTAGAACTGGCCAGGCATGGCTGATGGAGTGGAAGGAGGCAGAACTAAATTCATCTCTATTTGTGAAGGAAACAGATTGTGTTTGTCCCTTCAACACCCCCCCGAATTATCCAACGGTTCCCTCACCTTCAGATTGTTCTGTTTGTGATGCTCTCCCAAAACTTTGCAAAATGTGTGCAACTTAAAACTGGCATGTACTGATTCTTGAGACATGGGACAAAACAAGTCCCACAATCTTATCTCCAATTATGTTGACATAAAGACAACGTTTCCATTTTGAAAATAGGTAGAAATGGTCGCTAGAATTTTCTAAGCTCAAATGTATCATTTCATTTGATTAAAATTACATTTATATGATTACTTACCCCCCTCAAAATATATCTCAATAGCTACTTCATATATTACAATATATTCAATGTATTCGACAAAGAATATATAAATAATATTTTTTACATTTCTGCTTCTGCGACACTTATTGTTATACATTCATTTTCTTTTGTTTGATTTATTTATTTATTTTTGGCCAGGTCAATCTTGTAAAAAAGATTTTATCTCAACGTGTTTTATCCAGGTTAAATAAGGGTTACTAAATAGGTTCCTGAATCCTGACAGAATCTCTTTTATGAGATTTCACAGCTGTCCCTATACCTTTTACCAATATTTATGCAAATATTTATAAAATCTGGTTAAATCTAAGTCTTTCTTCATCCAGAAGATAAAGAAGTGAAACCAAACGTAAATGATTAAATTGAACAGATTAACCCAAACCTTCTTTTAATCAATTCTGTAGTATGTTTTGTTCCAGTACTCAAAAATCATTTAATTTCAATTGTCATGAAACGCCCATCAGTAGTTTATGGAGAATGGATGCACTCTACATGTATGATCATATACAGTGTTTAGACACTAGACGGCTGAGGTGAAGGTCTTTTTAGCTTTGCTCTCTGTTGACACCAGCTTAATTGCTAAACTGAGCGCTGGATCAGGCAATCCTTACTAATCAATAAAGTCTTCACTAGCCATTTCCCCCAGTGATTCTGCCCTCATTTCTCCTCTAATTGTTCTTTTTCACCCAGGAAAGTCTACGGCTATGCCATGAGCAAAAAGTGTGTGTACGTGTGCATGTTTCGGTACTGTAAAATGTAATCTTAAAACAACACTACAGAAGAGACCTTAACATTACACACAATATTTCCAGACCAAGTCTTGACCTTGTGCTACCTCATGTAGTTAATTTCATATTTTTGCTGCATGTACGCCTAAAAAGCACAAAGTAATGCTAATCCATTTTCAACATTTTGACATTTTAAATACAAATTCCTAGGATAAACACTATTGAAAGAAATCTATAATCATGAGATAGAACTCTTGATAAAATGTCCAAAATGTGATGTTTAATTAAACCAAGATATAAGACATACATCTCAAATATTATATATCATTTAATAATAAAATATTTCATATATTTTAAAAAAAAACTATTTTATCTTTTATTGCACCTACATCTACACAAAACAGTATAAAGTTAGCTGCATTTATAAGTATATATATAAATGAGTCTATATAAAATCGACTAAAAACATTCACTGAAGTAAAATATCACCTCAACCAATTTATGAAAACAAGGTATCCTAATGTCTATACCACCTAATTATTGAAAAATAAAGCTATAAATAATGACTGACACTTAAGTAAAAATAAAGCACATGATTGGTTCTTGCCTTGACAGATAAAAGCAAATTTTGATTTGCAGCAAAAACTGTCATTACTTTTTTTATCATAAAGAGAGACAGATTCATGGATAATGCAATTGCTTATGAAATAAAAGCCTCTGTCCACTCGGGGACCGGAGATTTAGAACAGGAGCATGATAGCGTGACTTCTCTAACCTTGATGTTGGACGAACCGATCACGTACGACAAACTTTCCTCATATGTTATGGCTTGCAGAGAATTATAGGTCAATTTAGGCTCGGTCAGTGAGACGACCCTCATCAACAACCTCTGTTCCACCATCCTTCCTCTTTAGAAGTTGACCTTTGCGATTTTTCTTGCAAGGAGAGCAGACTCTATATTGCAATGATGTGTGCTCGTAGTGTGGTCAGTCCTCATGTTGTGCTGGATGGGCACTCATGTGTAGTGATGCTTGCAGGGCCCATCCTGTGACTCTGGGGCATATGGACTCTACTGCTCATTTCCCTGGGGCATTATTGCCATGCTGATTTACTACCAGTGAAGGACAATCATCAGAGACCAAATTATACCCCAATCACAGTGTGTGAGTGTTTGTTCATGGTCTTTAGGTTAAAGCAATGAAGGGTGAAAACCTCTATAGACAATCAATTACCTTACAATTAGTATGGTTTTAACTATAATTTCTTATTTTAGTAGGTTGCTTTAAAATATACACATCCAAACACAAATAAATTGGGAAATGAGTCCATGCATGGTCATATTTGTCCATGTCGCACTGACAGCTTTTGACATATTGCACCGTATTTAAGAAATGGGATTCTTGTTGTTTGGAAGTGAGAACCACTTATCTTTAACATTAAAGGTAATAGATCTCCAGGGTGAGATTTTTATCGACATTTCTCATTACCAACCTATTGGTGTTTATAGCGACTGTCATAAATGGCTCCCTGTGGTGCTGTGTTTTATGAAGAGATCAGCTGTCAGGACATATGCGTTCGAATCTCTGCAGGATGCAATGACACCGGTCAAGTTTAAAGACCTGAGAGAGGAAAGAGAGAGAGTACATCACTATACAGGAAACCAGGACAGACTAGATCTAACTGTAAGAAAGTCAAAATAAAAACTGATAATTAATATACACATTATACACACACACACACACACATTATATATATTTTATATATTATATTTTCCGTATTGATCTTGATGTTTCATCTGTATTTTGAGTAACGGAAATTAATAGATCATGTCCTGCCATTACATTTTCCATTTCTGTATAATCAACTATACACTGTGGGTAGATTTCAATCAAAAGGTTGTGTTCCCCAAACAGGGTATTTTCCAAAAATGTCAGATTGAAGCAGTATGTGTTTAATATGTTGTAACTTTACTTAAAATAAATGTCATTAATTGAATTCATCTTGGTCAAATCAATAATCATATCAATAATAATACTTTTTCATCTCTTCCCGTCTCATGAATTATTTTGTGTTTCATAGTTGTTGAAAATGCATATATATCGTAGAAGACTGCTGTATATCTTAAAGTAGACACTGCATAGCATTTCTTATTTTACTGAAAGGTATCTGTCTTGAATCGGTGTCAGTAAACACTACAGTACATGTTCCAACTGTGACAACTTACCCCATATAGTCTGAACACATGCCCTGCTATAAGGTAGATTTCTATATAGTGTGCTAAATGAATTGTATGGCAATAATGGTGGACATTTTCAATAGCATCTTGTAGTCTGAAAGACTACATTATGAGGATCAAGTTCCTCAGACAAATTATAAAATATCTGTTAAGACCTCATTAATAATAAAAAAAGGTTAATGAATGGGCCAAATAATAATTTAATTAAAATTCCAAAAAGCATAGGGTAGCAGCTGTAATTGTAATTAATCTGTTGGAGGTGTCTCTTGTTAACAAATTGGACATCCAGGGCAATTTCTCACTCAAATGGTTTGCTAAACTAATAAATGAATGTCTTACCCACCCAGCAAACACAGTTCACAGAATGCTAAATGAAACGAGCAAAAGCCATTAAATATAAATGCATGACAGCAATGCGTGTTTGTAGGCCTACAGTATAAACCTCAAAATATTCCGCTCAAATAAACAAAACAAATAACTCTCAGGAAGTTGAAACTTAATTTGAACCGAGTTAAATTTAGTTTAAAGGGCCTTTGGGCATATTTAAGTTTATTAATCAAATCTATTCTCAAAACTATTTTATATTTCTTGCTGTTAGCTGTACATTTATACAAAACACTGCTACTTATATCAAAGGCCTAAACAACATTTGCAATGCTTGTCATCGTGTCGGATTTGTGGGTGGTTGACAAGTTGTTACTAAGTGGTTGCTAGGGCGTTCTGAGTGGTTATCCAATGGGTCAAAAAGAGGTTGAGCACCAGTGTTGGGGGTAACGCATTACAAGTAACGCGAGTTACGTAATCAGATTACTTTTTTCAAGTAACTAGTAAAGTAATGCATTACTTTTTTTAATTTACAAGAGAATATCTGAGTTACTTTTTTCCCCAATTTATTGATTGACAGCTCTCCTCTCCCCATGTTGAGAGAAATCAGAAGATGTTACTGTAGTTCTAACATAAATATGAATATGCATTCATTCATCTCACTCACAAAAAACAAAAAAACAGATTCAGTATTCCTCAAAATGAATAAAAATAATGCAACTCAGAATATGACGCAAACCCGCAATAATTAAATGTTAAACGGCACAAATATCCTTTATGTATTTAACTAATGCCTTTGCTTCTGACTTTCGATGATCCAGTTCAACCGTACTAATAAGCAAAAATTACTCTAGACAAACATTTGTGTGTCTTTGTTTATTGCTGAAGTGTGTTGAAATGTCTTCTTCTGCATTCAACTGTACGGACGTAAATTTTTCAAGTCTTATTCATTTCACCTTTGGTGTGAAAAGGCTTTTATAGCCTATTTGTCAAAAATATAACTTTTTTATTTTAAAAACAAACAAGCAAGCCCTGTCCAGATTTTAAAAGTAACGCAAAAGTAACGTAACGCATTACTTAACATAAAAAGTAACCAAGTAACGTAATTAGTTACTTTTTAATGGAGTAACGCAATATTGTAATGCAAAGTAACTTTCCCCAACACTGTTGACCACTAATGTACGAGTAGTAGTAATGGACATACTTGCCTTAGTAAACAACAGCACTACGAGTCCGTGTCACATTCCTAGAGAAGACCTATTGTAGTCATTGATCAGCCAATCAGCGCTCAGTACACATCCACCGCTGAAAGAAGCACGCAGCAAAACAACGCGAGATCTTCAGGGGAGAGAGAGATTCAGCGAGAGCAGAGGAGCCGTAACACCGGCGAGCCAGAACACCCGATTCTCCCTCTGCGGATCCGTTGGACAAAGCGAAGGGTTTTCATGCTCTTGAGACTGCACAGAAACATCACAGGTAAATGATACGTTCATCTGCTGCCGTGAAATAGCGTCCAAACGGCTTTACACGGGCTGTGAATAAGAGGCGGGATGACGTCACCGCCGCCGCTGCTTTCTTTCAGTTCGTAAATGTTTTATCGTGTTGGTTCCGTGTAAATGTATACAGTGTTGGGTGAAAGTCAACTACTATACAGCACACAATAAGGTTTGTGTGTGGGCATTGGTGATGTCCTATTCAATATGTTATTATACATGAATATATGAAATAGAATTGGTTTGGTTTCCCTCTGTTTATAATCATTTGATTCTATTATGTTAATTCTGCCACCCTAATATTGATTTGTTTTGTCTGTAGCTTGGTGGAGGTATGACATTAACCAGGGGCTCCTTCACTTATTCCAGAGGAGAAGAATATACCGGAGAATGGAAGGAAGGCAAGATATTTCATAAACACTTTACACTGATCTGACTTTATTTTTAATACATTTTCATAAATGTGTTTCATATGCTTTACTTTTATTCATTATTTAAATTTGTATTTGTCAAAAAAAGTACATTTTTGTATGATATATTTTGGAATTATTCAACACTGTCAGATACAAAAACTATTCTGTCTACTGTATATCTATAGGGGTGCTCACCCTGTGGTCTGTGTGGGTCCTAACGCCCAATTTGTGTTTTCTGATTACTGTGTGAATTCTGGTGAGGATGGCTTGAGGTGGTGGTACCGCACTGCTTAATGATCCAAACTGCTTATATAATAAATGCAGGTGTAATCTCAAGTAGGAATGACATTCTAATTATAGTACTAATTATCAGAGCCATTAACACACTAGAGAGTAGTCCATAGAATTAGTCTATTGTGTTTATTTAAGAAGCAGTGCGTTTGCTGTGCAGGTCGGAGGCACGGTAAAGGCGAGCTGAAGTTTGCTGATGGCACCTGTTATAAAGGTCATTTTGAGAATGGCCTGTTCCACGGATCAGGGGTATTAGTCTTTCCCGATGGGTCCAGGTGAGTGAGCATGTGATCAGATTCAAAATACTTACCTACTTAAACAGAGATGAACATGTTGGCAGTGACACTGTGAGACTATTTATGGGTTAAACAACACTATTTCTGATCAGCAGGTACGAGGGTGAATTCGCCCAGGGAAAATTCCAAGGGGTTGGAATCTTCAGCAGGTTTGACGGGATGAAATTTGAAGGAGAATTCAAAAGTGGCCGTGTAGAAGGATATGGTAAATATTCCACCTTAATTTGACAATAGCTTCGTTTACATTAGGAATGCACCGAATATTCGGCAACCAAAATTATTCGGCCAAAAATAGCAAAAAAATCTCTTTCGGTGTTTGGCCGAATAAGCGAAATGGCCGACTAATATGTACCGTAACCGAACAATGACTAACATGATCAAATAGAGGCACGCACTAATGCAGCAAATATGTCGGCAGCGTGAAAGTATTTAAAACTATCAGAGAAAGACGCAGAAGTCATTACAGCGAGAGACTGCACTGAACTTGTTACTCGTCAGTTGCTCACTCAGTAACATTTTTGTGAATTTGTTTTAAAGGCATGTGACAATGCGATACATGCAACAAACATCTTCCCAAATTCGTAATGAGAATCATTTATAAATCTGCCTGCTGTTGTCAACAAAAAGAAGCACTGAGATCTTCCTGTGGGTTTCTGCCAAAATAAAAGCCGAGAAAAAGCAACAACTCCATCGACATTCATTAATGATAGTATTGTAATTTTACTGTCGTTCGGTAAAATAAAATAAAAAAGACAATAATAATGATAAATATAGCTGCAAGCAGCAATTGCGGGGCCAAGCACTCCAGAGGCAAAATGAGGAGCTAAGCATGGCATGGAGGATCAGACCAAATGCAATAATGAGTAATAAAAGCAATTTTAGGATGATTGTAATTGAAATGGCTGAAAAATCATAAATACAACAACTAGTAATATGATTAAATGGCTTATGACTTTTGACCAACAGGTGGCGCTGTAATCAAATCATTTTGGTGTGTTCTGTGTGAGGTGACAATGGCACACACAAAGTTTGTTTTCATTATGTCAAAGCTTTGAAGAGATATAACCTTAGAGTCATTTTGGCACCATGCCTACAATTTGTAGCAGCGCTGTACGAAAAACGGTTTCGTCTATCGACACGAAATCCATAACATTTTGCAGACCAAATGCAACAATGAGTAATAAAAGCAATTTTAGGATGATTGTAATTGAAATGGCTGAAAAATCATAAATACAACCATTAGTAATATGATTTATTGGCTTATCACTTTTGACCAATAGGTGGCGCTGTTACCAAATTATTGTGGCATGTTCAGTGTGAGGTGACAAATGCACTTAATTTTCATTTTGTGCCTTATAGTTAAAAATGTTATTAGCATAAAGAAATTGCAACTTTGGACAAGTGGTGGCGCTAGAGAGTTGGAGTTAGAGACTCCAAACTTGCTGTGTTTAATGTTGAGACTGTCCTCTATCAGTGTGCCAAATTTCACAACTTTCCTGCAAGCGGTTCTATGGGCTGCCATAGACTTGCGGCGGAAGAAGAAAAATGACACTAACGGATACGTGACATGGTCAGTGTGAGGTGACAAATGCACTTACAAAGTTTGGTGTCAATATGTCAAATATTTGCAGAGATATAGTCTCATATGCAGTTTGGCATTATGCCTAAAATTTGTAGTGGCGCTGTGCAAAAACGGTTTCGTCTATTGACACGAAATCCATAACTCTGTCAGCACAGTCTGAAGATCATCTGACTCGATTTTGGTGAAAATCGGACCAACGAGTGGCGAGGAGTTAAGAAAAGTAGGTTTTCAATATAAATCAACAGGAAGTTCAGCTTACTCTGGCATGTTTGGTATGTATGTTGTCGGTATGACCCATGGAATATTTTGAGACCAGTTTCATTGCAATAGGCTAATGCAATAAAAAGTTATAAGCATTTTTGTAAATGTAATTATTAATGGTTAATTAATGGTTTATTACTCTTGACCAATAGGTGGCGCTGTTACCAAATTGATGTGGCGTGGTCAGTGTGAGGTGACAATGGCACATACAAAGTTTGGTGCAAATATGTCAAATATTTGCAGAGATACAGCCTCAGATGCAGTTTGGCACTATGCCTTAAATTTGTAGTGGCGCTGTACAAAAACGGTTTTGTTTATCGACACGAAATACATAACTCTTTGTTAGCACAGTCTGAAGATGATTTGACTCGATTTTGGTGAAAATTGGACCAAGGCTTGAGGAGGAGTTCGAAAAAGTAGGTTTACAGCATAAATCAAAATGGCCGACAGGCAGTTCAGATTTGCTAAGCGAAAATTCATATGTCTGTTGTCGGCATAAGCCATGGAATATTTTGAGAGCAGTTTCATTGCAATAGGCTAATGCAATCAAAAGTTATTAGCATTTTTGGAAATTTCATAATTAATAATAAAACAATGGTTTATTACTCTTGACCAATTGGTGGCGCTGTTACCAAATTGATGTGGCGTGGTCAGTGTGAGGTGACAATGGCACATACAAAGTTTGGTCCAAATACGTCAAAGCTTTGCAGAGATACAACCTCAGATGCATTTTGGCATCTTAACCAGCAAATTCGTTGATGCTCTAAATGAAAACCGTTTCGTATATCGACACGAAATCCATAACTTTTTGCCAGCTTGGTCTGAAGATGATCCGAGTCAAATTTGGTGAAAATTGGACTAACGGTCTAGGAGGAGTTCGAAAAAGTAGGTTTTCAACATGAATCAAAATGGCGGACAGGAAGTTCAGCCAATTATGGCAAAATTGGTATCGATGTTCTCGGCATGATGCAAGGAATCTATCAACATCAGTCTCATTACAATGTTATAATGTATGCAAAAGTTATTAGCATTTTTATAAATTGCCTTATAACTTTTGACCACAAGGTCAAACATTTTGAGTGCCATCAGGGCATGGTGCCGAAGATGCATACCGATTTTCGTAATAACAAAGTCTAAGCGTTCTTACAATATTTAATTTTTTGACAAAATTCAAAATGGCCGACGCGAAAAAATTTGGTATGGTTCGACTCGGCATGATGCACCGAATCTAAAGAGACCTGTTTAGTGATATTTGGCCAAACCATTCAGAAGTTATAAGCAAAAATATGCATTTTTGTTATCTCCTGACCACTTGGGGGCACTGCGCCGAAACACTGCAGGTAGTCTCAGGTCATGCTTGTTATAACACACACCAAGTTTGGTCTCAATACGCCAAACCATTGCGGAGATATAGCCTCACATCCATTTTTACGTGCTTTTC
>NW_015505476.1:455086-480462 GCF_001515645.1 Sinocyclocheilus grahami
TTTGGACAAGTGGTGGCGCTAGAGAGTTGGAGTTAGAGACTCCAAACTTGCTGTGGTTAATGTTGAGACTGTCCTCTATCAGTGTGCCAAATTTCACAACTTTCCCGCAAGCGGTTCTATGGGCTGCCATAGAATTTCAGCGGAAGAAGAAAAATTACGCTAACGGATAAAATAGGTGCCACTGCACCTTCGGTGCTTGGCCCCTAATAATAATTACCCTACAACAGCTCTATTAATACATTTATTATAACATTCACACATAGTGTTCAAATAGGGATCTGTAATATATTGTAATGTTTTAAAAGAAGTCTCTTCTGCTCAGCAAGGCTGCCTTTATTTGTACAGTAAAAAATACATGCCTGATTTGGTCTCAAAAATGGCCAAAAACATTATTTTACTAACTTATTAATTTTAAGTTAAGTTGTGCTTTGTTGGTATAATGTCTGCTAGAATGTTAATATTATATGATATATTATAATGCTATAAAATATTTTTAAATTGTTGTTTTGTAATTTACTTTTTATTTGAAAAGCAGGACAAAACAGCAAAAAGCACATTTTGGCAATTTAATTAATGCAAATGTGAAAAACCGTGTTCGCTATTCGGCCTTCGGCCCAGTGTTTAATTTTGTTCGGCTCCGGCCAAGAATTTTCATTTCGGTGCATCCCTAGTTTACATGCACCCAAATGATGTGTTTATAATCTGAATAATGGCTTAATCGGACTGAAAAGCCTTAATGTAAACACTTCAGTCTAACTTTCCCGTACAATGACCTCAATTGTCCATACAATTGTACTCAAGAGCATGATCTAAGTCCATATATCATACTAACAAAAAACTATGCTTTAAACCATAGGTCAAGAGCTGTAGTTCCAACCACGTAAGTTTGTGATGCTGTTTGGGAATATCCGTTTGAATTATGGTTTCAGGAAACACTGAATCATTGAACTATATTAGTAATGATGGAACTTATGACCATAGTTGCAATTATGGCGCCAATAGCCTTGTGGGCAGCGTGCTGATATATCATGCCATTTGAATCCCAGCTCGAGGACCTTTCCCAATCCCGTCCCAGTCTCTCTCTCTCACTTAGTTTCCTGTCTCCTATCATAATAAAATCTCAAAAATGCCCCCAAAAAATAAATAGATGCTTTAGGAAACGCACACCTGATTGAGCTCTATCCGAATAAAATTTTGATCTGATTGAAAAGGCTGGTGTAGACCTGAAATAAACCGATAAGCAGAAAAAAATAAGCATGCAAATGCTTGAATCGGACTATATTATTCAAAAATACCTAACATACATGTGTAGTGCCATGAATTGTAAGTTTACATGCATTTTACATCTTACAAACATGTTTATTTACATCTCGCGTTTTAAGAACTTGTTGGTGGCTAAATATTTGCTAAATATTTGCTAAAAAAAGCTTTTATGACATATGTTAGCTTTCTTTTAAGACACATCATCAAGGCAAAAACATTTATTGATTCCGATTGATGGAAAATTGTGCATGTAAAAGTACAGTCAGAATCAGAATTGCTCTTGCATATCCACCTTGTTTTGAAATGTGGAAGTAAGATTTTCTGTGAATGTGTGAGACTTCAGATTCATTTGCCGCTGTAGGTAAATAACTAGAAGAATAACAAATGGTAAAATTATTTGTGCTACAAACCAGCGCATTCATGATAAGAAATACGTTTGCGATATAAAGCAGCATAACGGCTGTTTTTGTAGAGCTGAAATAACTGGAAGCCTCACACATTTAAGTTACACATTTTTATATGTTATAAAAAAGGTGGATAATAAAAAGTATTTTTATTTTAATTATTGTTCATATATGTGGCATTGGGTTTAGGATTTGTGAAGATTTATAGCATGAATAAATATGGTATTTTTTCCATAGGGCTGCTGACATTTCCAGATGGTTCTCATGGTGCTCCGCGAAATGAGGGAGTGTTTGAGAACAACAAGCTTCTGAAACGTGAAAAGTGTCAGGCTGTGGTGCAGAGAGCCAAGAACTCAGCATCCACTGCCCGCGGCCTCTCTGTATGACAAACTGACCTCAGTGAGAGCACCCCTAACTGCGGCTTTCAGATCAGGCAGTGTCACAAGTTAAGAAGTCAAAGCAGACTGTGGATCTGCATTCAGGGGTGATCTCTGCCTTCACCAAACAACGGAGCTCAAAAATATGAGAGACCCATCAGACCCTCAGGGATGGATGAAAGTGTTTCCATTCCACACACCTCTGTTTCTCTCACATTGTTGCTCTGCCTTGGTTTCCTCTGTGGCTTAAAAACATCACAAAATACTGTATGTTATGGAGGCATGGATAAACTCGAGTCACCATCGGAGGCATTGCAGGTACAGAAGCCTGGTCACGTGAAGATATTTTTGGTAACTATATGAAATTTGCCTTCGTGAGTCTGCGATTGTATCACTTACGTTTGACTGTATTGTTACTATTGTAACTGTCTGTTTGTTTGAATCAACATATTCTTTATTGCACATTTGCCTTAGTTATTGCATTAAAAGTCAATATTGCTGGATTAAAACCTTGTTACTGATATACAACAGCGGTGAGGGAATATTTTCAGCAAGTTGTCTTAATTTGTTATTTATTTGTTAATTTCATTCATTTAAAATGAGTACATATAATTTACTAACACATTATAGGATATTATGACACTGTAGTTGTATTTTTCTTGTACATTTATTGTATTTAAAAAGTATTGGGTCATTGGGCAGATATACTGTACATTCACTTCAGATGTTTGATGACTGATTTATGTGTATTTACTTTATTTTCCAAACTGACTGCTAATGGTTCACTGTTCCCATCCTCCACAGTGTCAGACAGAAGCCTTAGTCACGATCATCTGATATATACTGACACCAAAAAGCATTTTGCACTATTTATTTGAGCAGAGAATCAAAAGACTGACATGAAAAATAAAGTGAAATAAAAGTCAGAAAACACCAATTTTCAGCAAGTTGTCTTAATTTGTTATTTATTTGTTAATTTCATTCATTTAAAATGAGTACATATAATTTACTAACACATTATAGGATATTATGACACTCTGTAGTTGTATTTTACTTGTACATTTATTGTATTTAAAAAGTATTGGGTCATTGGGCAGATATACATTCACTTCCGATGTTTGATGACTGATTTATGTGTATTTACTTTATTTTCCAAACTGACTGCTAATGGTTCACTGTTCCCATCCTCCACAGTGTCAGACAGAAGCCTTAGTCACGATCATCTGATATATACTGACACCAAAAAGCATTTTGCACTATTTATTTGAGCAGAGAATCAAAAGACTGACATGAAAAATAAAGTGAAATAAAAGTCAGAAAACACCACCTGATCTAAATTTGGTGCATCATTTTTTAATCATGCTTATTCTGTCATGATAACATTTTATGTTCTAATTTAGTATATTTTCAAATTTAACTTATTTCTGTGAAAGCAAAGCTGAATTTTCAGCATCATTACTCCGGTCTTTAGTGTCACATGATCCTTCACAAATAATTCTAATATGCTGATTTGGTGCTTTAAAAACATTTCTTATCAATGCTGAAAACAGTTGTGCTGCTTAATATTTTTTCAGGAATCTTTGATAAATAGAAAGTTCTAAGGAACAACATTTATTTATAATTAAGATGTAACTGTTCATAAATGGATTTACTGTCACATCAGTTTAATGTATCAATGCTAAATAAAAGCAATCATTTCTTTGGAAAGAAAAAAAATCTCACTGGCCCCCGAGATTCATCCAAATGAATTCCTTAATACATAACCATTTATATTTGAACATACGTAGCCTGTTATTCCTCTCTCAAGAATCGGTTAACAGAATATTAACAGGGCACAGAGCACTTATCCAGCACTCCAACCGCTAAATGAAACCAATGCAGTGTGTGACTAAAAGCTTTCTAATCATAGAACAACTGAGTGCTTTAAACAAGTGATTCACAAGCACACTGTGTGATGTTTGTGACACACAGGGAAACCCTTCATGACAGCAGGCCAAGAGATCAGTTTGGGAACTGGATGAGCCAGGCCATGGATTACATCTTTAATACAGCAGCAAAACACACACCGAGTAACTACAAAGAGAAGAGCTGGATTGTTGATTCATAAACAACCTTATATCGGGGCAAATGTTTGCTTTCAGGCTGGCGGATTGTGATTATGTAATAAGCACAGATGACGTATGTCTCACACATGGGCATATCAGTGTCCTCCACCCAAAGCCTTGTCATCTGATGCATCAGGAAACTATGCACAGCAATGAGCCTGTCCTGGCACAGTAAGCCATAGACAAAACTATAGCATGTTAAATGTGTTTCAAATGAAAGATATGTTATGCAGAAGTCAAATAGACTAAATGTTGTGCATGCATTTCTCATTTCAGAAAGACAAGCTAGTCAAAATGCTTTCTGCTGATTGGTCAGCCGAAGATCAAACCGTGCCGTCATCAGTTCTTCCGCAGTTTCACGCAGCAGAATAATAGTCCTCCGCTGCTGCAGTTGTACGGATTCATAACGCATTTATTGCAACTACATTTCATCTTTTTTCATCAAACACACTAATGAATAGCTCGACACAACTCGTACCGGGGCAGAGTCTAGACAGGTCTTTCTTCTGTGTAGACCAGCGGTTCTTAAAGTGATAGGGGATCCACAAAATAATTAGCTATAGCCTAAAGTATTTCCAGACTGTAAAGTCGCTTTTTTTATCATGATACGTAGGCCTACTGTGATTTAATCCAAAGTGACTTATATGATGCATTTAACGTTGAATAATCTAAATGAAGCCTTTTAAAAGACAAGTATTAGCTGTGGTTCATGTTTGTGGCATGCGCCAGAAAGATGCTCAAGGAGACCGAGACGCGCTAAAGCAGCGCATTGTTCTCTTTATTTTTCAAAGGCATGACATTTTGTAGTTTTGAACGTAACGTTACACAAATAAAATATAAATTTTACCATACGACTATAAATGACAGAGTATTAAGTTATTTCCCCTCGATGGGGAATATTTCCTGTGCACTTCAATACTGGTCTGCGCTTGACTGTAGTCAAGTCTGTCTGCTTATTGAGTTTATTTAACCCATCGCAATTTATTGAAACTGTGTGAAAAGTGACTACTCACCTTAAAGGAGACATATTATGCCCCTTTTTACAATATGTAATATAAGTCTCTGGTGTCCCCAGAATGTGTCTGTGAAGTTTCAGCTCAAAATACTCCACAGATCATTTATTATATCATTTTGAAAATGCCTATTTTGAATGGAAGCAGAAACACGCTGTTTTTTGGGCCTGTCTCTTTAAATGCACATGAGCTGCTGTTCCCCGCCCCCTTTTTCCAAAATAGAGCTGCGCCATTACAGCTCGGACCTGCTAAAAACAGCTGTTTTGGTTTTGATTATCATGTTTATCGCGCTGAAATCAAGCGTTTTAAACCATATGAGTTTAAATTTCTGATATACGGTTCTGATATAGTGCACACATCCGAAGCACACGGACAGAAAGCGGCTGTCACAGCATGTGAGTACTAAACTAAGTTCTCATTCACACAAACGTTTACGTTAAAAACACGTGAGTTACAAAACACAGTCGGTTATGTCTGTGAAGGTAAGCAGCTGGGAAATAAATTGCTTATTTTAGATCTGTGTGGCAGCAGCAATATACATTAAATTAATCAATAAATCCACTGCTCTCGTCTCATCTGAGGCTGGGACTCTAAACTGTTCTGTGCTCGTCTGTGCAGCCAAAGGCAGAACAGTTAGCATGTTTTGCTCAAACGTTCGCCGTGGCATTAGAACTAGTACACAGTTGTCGCTTGCGAAAACACAATAACGGCACTGTGGGTGGAAACTTACAGATTAAGGGGCGGTAATATTATAATGAGATCCCTTTGCCACGTCACCAAGGGAGCGAAATCAGACTCGCTTGTTTTCTCAGATGCTTGCAGAAAAAGGCTTACCAAAACAAAGTTGCTGGGTTAATCTTTTTCACGTTTCCTTGGTTGGTAGATGCACCGGGGACCTGATTATAGCACTAAAAACCTGGAAAAGTCAGATTTTCATGATGTCACCTTTAATGTTGTTCTAAAGGCTTATTACTTAATAACACAAAAAATGTGCACACGCACTTGCCAATTTAATGGCAGAGAATGGTGACTTTAGGTTTTTTTGTTTGTTTTTTTGAAGCGGATGCATATCTGCATATCCTATGCATCTCGTGACGTAGGCAAGGCAAGGCAAGTTTATTTGTATAGCACATTTCATACACAATGGTAATTCAAAGTGCTTTACATAAAATAAAATAAAAACAATAATCACAACAATAAAACAAGGAATTTTAAAACTTTGGGAAAAAAAAAATAATAATTTTAGGCCTATATTCCAAGCATTCTGAAGGTAGCTTATACGGAGGGTTTGGTAAGAAACAAACCGAAATGGCAAGTTATTATGAAAATCTTGCATTGCAGTGTGCAGCAGCTCACGCCGCGCACAAGTGCATATCCTTTTGAGATATCAATTATAATAAATTTTAATAAAACACAATACTACATTATAAAACTCTAACAGTAGGCTATTTAATATCTGTTGTTCTCCGGTTGTCAGTCAGAATGACAGTTCTTGTACATTGTAGGCCTATATATATATACCCAAGCCAATTTATTATTCTTTCCTTTTTGTCTTAGGGTTAAAAATATTTATTTTGAAAATAATTCATTAATTAATTTCTTAATTAAACAAACAGACTTACTGAGTGAGCAGAGTAGACTATGACAACTGTCATATCATACCCTGCCATGCCCAGCTGATGCAAAGAATAGAATTTATATCTACACAGAAGAAAGCCCTGGATAGACTCTGACTCAGTATGAGTTGTGTCGAGCTATTTATTGGTCTGTTTGTTTGATGAAAAAAGATGAAATGTAGTTGCAATAAATGTGTTAAGAATCCGTACACCTGCAGCAGCTGAGGACTATTATTCTGCTGCACGGAACTGCAGAAGAACTGATGACAGCACGGTTTGATCTTCGGCTGACCAATCACCAGAAAGGGGTGTTTAATTCCGGCCCACGTGTAGAAATCGAATATTCAAGCCATTTATTCATTTTTCTATCCCTGAAAGAAAAACAAAAATTTAAGCTGAATTCTCGTTTTTCGTTTTTTTGGAAAAAAAAAATTCTACTTTTTGGAATTTTTCTACTTTCAATATTAAATAAAAAAACGAATGAACGAATGATACACTGATTCTCTTTTGCCTTGTCTCTGCTGTTACTGTTTGCCGTTTCTGGACCCTGCCTGTTTCGACCACACTCTCTTTTAATAAAGCCTGCAAATGTATCCCCACTCTGTTGTCACGCCTCCTTCGTTACAATACTGATCTGATCAATTTATTACTATGCTGCTATTTATACAGAAAAAAATACAAATTATAAGCCTAATTTTTATATAGATTAATAAAAGCTCATTCATCCAGTATACTAATGAATTGGTGAGGACAGGCACCTTTCAGCACTAATTAACACAGAAAGTAAATAGTTACTCAGACAGAGGTGGGGTTGTTCTCCAGCCGTGCACCTGTTCACAGATGCTCTAATGAATCCAATGCATCTCCATGTGTCTGTCAGGCCAGACCAACCTCTCTCATCTGTTCTAGTTTCTCCAGTGTCTCCTTTGTGTCAAACTGCCATTGCTTCACCTGTTCTGTGGCCGTAATGCCCTCCTAAAAACAAGAAAATTAATTATTTATATCCAGCTGTTTCCAAATTTTTTATAATAGATGAATATTTTTTTCTCATCCTAATCTGTAGTACTTACAGCATTCTTGATCTGCATATCGGCTCCTGCCAGTATAAGGAGTTTAACAATTTTAATACCGATTTAATCTGACAGCATCATGCAGTGCCGTGTCTCCTTCCTTTAAAAAAAGGAAACCTTCTTAAATATTTTGATTGAATTATAATCGGCATGTTGAGTACAACTGTGTTTTCCTCATGAATTATTAATCTGTTACCCAATCTTTTGCATTAATATTGATTCCACTGATTAGAAGATGTTGGACCACATGACTGTGACCTGTCCGTGTGGCCACATGCAAAGGTGAGCTAAGCAGCTGTATGGGAGAGAATTATAAGATTTTCTAATACTACACATACAGCTTATTTTTATATACTTTTCAGTATTTTGCAGTACTTTGTCTCTGGCATTGATGCCAGCTCCCCTGTCCTGAAGAACTTTCAGTGCTAAGAGACTTCCACCTCTGCAAGCCCAATGTACAGCCCTGCAGTCCAGCTAAACCGAGGGCAACAAAAGCAAATCGGTACAATCACAACATAATTTCAACAATGAATTCACTTTACCAACACTTATATACTGATCTCACCCTGTCTTTAAAGTTGATATCAGCACCTTTGTCCAGTAATTTTTCCACTATTTTAGCATGATTTTCCAAAGTAGCCAGATGCAGCGCTGTTTTCTTGAACTAAGACAAAACAGTTGTATGAGCAACTGTGTCACAGAGGAAGTGAAATAGAGTTATTACAGTTAACTAAAACTAAAACCATAAAAAATGTGTTACTTGAAATTAATGTTAACTCAAATATTTTTTTAATGTACTAAAATAACTCAAATTGAAAATAAATAAAAAACTATAGACATTTAAAATAAAATAAAAAACTAACAAAAAAAAAGGCTGGATCGCACACAAACACGCGACCATGAGCTCACCGTTCAAGCCGGTGCCGTCCACCTCGACAGGCCTGCCCTCTGCCACACAATGGGAGTCCATTTTTACAAGAATCACAGCCCAATAAATACCCTGTTTTGGAGATTATGTTATTTATAAGTCTTTCATTAATGTCAAGTGATGCCTCATAAATGCCTTCTAGTTTCAAAGAACGCCTGTTAACACACAATGTCCCATCGCTGAACGGCATTCAGGAACATTCTGTAAGGTGTATGTGGGCAAGAATGCACACTAATGTCTGATTATGATGAAGTGTTTGAGAGAAGGACGGAAGGAAGAACAGAAGCACGTGGTTGTGAAGGTGAGATCAAGCTGACATTTTTAAAGGGGTCATATGATGCAATTTCAAGTTTTCCTTTCTCTTTGGAGTGTTACAAGCTCTTGGTGCATAAAGAAGATCTGTAAAGTTGCAAAGACTAAAGTCTCAAATCCAAAGAGATATTCTTTATAAAAGTTAAGAGTCATCCATACCTACCTAAAACGGCTTGTTCTAACACGCCTCCACATATCTACATCACTATGTGGAAATATTAGCATAATGCTGCCCAAATGTGCACGCAAAGAAAGAAGGCGTGGTTTCAGGAACAGCAGTAGTGTTGATGCAGCCATGTCAGGGAGATGCTGTGTTTCAGTGCGAAAGCAAAAGCACTTTATTTGGCCTTCCGGAAGTAGATGCAATTAGGAATCATTGGTTAAGATTTATTTACAACAGAACAGCACAACCCAGATGTTCGAATTTGTGCAACACATTTTATGGATGACAGTTTTTTGAGCCTAGACGAGTACAAGGCTGGCCGTGCACAAAGGCTATTTAAAAAAAAAAAAAAAAGGGGGTCAATTCCAACTTTGCTATGATAATCTGGCACTTCTGAATCAGCGACTGTAAGTATGTTTTGTTATTAGTTTAAGTATTTGCTATTGACTGTTCAAATGCGGAGTTTTGCGCAGCGCAGAGTAACGCGTCGTGTGTGTGTGTGTGTGTGTGTGAGAGGGGAACGGGGTCACATCACAGGAGAGTGAACTGCCTGTCAGAAATCATAGCACGTCAGCTGTCTTAACCACGGCTTGAGCAACAGCAAATAATCATGTGGAACATGTGACAAGAGTAAATAGCCTACTCCTAATTGTTTGGTTTGGTTTTATAATAAAGTCATGTTGTTCAAGCCCTTCAGTTGACTAGTCATTAAATGCTAAGTGCATTCTTTTTTTTTTAATTTAAACTTTTTTAAATTACGTTTTTATAGGGAAATTACTGAAACTGACGACATCTATTCAAATATTTGTTTAAAACTAACTAAAAGTAACAATTCTGCTAAGTTTACAGAATTTAGTAGTTCAACTGTTTTAAAAACAATGTATTTTTTAATAATGTATTACTTTTTAAGCAGTAGCAGTGTTTTGTTTGATTGCTTTGCAATAGGTTTACAGAAGATATTTTTAGAAATATTTAGCTAAGACTACATAACCAATTAAACCAAGTTTGATGCATCTTTTGTCTTTTTCTAAAATATTAAAATATAGCAATAATAGTTTAAAAGTGCTGCTATTTGTGTTTTACTGAGTAATATAAACTATAGTTTTACTCAGTAAGTTTTGAAAGTGAAAATGGATCTGTTCAGCAACTGAGATCTGATTATTTTCATGCCAGATGAATTCTCTCTGAGATTTCCCTCTATTTCGTTATATATATATATATATATATATATATATATATATATAGTTCCTTTAAAAAATATCATCATGGATGCATTAAATCAATGAAAAATGGAAGTAAAGTAATAATAATAAATGTTTCTTGAGCAGCAAATCAGCATATTAAAATGATTTCTGAATGTGACACTGAAGACTGGAGTAATGATGCTGAAGAATCAACTTTGCATCACAGAAATAAATTAGATTTCAAAATATATAGAAATAAAGTTATTTTAAATTGTAATAATTTACATCACAATATTAGTTATACTTTATTTTTGATCAAATAAGAGCTTAAGAGACTTCAAAACATAAAAAAAAAATCTTAGATAGATAGAGCATTTAAGTTATACAGTATCTTAAGTCTGAGAATTATTATTTTTTTTTTTTTTTTAGAATTAGAATTTTTACCAATTAGTAAAGTCAATAAATTTTAGTTATGGTTAGTCATGATTTTTACTATTTCATTTATTTATATATTTTTTGCTCTGAGCAATAGCTGTATAAAGGATATAAAGGACCTTTGAAACATGGCTTTTAGGAATGATATCAAGCATAATCATAAACGGAACTGTGTGGTTGTTTGAACAGTAGACTAGTTAAAGTACTGTGGTATACAAAGAGAAGCCTCTGAGACGGATAAATGATTAACTGTGAGGAGGGATCAGAACGAGACAAAACACGGCAGTGAATGAAAGGGACAAAAGCGCAGCTCATTTTCAATACAACACAGACATGTTTCTATCTCTACACCTGGGAAAAGAAGACAGCAGCTGAAATAAGAGGTAAGAAGCAACACAAATCATAGATAAAGGCATAAAGCATTCAGATTATATGTGCTGTGAATGAAGAACATTGAAGAAGGTTGTCGAATATTGACTCTACAGAACAAACAATGACTCCTAAATTCATATTTCATAACTGACAGGTGTAGTTGGGAATTGGTTTGAAAACATGGTGACTCTGAAACACTTGAGTGTTAATGATAATGACGAAGACAGCGTTCCTCTATTACCGGAAGCCAGCAGCTTGGAGAGCCCAACCACCCAACACAACAGGGCAGAGTCCAGAGAATTCTTCCTTAGCCGGTGGGTTTGTCCGAGATAAGCACTGTGACACATGAAACATGCTTGCCATTCACATGCTGCACTGGAGATTTCATGACCTGTACAGACACATTCCTTTAAAACCGATAAACACTGTAAGAGTGTAAGCTTCATGAGACTGCTGTTTTATGATTTCAGGAGGAACAACTTCATTTTAAGCATTTCTCTGTTGTTGAGCTGTTATTCGGCCATTCTGGTTCCTGCGTATCTACCAACCCCAGAGCCCACCTGGACTAATGACACTTCTGCTGAAACTCTGGTACTGTCATTCACTGCTTGATCACATGAAACTGAAGGATTGAGTCGAACGTGCGACCTTGCTTATTATGATCAAGGCGACTTGATATTCCACTTTGACTTTATTGCAGAATTGAGATGATTTGTAAACTGAGCTGTATACAGTATGTGTGCGTCCCATACATTAATTTAGTGAGATTAATTATATAAAACTTCACCAACACTGATTCAATTTAACTGTGTCCAAGTTAACTTTCTCAAACGTTTTAGGCCTCAAAACATCTTTAAAACACAAATATCTGGGTAACAAATACTTAAGGCAGGGCAGGAAAATCAAGTTTGAACTAAAAGTGATCTTTAGTAGTAAACAAGTAAAGTCAATAAAGTTTATTTACCTAGCCTATGTGCAGTTAAGATGATTTTTTTCCCCAGATAATTTATGTGGAGTTTACATATATTATCACCCCTAAAAAATAAATAAATGAATGAATATATTTATATACTCCAAGACTGTATTTATTTCATTAAAAATGAAGCAAAAACAGTAATACTGTGAAATTATTAAATATATTGAAATAAGTCTGTTATTTTAAAGGGATTCTATTATGCTGTTTTCAAAAGTCTTGGTTTTGTTTTGGGGGTGTACTAGAACAGGCTCTCATACTAGGTTTATTGAAAAACATTATTTTTCCACATATTTTACATTATTACAACACCTCTCTCACCAGTCTGGCATGAACGGCTCGAATAGTGCCTGTATCAAATGAAGGCCCGCCTTCTGAAATACGAGATGTGCTGTGATTGGTTAGCTGGGCCAGTGTGTGTTGTGATTGGCAGCACTCGGGCGCCTGGTCTGGAAATGTCACGCCCCTTATCATAGCCGCCTGCAAGCTTCAGTGTAAATATTGCATCAAAATCAAATCAATTTGAGCACGATTTAAACCCGGATGATTGTAACCACTCTAAGTTCATCTGTCTTGGGAAAGCTAGCGTGTCTCCAACATTGTGATTCTCTAGTGCAGCTCAACCAGGTCTCGTCACATTCGTCGGTATTTGTCATATCACAAGCAGGGCCGTTTCTAGCCCACCCCCCCCACACACATACAAATTATATATATATATATATATATAATTCTTTTCAGACACCAGTTGCTTGTGACATTCAAATTGGTTGTCATAGTAACGACACTAATTTGTGGAGATTCAGTGCATTGAGTTCCACAAATCTGAATGCATTATTTGAAAATTGACTGTTAAGATAAACATTTTGCACAATTTAGTATCTGTAATATCATTGTGTTGCCACTAAAGGCCTGTATTGCCCTATGCCTAGAAACGGCCCTGATCACAAGTCCCGGAAAATATGCGTTGTAGTCCAAACGAGTGATTTCTGTTAAATAAAATATCTCCTTTTGAAGTGGACTTTGAGCTTTGTAACTTTGCAGATCTTTTTTATGCTCAAACAGCAACATTACAGACTAACTAAAGTTGAAAAAGTGAAAAGCATAATAGAACCCCTTTAATATGTCATTTTCTGTGATGGCAAAGCTGAATTTCCCATTACTCCAGGCTTCAGTGTCACATGATCCTTCAGAAATCATTCTTTTAGATGCTGATTCGCTCAAGAAATATTTCTTATCATTATCAATGTTGTGCAGCTTAATATATTTGTGTAAACCATAATACATACATTTTTGATTAATTCTATGTTGAATAGAAAGCTCAAAAGAGCAGCATTTAATTGAAATACACATTTTTATAACATTATAAAAGTCTTATGCTTGCTAAATAAAAGCTTTTTTCAATCTTAGCTTCTTAAACACTTTTAAACAGTAGTGTATATGTAAATAAATCATGAAACAATTCATATTAAATGACTTATAATAATGATACTCACTTTAAAAGACGCATGTTGTAACCCCGTCTCATTTGTACACACCTCAGGCTCTGCTGAACCAGTCAGCGGCTCTGCTGTCTCAGTCCTGCCGCAGCGGCTGGAGTGTGGAGAGGGTGAGGACGCTGTCTATACCTGCTGGGCTGCTGAAGATTCCCGTGTTCCTGGAGAACGGCACAGGAGACTGGGCACTGCCTCCTCCTCTGGGTCTGCAGGGCAGTGAGGAGATGCTGGCTCAGGCCCTGAAAGCCCTGCCTTATACTGCTGTACCCACTGGACCAGAGACCTGCAGGAGATGTGTGGTGGTTGGAAGCGGTGGTATTTTACACGGCAAAAATCTAGGACCTCATATAGACCAGTACAACATTATCATCAGGTTAGTTGATTAACAAACATATACGGGTGTCAAAAATACAGTAAGACAATAATATTGTGAAATTTTTGTGAATCTTCAGTGTCACATGATCATTCAGAAATCATTCTAATATGCAAGGAATTATGCATATTAACTCACTCAAACTAATTATATAGATATGAATATGTTACTCTTCATACCTACAGAGTGAACAATGCTCCAGTATTTGGTTATGAAAAAGATGCTGGATCTAGAACTACCATTCGGCTCATTTATCCAGAAGGGGCTCCTTCTCAGCCACAAGAATATGAGAGTACTGAAGTGGTGGCTTTGGTGGCATTCAAGAGTTTAGATTTAGCATGGCTCATCTCTGTAGTAACCAAAGAGCCTTTGGTGAGTAACGCAGAAGGTTTTTGGGAAGGATATTCTCATTCTAGAGAGTATTTTGTTGGACAAAAAACGAATGAAAAAATGTTGTGGTCTGTGTTCGTGAAACAGAGGGACTGTAAAGTTGAAATGCTTTTGTCATCTTTTGGGAGTGCA
This sequence comes from Sinocyclocheilus grahami, assembly GCF_001515645.1. Classification (NCBI taxonomy): domain Eukaryota; kingdom Metazoa; phylum Chordata; class Actinopteri; order Cypriniformes; family Cyprinidae; genus Sinocyclocheilus; species Sinocyclocheilus grahami. Next base: position 469,690 of record NW_015505476.1, read on the forward strand.
CTAGTAGATAGATTACCTTAAAGTTAACACAAATGGCCAATGGTACCATTTTTTAATTTCTAAAATGTTTTGTCTGTAGAGTTGGTGGTCTAAATTGTGGTTCTGGAAGAATGTAATAGATTCGATACCTCTTCAACCAGAAAATGTCCGCATCCTAAATCCTGAAATCATGTACAGGACTGGACAGGTGCTGCAAACCTATGCAGAGCAACAGAAAAAGGTCAGAACTGAGATGACTTTTCAAATGTGCAAATTCAAACTATAGGTTACTAAATAGATGTTTCTTCTAAAACATATATACACACTACCATTCAAATGTTTGGGGTCAGATGATCCTCTTATGTGCAAGGCAGCATTTATTTGATCAATATACAGTGAAAACTGTTATTTTTTAAATATAACTGTTTTCTAGTTCAACATATTTTAAAATGTAACTTACTCCTGTGATGCATAGTTGAATTGACAGAAACTATTGCTTAACATTCTTAAAGAAACTGTAATACATTTTCCAGGATTCTTTGCTAAGCAGAAAGTTCAAAAGAACAGCATTTATTTGAAACAGATATATTTTGAAACATTATAAACTCTTTCCTGTCTTTACTTTTGATGAATATTTCCTTGCATGTAGTGCTATCAAAGGATTAATCGCGATTAATCGCATACAAAATAAGTTTTTGTTTGCATAATATGTGTTCTGTGTATATTTATACACACATACAGTATATATTTTGAAAATATTTACATTCATATAATTTATATTATAAATATATAAACAACTAATTTTTCTGAAATATATACATGCATGTGTGTATTTATATATACATAATAAATATACACAGGAAACATAAATATATTATGTAAACAAAAACTTTTACTTTGGATGCGATTAATCGCAATTAATCATTTGATAGCACTACTTGCATGCTTCCTAGACTTCTTCTAAATCTTCTGCTGAGAGCATTGTCAGTTGAAGTCAGTTTTATGTTTTGTTTGTTAGATGGTGCCGACGCTGGGTATAACGGCAGCAGTTCTGGCCCTGCAGGTGTGTGATGAGGTGAGTTTAGCTGGATTTGGATACGACTTGCAGCACCCTGGAGCTCTGCTGCATTATTACGGCTCTATCCGCATGGATGCCATGAACACACAGGTGGTTCACGATGTCAGCGCTGAGACCATTTTACTGCGGGAGCTGGTCAAATCTGGAGCGGTGCGAGACCTCACTGGCGCACTGTGATGACTGCAGAAACTTTCCATGTTTCTAAAAGTTAAGAGAGATGACAAACAGCAGAAAACAGTCCAGAGACCTGGACTTAAGCAGGCAACCTTCAATGTCACAAGACAATAGGATCAGTCTCATCATTTCTATGTATAATTTAAAAAAAAATCAAAACTGCAATTTTTGGGTAAAATACAGCATAGACAATACCCAATAACATACAGTAATATACAAAAGGTATTTAAAACAAGTGAAAATGACTACTAAAATTAAAACCAAAGCTACTATACAGCTTAATAAAGGATGACAAAAGATTTTATCCTAATAAATTATTATTTACTATTTATTTTTCTTGGAAAACTGATTGCATAGTGTGTAAACTTTTTATCAGAACATTATGTATAAATACAAGCAATATTATAGCAAAATATAAATGACATATTCCTGTAAGTAATAACAATCAGTTCTGTGAAATATCACATATATTTTTTTTAATGTAGAGGGTAAAAATATACAAATGCACTTTCATTATCAATATATTTTGTCTTTAAGTTAACCTCCAAACTAAAATTTAAATACAAAACATTTTGTTCTCTTTCTGTAACTAAATGCATGATCAAAAATTACAGCTAAAATAAGTGCTGACATACTGGAAGGAGAAAAATCGCAATGAAATCAATATTTTTTGACTGCTGCATAAATAAATTACAATTCTTTCCTTGAATCAAGTGTACGAAATTTTATTTATTTATTTTTTTACTTTGAAATATCAGTTTCAAAATCATTCTGATGGTACACTGACTTCTAATGAGGAGGCAAATGGCTTTTTTATTATTATTATTATTCCTATGCTCCTTTGTTTGTTGAACAGGTACGAAATTCTGCGAAAGGGCGGATTGCTTTATGGCACCAAAAAAACAAAATAAAACAGGTGCACATCTTTTCACTGTAATTACGACAGTGAATTCCACTCACTTAACTGCAGGGGGCACCAAAGTCGCAAAAACACACAAAACTACAAGCTTTAAAAATGCTTAAGACTTAGATTGTACATTTCAGCTTTAACTTTATTTCTTTATTCTTTTTTTTTGGCAATTTATTTACAAAATTTGTTGTCACACTAAAAACTGAGTCATTAATCATTATGAAAGACTGTGATTTACAGTTTTGTAAATCTGCTAACCAACGTTGCTAAGCCAGATACCTGATAAAATCTGGGTAATAACATCTTTAAAAGGAGTGCTGTCCTATATTATTTGGTCCTGGTTTCACAAAAATAATCTGTTACTAGCAGCCATATTTCTGCATTATAAGCACCTTAAGAACATTCACTTGCACATTACACTCAAGTTTCATTGTAAGTGCAGTGTTTGGTTTACTGACACATTATTTTCTGCAATTACCTTAACTGAAATAAGAAGTGCTTGTGCAGAAAGTTTAGAAAACTCTCCACGTAGGTTACAGATCATGAATAAAGTGAACACGGCTGCATGGACCATAATCTTTTGAGGGCCGTGTTGGTCACAGGAGCGGGATACGGGTGGGCTCCCACAGCTTACGGGCCAGCTGACTGCAGTGTTGAAGAATATATTCATTGGGGATCACACCCAGATGCACAGTAAACAGTTCATAACACTTCACCACCTCATTCTGATATTTTTTGCTGTAATACCGCAGCAACCTCCTATCACACCATCAAAATAGACGGAGTAGACATAAAAGACATGAATTAAAGAAAGCGCAGCTGGTGTCACGTAGTAGGTTTAGAAATAAGAGTTAGGGTTTTTTTTAAGTTATAAAAATTATTTGAGCATGTTTTACAAGAAAATATTATTTTACATTATAACATTTTACTCAATGTGCTACTTGCCATTGCTTTTTTGTGTAATTTACTAGTCATTACGGAGTGAAAATCATTTCTATGTGAATTCTTATCCTATGTCATACCTGTAATAATCACAGGTGAGCATTCCTACTGGAGCGGCATCATCTGGGGAGCTGGGTATGTCTATCACTTCCAGTTTGTAACCCTGTCAAAACATTTAAACCTCATCAACACTGACCATGTAATTTTCATTAAATATAGTAACTGTAAAAATGACACAAGCGGCCATTTACCGTTTCATTTTCAAACCACAGGAAGTAACAGTAGAAATAATCTCCATCCCGGAGCGTCACGGTGGCGTAACCCTTTTGCAGGTACCGCTGTGCTGTTGCAACAAGACTCCAAATCTGTGCAGATTCATGATGAGAATGGTATAGAATCAGTAACTAACGAAATTCATGGTGAATTAATTAAATGTTTTTGAAAGACGTCTCTTTCAAAAAGAGACTGAAATTATTTGATTAAAAATACAGTAAAAATGGTAATATTTCAAAATATTATTGCAATTTACAATGAACCATTTTCCATTTTAAGATATTTTAAAATGTAATTTATTCCTGCAACACAAAGCTGAATTTTCAGCATCATTACTCCAGTTTTCAGGGTCACATGATCCTTCAAAAATCGTTCTAATATGCTGATTTCTTTACTATATATATTGCATGATTGGGACAGGCTAGAAGCACAAAAACACCTTGTTCTTTATGAAGTCAGCTAGAGGCCCCTTTCCGAGCTCAGAGACAGTGCGATCCGTCACATTTAGGGAGGGTGCAATCATCTGACCATTTGAACGATCCACGTAGATAAAGTGGATGAGACCTGGAAACTCTTCCAGGTATGCGAGACCATGGTTAAAGATTCTAACAATGTCACATGACAAAAGAAGAATGATTCAAGACTGAAGTGTGAATGCAACCCATCTAAATAGATCGAAGGGAGGATAGGCAACCAAAATACTCATGGTAGAAAAAAGGATATGATACCATTGTGATATTTCTTTTGCTTTTCACCAGCAGAAAATCCTTCCAGTCCATTAACTTCTCTCTGCAACAAATGTAAGAGAAACGTGATTTAATGTTAAGGCACATTAAAATAAATATCCTTCAGTACTATTGAAGTGCATGTTCAGACATACTGGACCATGCTAAGAGCTCGTTCTTGCAGATGAGGAGCCAATCGCTGACTGCTGCCCATGCACTCAGCTGCAAAAAACTGCCTGTACACTCCACACAACTGAGTCTTCATGTTTCGACAAGAGGGCAGCAAACTGCAACACAACGAATAAAATGTTAAGTCACTTTTGGCTTCATCCAAGATCAAAGGAGTGAATTTAGCCTGCAATGAGTTTTGTAGTTTATTAATAAAGAGAACAGCACTCACTCTCTTGTGAATCCAGATCCTGATCTGCTAAATGCCTTGTTCTTAAAGTCTGTCCACGCATTTTGAAGTTCTGAAGTCTGAATATATAAATGAAGAGTCGAGTTTTCAAAAAAGATATATATACAGTATATATATATTTATTATAGCTACAGGGTTCCCCCCATTTCTGACCAATACATTTCCGAAACTTTTCTAACAGGTCTTAATTTATGGAGGATGCTGGGGGTGATTTGCTTTTATTTTATTGGTATGTCAGGTACCAATTCTTAAAATGTTCTGGTACAAAATCTTTAAATTTTAGTGTGCAAATGCCTCTAGTAGGACAAAAAAAAAAAAGGTTAAAAAGTTTTATTCTTTATTTTAATACTAAATAATACTTTTATTCATCAAGAATGCATTAAATTGACCAAAAGTGACAGTAAATACAAAAGATGTTAAAAAAGATTTCAAATACAAATAAATGATGTTCTTTGAACTTTATATTTATCAAAAAATCCTGACAAAAAATGTGTCCCAGTTTCCACAAAGATAATAAGAAGCATAACTGTTTTAAACATGAGTAAGAAATGTTTCTTGGGCATCAAATCAGCATATTGAAATGATTTTTGAAGGATCATGTGACACTGAAGACTGGAGTAATGATGCTGAACATTCAGCTTTGCCTTCATAGGAATAAATATATTACAATAGAAAATTGTTATTTAAATTGTAATAATATTTCACAATACCTCTGTATTTTTTTATTTTTATTTTACCGATCCCAAACTTTTGAACAGAAGTGTAACTAGAAAAAAGAAAATCGATTTAGCATGGGAATTTCCATGACTTTTTTTTTTTAAATTAATTTATAAAATGAAAACTATCTGGAGCATAGTAAAATAACCTTTTCATTTTAATACATGTTATGTTAAAACTAAATTTAATTTTTAAATCAAAAACCTGTTAGGATCAATTATTGATCCTAACATGCTTTTTCAAAAGTGCTAAATAAATAGAATTATTCAGAATTGAAATATGAAGAAAAACTATTAAACTTTAAATCTCTCATTCTAGCACATTGTAAAGTGGATCTGATGAAGTTCTGTGGAATTGATTCCACTGACCTGAATGTCCATGCTGGCCCAGGTTTTGATGAACTTCTCCAGTCTGCTCCGCTGCTCCTGGACAGAGGGCTGACCCCGCATGGCCGCAGCCCCTTCATGCCCCTCACATAACCTCTTCTCTAACTTAACGAAAGCTTCCAGGAAGTAGCATACAGATGCTGCCACATGACTGTTGGGAATCTGTTGATATGCATGTGTAAATAAAATGGAAAATTGAGCTAGCAACTCCATACATTTATGTAAAACCTGCATGATCATGTTAGTAAGCATGATTTGAAAATGATCCAAAGAGCATCTTGTGCTTCAATAGATGCAAAAACAGTGTCTGTACAAATGTGCTCTTCAAAAAAAAATATGACATAGAAGATACCGTGCAAATATTCTTCGCTCTAGAGGTCTAATGAAAGACTGTCACCTTGGTAAGCAGCACTAGAGTTATTCCCGGCCAGAGAGGTAGGCAATACATGGAGTGAGGCATCGTGGGAAACTCTTTGGCTTCCAGGAATACTCTGCATGGGGCTGAAGGGTCAGGAGTTGGAGCTTCAAGAGTTTGCAGACTGTCCTCGGCCATCTAAAATCATAAGACCTTAGATATGTGAGAAACTCTTCTATAAATACACATCATACACTATCGTTCCAAAGCTTGAATACGAGTACGATTTATGTTATTGATTTATTGCTTCATTTATTTGATCAAAAATACAGTCCAAAACAGGAATATTGTAAAAAAATATATATATATATATATTATTTATTTTAAATATTATTTTATTTATTTATATATTATTTATTACAATTTAAAATGTTTGGTTTGAATATTTTAAAATGTAATTTATTCCTGTGATGCAAAGCTGAATTTTCAGCATAATTGCTCCAATTCAGTGCCACAGGATCCTTCAGAAATCATTCTAATATGCTGATTTGCTGATCAAGAAACATTTCTTCTTATTATTATTATTATTAGCTGAAAAATGTTGTGCTACCTTATCATATTTGATATGGTTAATGTTTATTAAATGTTTTATATATTTAAACAAATTTACTGTATTAGGCTATATAAGTGTGTGTGTAAATATTATATAGATTAAAACAATGTTCATATACTTCTTTCATTTTAATCAATTTTATAGATTAAAGATTTTTTTTTAGATTATAAGATATTTTAGATTTTTGTGAAAGTACTATTTTATGGAAAAATAATCTTAGCACCACTCAGAATAACTAAATATTGTATTCCCCCCTTAGTGAAGAAAAACCAACAACAACTGTGACTATACAGAGATATCCAACCTCAGAAGTGTCATCTAGGTTGATTTTGCTGGGATAGAGATCCTGCACCAGGATGATCAGAGCCAGGAGATCAGAGGGGCATAGATTGCTGGCATTTCGACTGCACAAAAAGTAAGAAATCGGAGATCACTTCAAAGATCTCTGTAGCACAATATTGTCACTTCCTTCTGATGTTGTGGTCAAAACATCATGGTCTCAGTCTGCGTTTGCTGTACCTGGAGTAGAAGGTCAGCAGTTTGGTGTGCACCAGTATGAAAGCGTGTAGCACCTCCTCGCCCATTCTGTCCATGTTGCTGTTGATCTGCTGCACCAGACGACGCTCCAGAAACTCGATGCACTGCTCACAAAGGGTCGGGTGGATCAACCTTTCCACCGTCTGAACAGAGGCAGAGAACTTATCGTACATGATCTAAAACTAAAACTAGCATGCAACTAATTATAAAACAGCACTTGCACTAGGGCTGTGTATCACCAGCAAAGTCACGATACGATACATATCACGATACAGAGGCCACGATACGATACATATCACGATACGGGATTGCACTGAATTTCACCTCAGAAGAATTTAGTAAAACAGCTGTTTATTAAACACTGCATACTATAGTGCCATTTCTAACTATTGGCAGAGCAGGCAGCTGACCTCTGCATTATGACGGACCTCCATAACTGTACCACAGTACAATCTAGGCAATGGCATATGTTTCATGTTTACATTGGGCACTCCCCACCAGGTACAATATTCAGATTTTTTGCATCTTGTTTTTAAGCCCATAAATAATAATGTTCGTTCTAATAAATTTATATTGCAATGTACTCATTCTAATATATTTAAAAAAAATCATATTTACATTGCTGGTAGGTTCTCATTGCACAAATTAACACACTCTCTACGTTTAAAAAATAAAAATGACAAGAGTTCTAAGAGCGCTGTCTTCTGTATCTAACGCGCACACACACGCTCAGTCACTCACACAGATCATGTTGCGGCCGCACTCAGACATTCAGGAACAAACTTTTTAGCACTGCCCCACAATTTTATCAACTAAATAGCTTAATCGCTCGAGAGCTACATTATCTTTCTCAACAAGGAGCTGGTAACATCGTTGTTTCTAAAGTTTATCCACAGTGAAGAGACCGAGTGTACACATGGTTGCCAGGTTGACAAAGATTAAATTGCACACTTAGCAGATATTAGCAGTTGTGTTCCTCTGCAGCCAGATTAAACCTTGTTATAGCCTATATATTATGCTCTATTCATTATTTTTTAGAAACCTCGCAATTTTGTACTCAATTTTAAACGTTGTTCTTGTATTCAAATTAAGCGCGGTCCACTGCTGCACACGTGCCACAATATCGATACAGGGCCAGTTGTATCGATATTCGTCGTATCGTCAAATCTCTGTGACGATACATCGTCGTATCGATGTATCGAACACAGAACTAACTTGCACACACCTCTACTAAAAAGCTTTGGTCACTCTCTCGTAAGCGGCTGTATGTTTCTAAGAGGCTTCGTAGCTTCTTCCACAAGCGGTTCCTTTGCTCTGTATCTTGAGGGTGCAATCTGACAAATAAAAAGTCCATTAATTTAGTTTTTTTGTTATTTGTTTGCTTAGGTTTCAGTTCAAAGGCTATTACAACAGTCTTTGGTGTAACAAAAAATAATAATAATAATAATAATATGAAGTGAAATGCAATGAAACTAGTTCTACTAATATACTAAAATCTTCAGAATGGCTTAAAGTTCCCCTATTATGCCATTTCCAATATTGCCTTTCATGCAGTGTGTAATGTAGCTGTATGTGAATGTAAACGATCTGCAAAGTTGTAAAGCTGAAAGTGAAGTTATTGTCTCCCAAAATAAAGAATCGACTCTGAACAGCTGAAATTAGTCGTTAGTAATTCGCATCCCACTTCCGTGACGGCTACACGTCACAGGGAAACACATTTGCATAATGGCGCCTATGTTCTACATTGGCCGGCCGCGGACAACTTGACCCCGCCCACAAACACGTCATTCTACTGACGACTGCTTCTCTAATCTTGGGGGGGGGGTTCAAAGCGGGATTCACAAAATGCTTGCTGTTGAAAGATGGATTAGTATCCTGTTTATTTGGACCAGCTACTCCACTGAATCACAACCTGTAAGTATGATAAACAATAGATGTTTATATTTTCTATAGAGCGTTCAAAATACAGAACTATTGAAATAGGCTTATCGTTTCCGACACGCGCTGTACGCCGTAGACCAATCACAACAGACTAGGCCATCTGACCAATCAGAGCAGAGCAGGCTCACGGAAAGGAGGGGTTTAGAGAGACTGAATCTTTGAACTGCTTCGAACGAATCGTTTGCGAATCTCTGGAAAATGAGGTGATATTAAATGCATATTTTGAGAAAACGAAAGTGTTTTTTGACCTTGCATGCGTGTAATCCTATTGTACGAGACTCCCAAAACAATATTAGGAACTGTAAAAATGGCATAATAGGGGCGCTTTAAAATCTGGATTTGAACTGAAAATGCAGTTCTCACTCTTTCCTCAAGAGGGCACCTCCAAACGTCACCATGCCAAACATGATTTCTGTGAGTTTCTTCATCACATAGATCTTTCTCTTCAAATCCTCTTCGTCTCATCTCCGTCTCCATTCACAGCAATGTACATTCCTCAAACTGCATGACATCAACATGCTGGTGTCAGATTGATTTGAATAATTTGAAAATTTGGGGAATGTTATAGTATAAGAGTTTGAAAAATACATATCATTTCTTAAAAAAGGGGCAATCTATAGAATATAAATCCTTTATATTGTTAAATTTCATTAAATGGTTTATATATATTATAACTTGTAAATACTGTTTTTATAAAGTGTAAAAACAGTCTGTATACACACAATATAAACATTTTTTTATATAACATTACTTATATAGTATAATAGTGTGTAAGTATTTTACAAGTGATTTATTGAATGAGTGCTGTCTGTCCATAACAGGATGCATGCATGTTATTAGATCAGATGACTCTTTCATTCTGCTGTGGATTACCTGTTGCAGAACATAAATATGATTGTTTGCTGTGCTGAAGGAGGTGTAATTGTCCCCGAGTCGGTCCACCATGGTGCTACAGGAGATGATGATGGGTGCGAAGAGAGTGTTAATGCTGTCTTCAAACGCAGGCAGCTGAGAACACATGAAAAATGATATTAATAACCATTTAATATTCCACACTTACATGCATGTATGCATATATTAATTTTTTATATATATATATATATATATATATATATATATATTACGATGAAATATATATATATATATATATAATGTCAAACAGCATTCATTTTGAGCATCGATCTCACTCCTTCTCCTTCCTCCTGGGAAACTCCATACTGCTCCTGAATCCACTGCTCGAACTCGGTGTCAGTCCAGTAGAACAGAACCTCTGCGCTCTCATTGGCCACCAGAAGACACTTCATTTTACCTGAACACAAATGCAATTATTAAAAGAAGAGTTCATCCTAGTTATACTGTTTCTTTCACTTTGCATAATTCTAACAGGACTTCATTTAAACATCAGTCTCATAAACTTCTCAACGCACCTAGTCAAAAAAAAAAAAAAAAAATACAGTATACTCTTTACCAGTCCTAAAAATAGCCTAATAATTTGTAATGGCATCCTATACAGAACATAAATATGATTGTTTGCTGTGCTGAAGGAGGTGTAATTGTCCCCGAGTCGGTCCACCATGGTGCTACAGGAGATGATGATGGGTGCGAAGAGAGTGTTAATGCTGTCTTCAAACGCAGGCAGCTGAGAACACATGAAAAATGATATTAATAACCATTTAATATTCCACACTTACATGCATGTATGCATATATTAATTTTTTATATATA
>NW_015505476.1:480752-506534 GCF_001515645.1 Sinocyclocheilus grahami
AAAAAAAAAAAAAAAATACAGTATACTCTTTACCAGTCCTAAAAATAGCCTAATAATTTGTAATGGCATCCTATATTATACACAAGAATATATGTATTTGAGTTATTAAAGGGCCAGCGTGAATCCTAATGGGATAACCGCTCCTGTAAGACCCCAAAAGGACTTAAAAACAAATCTTTCAAGAATTTAAAATTAATATAGGTACTTCCATAATCTTTTCAGTAGGAATTGTTCCTAAATAATACAATGCAGAAATATAATACAATGCAAACAAGTACACAATACCCAATAGGACGATACTGTGGTCGCATCTAACCTGCAGCAAAAGCCCACAACACGCCTCTCGGTTCCTCCAGAATGAAACTGATGCTCACGACCACAGACCCAACTGATGCCTAATTCACAGAAAGCCATAAGACTAAGCGATAACTTGTTGCACTACACCTTCTAGCCTTCATATGTTTTATTTAAGCAAACTTACAATTTTAAGGTTCACTTCAACAATAGAAGAGTATCATTGCGCACGAATCCTGATCTAGTTTGTAAGTCACAGGATAACAAACAGTTTGTCATAAACTGTGAACTGCAGCAGCGCTTCCGTAATGTGTGTGTGCGCGTCACGTGATTTGATGACCAGCTGCGAACGTCTGGAATTCAGGGCTGCGTTCAGCCCCGACAAAAACGGTGCAAAACGTTTTTTAAACGGAAACGGTGGTGCGTTCAACACCCTGTTATGATGACGCAAGAGTTGGAACTATGGCAGCTGAGAAGGCCATTCTTTGTGTTCTTTTTGAAGAATTTTCGGAGCCTGATGAAATTGGTATAAATACATGTTTAATACTGAAAAATATGCTCGATGTTACAGTCATTGCCTTTGCCCTCCAGAATAAAAGAGAACATCCCAATCAAATGAAGGGATTTGTGGAAACTGTGGTTCCTAATTATTGTGATCCAACATTTGCCTTGCATTTCAGGATGAAAAGACAAACATTTCAGGTGAAGGATAATCCACTTCTTACCTCAGAGAGGTCATATAGATCATTTCTGTTATGATCTATATGACCTTATTATTTTTATTGTGAGTATTAGGCTTATCATTATTGCTGATCACTGTTGTTGTGCTATGATATTGTAATATTTACCATTATATAATCAGAGGGGTATAAATGTTTATGAAAGTGTCACTCCATAATACAATAGCAAAATATACGTATAGTATTTTTATGTTACATTAATCAGTATTTAGCACACCTTCCTAAGGAAAGGATATTAGGATACTCTACTGGATATACATCTATATTGGGATATTTAGACAGACTTAAAGAAGTTCCAGATCTATACTTGTGCTCTTATTATTTCAGTTGTTTTGCCTTTAATGTAAATAAGCATGTGCAAACAATATACTTGCTATTGTGAATTTATTTGGATGTTAATTACATTGTGCTAGCTGTCTCTTTAATACCGCGTGGTTTACATACATGTTGCTGCTGATTGGGCTGACGTGTTTGACACACCCACCAAACAAGAGAAAACGCATCTCAAACCCTGTTGCACACCGTTTCCAGGAAACATGTCGTTCAAACCGGAAACCGTAGCAAAACGGTGCACACCGGTTTGAGCTTGAACTTGCCCCTGAAATTCAGATCATGCACGGCGGATCTGAAGCGCGTGACTCCTTTAATACTCATTCATATAATAAACTCATTCAAACTCTTTCTTTCTTTCTTTAAAAAAAGATTTAATAGCCTAGTTTGATACTGTATCAAGGAAAGTGGAGAAAACAGTAAGTTACACATTAAAATATTAAGACTGAAATAGTATTTTTTTTGTAAAACATAATCCAATAATCTTTGTTTTATTCAGTTTTAACAGCAGCTATTTTCTACACAGATATCAAACACAAAGTAGCTTATAAAAATAAAAATATAGAAAGATGTATAAAACAAAGATGCTCCTTTGTAGGCCTATATTTTGTTCTTTCTTTTCTTTCTGTTTCTTCCTGTATGACATTTTAAATAAATATTTTGGTGCTTTGACCTTTCCTTTGTTCAGTGTATGACACACACATGTAAGAATTTAACATTGTATCAACTTTAACCCTCTATGTAATTGGCTTATGCATAGTATAAACACCATGAAATCCACCGTCTTGGTTTGAGGGGGATGGGTTCTGGCTACTCCAAATAGGGTCAAAAGTATAAACATTTTCATGCTGGGTTTGGTTACAGTATGCATGGCAAAGCAAGGGAAGTCACGCAAAGGTAGTTTGACTCTTCGCAGAGCTCCAGTCCACAGCATATACAGAGAAAGAAACGTCACACTTCATTATGTCTGTATATGAATCCATGCTGCTGATTGTCAGCTTTGATCAGATGACAAAGACCTACCTGCTTGCTTCACAAGGTTCATGCATATTCATAATTAAACCAAGGTTGCAGGTCAGTCAGGACATTTTGCACTGGCAAAACAAAACTCAAAGGGGCACCTAGAGTTTTTTTTTTTTTTAAGAAAACATGGTTATTATTATTTTTTTTTAATGCAAAATTCTCTTTTTCATGGTCTAAATATATTCTCTGGAAATAATTCTTAATGCAGTTTTGCATCTCAAATAAATTAATCTTGGTTTAAATTTTTATTTGGTTTTATATTTAACAAAGTCAAAAATTCTAAGAAAATGATTCATTATATTTTATTTATTTATTCATCATTCATTCATTTATTTGCACTGTAAATTAGTGAACGTTAGAGACTACTAAGATGACCTTGAGGTCTAAATTTCAATAAATGAACAATTCTTAATATCTAAGGGTGTAGAATTTAGCAGAGACGCTAACGTTAGTCCCTACCAGTATCCACCAACCTGAGAAGTTAATGTAAATAGCCTACGCTAGAAAACGGTTGTGGCTAGAAGGGATACAGCTCCGACCGGAAACTAACAATGAAATGTTCTAAAATGTTCAAATTTTCTACCTATTAGATTGTGTTTTATTAACGTCTACACCTACCCCAACCCTAAACCTACCCATTACAATATTGCGAAAATAGCCTTTGTTGCACTACTGTGTGTGACAAAAATTTGCCTACGCTATATTGATGTGCGCATGCTCAATAGCCACAGCTGTCTCCCTTCTAACCTTAAAGGTGCAATAGGAGATCTTGGAAAATGCTAACTTTAGCCTGATAGCACTGAAAGCGAACGTCCCACCCTCCCTGCACCCTCCCAAAGCCACGCCCCCTGAACGCATTTACACTCACAGACCAGAGACAACATTACTACAATAGGCTACATCAGGTTCCCAATTTCAGCCCATGTTCTGAAGTGAAGTAAACTTCAACGGATTTCCCCCGCTCAGGGAGTAGGGAGCAATGAACACTGTGTAGGGATCATATCGATCGGAACACAGTTCATGCACGTAGCTCACTTCTAAGGAGCTGGCGCGAGGACTAGATTAACCGCTGGGCTGATGACGTATCCTGTCTGCACGAACAGGGTGCCGCAGAGGTATGCTAATACATACCTTGACAGGCAGGTAGGAAAGCATATTAAAACGCTCGGACCGAGCGTTTTGATTGGACGAACATTTCTTGATCCTACGCCTTCCACAGAATATATAAATACAGACAAATACATTTAGACCACTTAACTTAATAATTGCTATCGGGATGTGAAGAGACAATCTTTCTGAAGACAATCACCTCTTGCACCTTTAACCATAGAAAACCGCATGCGCTTTCAATGACGCACATTTAAAATACATGGGTGGAGTGGAGTAGCAGCCGAATTGAAACAAACGTATGAGCACAGTTCAGTAGTGATGCCAAGTCTGATTCATTTCCGCGAACCGGGTCTATTGGGGCAGATCGGCTAATTGAACCGGTTCAAAAAGCTGATTCATCGGTTCCGACATCATCAAGCAGTTCTGTCCAAAAAGAACCGGTTCGCGGAAATGAATCGGACTTTGCATCACTAGTAGTGGTACTGTGTCGTGTAAACATGACTGAAGACGCGAAAAGCCCAGGAAGAGACAAACTGATTCAATTGAGTGAGTCATTTATACTGGAACCGCTCCGATTGTGACTCATTCAGTTTAAGCGATTCACTACAAAAAACAGCTTTGAAGCGCTCCAATCAGATTGATTATTGCGAATTATTTGATTCAGATCAGGATTTTGGATTGCGGATAGCGAATCATTTGATTTAGATTGCGACTTCGGAGTGCGGATCGCAAATCATTTTTAGATAGGGATTTTGAAGTTTGCGGATCATTTGATTTAGATTAGACCTTTGCGTGTCGTGAATCATTTGATTTGATTGATCGGAACTTTGGAGCGGGTTCGCGAATCATTTCGCGAATTGAATGATTCATGCTCCGAAGTGCCGATCTGAAATATATATATATATTTTTTTTTATTAAACAATACAAACATTAAGGCAGTACAATTATCAAAATCATAAAGACAAGATAAAGACAAAAACAGAAAAACAACAGAATACACACAGATTTGTTGCCAGGGTAACAACCACAAAAAAACAAGGTAATAGAATTACATCTTAAGAAGGCAAAAAGGAGGAATATAAAGATACTGTTTTCATAGCTTTCAAATTAACAGAACTTTGGATAGTTTCCACATACTTATCCAAGTCCACTTTAAATAAGGAGAAGAGAGGTTTAGAGCCAGTAAACTTTTGTTTATGTATGTGAAATTTAGCTAACAGGAAACATAAATTAATGATGTAATATTTTCCGGTGTTCTCTTTTGAATAGTCAAACAATCCAAAGAAAGCATCATTAAAACAAAAAGAGAAGTCACTTACAAAAGATTGAATAAACACTAAAAAGTCTGACCAAAATGTTTCTGTGTAGGAGCATTGCCAAAACAAATGAATGAAGTCTTCTTCAGAAGAATGACAAAAACAGCAACTCACTTCAATGTCTGACTTATATTCCATCCTATCTGAAGAAAACAAAACCCCCGGAGCAGTTCGTGCTTAGCCGTGGGTATCAAGAAGGTCATCTGCTGCACTGAGACTTTAATGGCTTCATTCAGCCTAACTGATCTTTGGCAGAAATCCTTTGACCGTCCACATATGCAAACGGCCCTCTGAAGCCTGCTCTCTTCCCCTCCTTTCTCGCTCGTTCGACAAGAGGCCAAAGTTTGTTCCTGGCGTCTTTGGCGCTTTGTGTCAGGTCTTCAAAAATCCTGATTTTCCGTTCTTTGAGGACGGCGGCGGTTCTGGCATCCCTCCAGATCTGATCTCGGACAGTTTCTCGAAAGAAACTGTACGATGATGCGGCGGCTCGAGCGCGCTCCCTCAGATCGAGGACCCAGTCTGTGGGCGACGTCAAGCGTGTAGATGAGCTGGTCTGCTATCCCAGGAGAAACTTTACCGAATAAGTCGATTAGAATCCTCCGGACATCTTCTCCTCGCTGCTCCTGAATACCGGCCACTCGTAGATTCCACCTCCTTTTGTAAGCATCCAGTTCGTCGCATTTCTCACGTAGCACACAGTTATCTTTTTCCAGTGATTCCACCCGGTTCTGTAATGAGCTCACCTTGCTTGTTACTCTTCTACTTGATTACTCATAAACTCAAGCGCCTCAGTCACACTGTTTAATGAATTTGTATTGTCTTTCACTGTTATCTCGAGGGACTGCATGCGATTCAGAAATTCCAACTGCATTTTTTTCAACTCGCTCCAAAACTTCCATCAGGTGTAAATTGGAGACGGTCTGATTGTCCGACGCCACTCTGTCGACCATTTTTGATTTTTTGGAAGGCGGTTTAGGAGTTTCAGGTAAGGGGATTTTCGATCCAGAGGCATTCGCTGCGTCATTCCCCTTGAAGGCGGCATCCAGAGATTTTCTCGCGTAAGAATGCATGGCACCTCGAATAGGCCAATCTTCTTCCATCGCATTCGTTAAAAGTTAGGAAAAAGTTAGAGAGAAGAAAGAACGAAAAAAGACTTACTTAGATCACCAAAGAAAGTATTATTATGTTCCCTTCTACATGTGTCAACTACAAAAGAAGTGCAGAGCTTCAGCACATGGATGTTACACAGTCGCCATCTTGGCCCGCCTCGAATAATCCCGATCTGAAATAATGGTTCACATATCTTTTGATTCAGATCGAAACTTCGGACCGTGGTTCGTGAATAATTTGATTTAGATTGGAACTTTGGAGTGGGTTCGCTAATCATTTGATTTAGATCAGAACTGTATCGTGAATCATTTGATTTGAATCATTTAGGACTATTATTATGTTGTAATGTTTGGTTGACCAATTAGCAGACTGACTGAAGTTTGCACGTTGAATTTGTATTCCATTGTCCTTTCTTTGAGAATATTTAATTAAGTTAGCCATCTTATATAACGTTTCACAGTTACTCGTGTAATTCGTCAGATTATTTAGGCTAATAATATCTAAAAGACAAAGGAATCATGCAATCAGGGTGTTAAAATAAACAAAAAAAACTCACCTTATTGCTATGACTGTATCCCCTGTGAATGTTATATCTTCAATAAAAAAAATTAAAATAAAAAATAAGGAATCCCTAGCAGAAACTCAACAAAAAAAAAAGCCACTGCACAAAACAAATCCCAGCAGGGTCCGTCACTTTTTTGGGTCCCCTTGAAACATTTCCGTTGTGGTCCGTGCTATTTGCAGCGCGTTTCTTCATTTGCATGTGTTGTGAGGATTTGCAGCGCGTGTGTTGTCAAACTGATGAAGATGTTTTCTTAATTTGCTGGTGTTTTTACAATTTGCATGTGTTTTCTTAAGTTGCAGCGCGTTGAGCTCTCTCGGCCACCGTACTTTGGAGCTTGTGAATTTGATTTAGATTGGGACTTCGATGCGGGTTCGCAAATCTTTTGATTCTGATTTCTTTTTTTTTTTTTATTAAATAGTATGAAACATCAAACCATTAAGGCAGTACCAGGGCCGGACTGGGTCGCAATTTCAAGCCAGGAAATCTCACACTCATCCAGGCCACACAGAAAAAAAGAGGCCAAAATGGTACATTTTGGGGTACAACAGCGTGTCACTGCAGCAGTACCCTTAAAAGAATATCTTTGTACCTTTTTTTTTTTTTACCCCTAATAGGTACATATTAGTACGTAGTAATTCGTACACATAAGGTACTAATATTTACCTATTAGGGGTAAAAGGCAAAAATACGTCCTTTTTAAGGGTAGGCCTACTGCTCCAGTGACAAGCTGTTGTATCCCAAAAGGTACCCATTTTGGCCTCTTTTTTCTGTATATAGCCTATTGACCCACTACAAATTCTGAAACCACAGATAACCCTATCATTTAAATGGCCATCACATAAAATGTCTAAATCCTTGGTCTGGGGCCGTAAACAATAATTAAAGGTTGTCTCTTGAACTGCACCTTCACTTCCCTTTTTACTTTTCTTCATTTATCTCTGTCTATAATATCTCTGTCTCTCCCTTTTTTATTGTACCTGTCACTTCTTGACTAGCAGGTCTACTGTTGTGAACAGAACTGTGTCCACCTTGTTGCAAAACGACCACCTCATTGCAATTTATCATCACAGAATGTTATTTATCTTTAAATGACTTAAATACCCGATATTTAACAAACCTATATTTCATACAAATATATCAAAACAATTTTCTAAAGTGCCTAAAATCCAAATCAGTACAATATCTTTTTTGAAAAATCCTAATACTGAACACACTATTGCATTATTAGGCTGTGATATTTTTGTGTTTGTGTCTGCGCAAGCTCCCTCCCTTCCTATACAATAAATCCATGAGAATATCTTTGTGCTAAATGTATTAATGTAACTTTGATTATTATTAATGATGTCCTTTAGAACAGTATTCTGAATGATGTTTAAAATAGTGTGCCCCTGATAGCCTAACAGATAAGCTACTAGCAGTTTAATACTCAACTAGGTTAATAAAGACAAAACTCTTTAGCATATTTACAGATGAAACTGACCTGCACCTGAAGCCCTGATTTGGCATTTTTGCTACATTTTGCTGCTTCTTCTGGCCACTTCAAAGAAAGAAAGAAAGAAGGAATACAAAAATACAAGACCCTTTAAGAAAATTAACAATGGTTTTATTATAGTAAAAATGTAGTAGCGTGGTTTTTTTTTTTGTTTTTTTTTTTGCTAAACACCATGGTTCAACTATGGTTAGTTTAGCAAAACTATAGTAAACATGTTTTGTTTTTGTTTCTTTCACCTTAATAGGACACATGAATGTAGAATGTAGAATATAGAAGTGCAGTTTTCACTGCTTTAGGTTTAACAGAACTTTGGATAGTTTCAGTATACATGTCTAGATCAACTTAAAAAAGAGAGGTTTAGAGCCAGATTTTTATGTATGTGAAATTTAGCTAGCAGGAAACACAAATTAATTAAGTTATATTTTCCTATATTCTCTTTCAAGTAGTCAAACAACCCAAAGAAAACATCACTTACAAAATGAGATTAGGAACATAAAAAAGTGACCAAAATTACTCTGTGTGGATACATTGCCAAACAAGCGAATGACATCTTCATCAGAAGAGGGACAAAAAAAGCAACTCATTTCAATCTCTGAGTTATATTATAATTACGCCCATAAGCTTTTTGTGAAATTTGGAGTAACACATTAATTTGTTGTTTGACCTCTTCATATATAAGGAGATAATTAGTTTCCAAAGTCGGACATCGCATGTTATGATTTTCAAGGGCATAGAATTTAATAGGGACACTATGACATGTCCCTACCAATATCCAGCGACTATTCAATTGTCCCTAGCAATAATTTTGATCAAACAATTAGGCCTAAATGTCTGTTGTCTGCAGTCATGTCCCCATCAATGCCAAAATCAAACCTACACCCTTGTTAATATCTAATGCGATATTTACATCTAAAATTACACTTGGTTTGACATTTTATTTGGTTTAATATTTAACAGAAAAAAAATTATTTTATTTATTTTAGTTTATATTTTGCAGTGCAAGTTAGTGACTACTTTGATGGTTCTTGTGGTCTAAAGTTCAGTAAATATGTAAAGGCCTGCTGCGTCATGTCAGACTTTGTGACTCTTGACCAAGTGTGAATGTGTCTGGATTCTGTTTATGAGTGAACCACGTTGAGTCTGTTAAGATGAACCACATGTGAACTGCAGACATGTTTTGTTTTATAACATGATGGTAATTTTTTATGCACTTTAGTGCAGTTAATAGGTAGTATATTCATTTAATGACTGCATCAAGGCAACATATTTTGGTTTGCTCCAAATACATAACGCATCTACATGGCTATATAATTTAAAACATGTCTTGAACCAGCTTTGATGATAAGAGATCAAACCCCCCTTTATCTAAATCTGAGTCTCATTCAGGTGCAAATGGTTCTCGTCACTTAGTACTGCACACGATTGCTCTGACACCACAGTTCGCTCTCATTTCTCAACAAAGTCTTGTCCCAGCTGCTTGGAAAGGGAACATCTGCTGATGTACACACTGCAAACTGGCTCCTTCCCTTTGTGAACCCTCCAGCGCTGGGATGAGGACCCTGCCGGGCCTTTGAAGACTAGCGAGTTGATCTTCTCCCCCTGACCTGATGGGACATAAAGCTCTCGGTCTTGGGTTACCAGTTGCAGAGCACTGTCACAATTTATTTCTGTACTTCTTTGTGTTCAGGCTCTTGTATAAATCACCGAGCTCTTAGCTTGCTTTTATCCTGCACTCCTGAACATGTGCTGGAATACTACAATTCAGCCTCTATCTCACAGGACAGTCTCTTAAAGAGTCATACCAGACATTGTTCGTACTTGTTCAGTTTTCGTTTCATATTTGTACTATAATACTAATATTGTACAAATAGAATTCTATAATTCCCATTGTAGCTCAGATTCTTTTCGAAGGCTCATTCATAAACAGAAGCCAAGTTCATTCACACTTGATCAAGAGTCACAAAGTCTGACAAGAGCCAGCAGGCCATTACCTTACTGAAATTTAGACCACAAAAAGTACTCACTAACGTTCATAAACTAACACTGCAAAAAGTAAAATATAAAATGAATAGTGTTCTTAGCATTTTCATCTTTGTTAAATATCAAACCAAATAAAATGTCAAACCAAAATGAATGTATTTCAGATGTAAAATTATAAAAGACTTGTTTTCATTTACATTAATGTATAATATAAAGTACTGTATATAAATATATTTGAATATTCAATGCATTCAATATTGTAAATGACAAGTCAAAAACAAGATCTTCAATAAACATTTTTACTATTATTTTATTTATATATTTTGACAAAAATAATATTCAGACAACCATTTCCTTAATAAAATAACGCTCTTTAAATGAAAAAATATTAACAACCCTAAATTTGCAATAAACACATTCAAGGAGGAAAATAGCTTGTGAAAGTGTCATTTTACAAATCAAAGACCGTATAAATCTCTAAAATCACAACAGAGTCTTCCAAATCTAAGGAGATATTATGATGCTGACAGAATTATTGACCCTGGAAAATCAAACCGCTGTCATAACCAAGCCCGAGGAGGGGGAAATTAATTTTTTTTTTTTACAGAATTCATATAAACCGTTTGAAAGCTGAATCGCTATCTTTTTGCATTGTGAATGAGTGACCAAAGAATATACAATGTAAAACATTGTGATACACAAATGTGCATACTGTGAGCAAACTCGATACATTTGAAATTCAAAAGGCAGTTTCATTGCTAAACATTAAAAATCAGTCTCTGCTGTATGTTTTACAAAAAGTACAATAGAATTATCTGCCAATGTGGACAAGTCAACTGTTTTTATATACACACACACACACACACACACTCATAACCACACATATACATTTATATAAATAATATTTATAGAGCGAGGAAGCACACAGTTTAAATCAAAAACCAATTGTATGTACATTTAATATAAAAAAGTTTGTACCTATACAAAAACATGTCACTCATCATGCTTAATTTTAATTAAGGCAGCTAGCAGCAAAAATGAATCGCTGTACATGGGATTTATAGTGGCCCTAAAAGTATGTGCACAATTTGGCGACACTTAAAATATTTGAAAAAAGACAAAATATCAAGCCAAATGGTATTTTTTCAGAATGTATGATACTTGTCTTTGCCATTTTTGCAATTACTTTTTAAATGACTTGACAAATGTATTTTTGTGAAATGTATTGCTTGAAAAATAAATACCACTGGAACTGATATAATGTCTACAAGTAATTACATTTTAAGTGTGGCTTAATTGTCTAACACCTTCCAGGTACCCAGTATCAACACAGAGCAAGGTAGTGTTAATATAGCAGAAACTAAGCTCAGGTTCACAATGTTATAGAAAAAATATATAAAAATGCTTTGGACATGATGCTAACGGACAAGCTAATTTCCTGAGCTCTGCAACAACTTTATGATACACAGTTCTTCATAAAGCAAAACGGTGCCTTCAAAAACTCCCTACTCTTTCCTTTCAGCTTCAAAAGAGTCTGAGCTACAATGGGAAATCAAGCATGTAAACATTATAAATATAAAGCAGTATTTCTCAGAGAACCGATAAAGATTGCATAAAGATTGTGTGTTATGTGATTCCTTTCTAATTCAGCAATAAAATATAAGGACGTTTTAGTAAATATCTCTATATCTTTCCGTAGTACCTTCATCGTCGTACAGTTTGAAATTATAAAGCAGCGACTGAAAAAAAAAAAAAACATGGGACAGAGAACCCAAGAATGCAAGCTGTTTTTTAGGACATGGGTCAGTGTTAAAAGTTATAAAGATGGCTTTAAATAGGAGGTTTATATTTACTGTCCTGCGATGAAAAAGAAAGATTACGGATCAAGATTTGGCCCTGTGCCTTTTGAGTGGCTTTAGACCCCAGAATACAAAAAAGTACACAAGAGAGATGTAATTCAGATCAAACTGTTATTTGTACAATGTGATTTAGCAGGATTAACCTCCTTTCTTGGTCCTGAAACAGCAATCATAGTTCTAAGACTTGCAACCCTAAGCATAACCTACCTTTAAAATGATTGGTTGAAAGAACAATATTCAAGCCCCTTAAATCTAACCCTAAAATCTGATTGGCTGTCAAGCTGGAATGTTGTTTAAGAACCAACAAGGATGTTGATCCAGGAACACGTCCTACTCGGCTAAATCACATTAAGCTGACAGACAGGCCCACACAGAATCCGCACCCACAGAACTCCGGAGAATTGAAACGGCTGTCGCTTGCGTCCTGTGCATTTTCATCATTCAAATATTTTGGCTAATCTGAGAATGCTTCTAGCTACCAATGAGAATGTAGTGCTGTCATATCTGTTTAACACATTTTACCATGTTCAAACCCATTGCAC
Source organism: Sinocyclocheilus grahami (assembly GCF_001515645.1). Lineage (NCBI taxonomy): Eukaryota > Metazoa > Chordata > Actinopteri > Cypriniformes > Cyprinidae > Sinocyclocheilus > Sinocyclocheilus grahami. Next base: position 493,114 of record NW_015505476.1, read on the forward strand.
AGATTTCCCCACAAAATTACTGCAGTCCGATTCTGATCGATCTACTTCATAATCGTCATACCGCATCTGAACCGCACATTGGCACTGGGTTCATAGCTTACGCTGGTCTTCAACATCGGATTACAAAGCTCTCCGTGAGGCACCGTGAGACTTCATTACACTCCTGCAACCGAAAGCGACAAAAAACCACAAAAGGGCGACCAAAATACATTCACTTTCCACAAGTCAAGCTTTTCTTGTGGTTAAAAAAAAGAGGAGAAATGTTGTTGGAAGCATTCAGTGCAACCCTTGCTTGAACCAAGGAGTCTTTTCCACGTCTCTGTGGGCTTTTAAAGAGAGGAGAAGGCCACGAGGATGTCTGAGGTCGGTCAGTGTGTGTGTTATCTGCGGCAGGCGTAGGCGTTAATATTCTTGATGACGTAGAAGCCGATGGATACAGGTGGCATGGCTATCGTTCTTCCGGCCCTGAGTGTCCGTGGCTTCAGCTCAGGGAACGTCTCATTGTCCACCATACGCAAGGGCTCTCCGTTTAGCTGCACAGACCTGCGGAGCAAAGGGACGAGTGTTAGCATGCAAACTGTTTTATATCAATATATCAATGTGAGAACTGTAATGGGCTTTCAGATATATAAACAAGTTCATTTGAAATCAAATATCAGTCCAAGTATAATTTTAGATAAAAATAGCTAGTTTTAGGACCCAGTTACACCAAGTGTAAAGGGAGTCTCCAATTACAGTGCATTCTCTGATCCCGCGCTAGGGGGCGCTACAGCTGCATTATCAACCTTATAGAAAACACAAACATCCCGATTTGAGAGCGTTTGGAACAGCTGGATGCCACACACAACTGTACAAAAGTTTGGGATTTGTATGATTTTTTAAAAATGTCTTGCTCACCAAGGTTGCATTTATTTGATCAAAAAATCCTGTAAAAAGGGCAACAGAAGTATTAAACTGTTTTCTATTTTATTAGTTTTTAAAATGTCATTTATTTCTGTAAAGCTGAATCTTTCAGCATCATTACTTCAGTCCCCAGTGTCACATGATCCTTCAGAAATCATTTTAATATGCTGATTTGCTGCTCAAGACATATTTATTATTATTATCAATGTAGAAAACAGTGCTGCTGTTTTTATTTTTTGGGGGGGAAGCATGAAACCATTCAGGATTCTTTGATTAAAAGAATGTTCAAAAGAACATACATATGAAACAGATATTTTTTTGTTGTTGTTGTTGTTGTAACATTATAAATGTCTTTACATTTACTTTTGATCAATTTAATGTATTCTTGCTTAATAAAAGTATTAACTTCTATCAAGATGTTTTTTAAATGAAATAAATAAATAACCTGACTGTTAAGTTTTTGTTTTGTTAAAACAATTTTCTTTGAAAAATATTTAATGCTAAATATAATGCATAATAACAACTATTTTATATGTAATTTATTGATTCCCGTGACTCTATTAGGGAAATGGAAGGTCACATTGCATTGTGGCATAATATTCTGTACAATATGCAAATATAATAGGTAATTTGGATATTTGTATACCGTACATAGTATACTTATTACTACAAAAAAAGTAAGAGTAATATGTTAGTGTCCTATTCTGAGCACAGCCAGGGATAGTTATCTTTATTACCATCAAGACATATACAACAACCGAGTAAGAAAAAATTAAAAACAATATTACCATGTCATTGGTCTCAAGTGGTCCACATAACCATTGACATAGTATAGAAAAAAATTCTAAGGAAGACAATGGCTACCATCAACTGTTTGGTATACCAACAGTCTTCAAAATATCTTCTATTATGTTCAACAGAAGAAAGAAACTCGTGCAGGTTTGGAACAACTTGGAACAACAACAGGGTGAGTAAATGATGACAGAATTTTAATTTTTCGTTTGAATTATCCCTTTAACTTGAGTCTGATTACAAGTTAACACTGTTTCCTAACAGATGAAGGTTTAAACATTTATATTTTTAGGGGGGGGGGGAATCCTGCATTGACTGTTGGTTTGGAGAGACTTTTGTAAAGAAAGAAGCCGTCCTGACCATTTCCTATAGTTCTACTCTTCCAGCAGACATCTGGATGATCTGACCCATCACCTCATCTTATCTTATGGTACCACAGACTGAAATGATCAGGAAGCTGAGTTTGCTTTGGGCCTGAAGCCCTTCTGAAGCGCAGTGTGACTACACGCATCAGATGCTCAGATTGTTGATCTTCCCAATCAGCTTTACCCCCAGGGAGGATTTATGCTCAGGAGTTCAAAGCAGACAGAAGTATGTAAGAACACAGTCAGCGGTGTTTCGCTCAGGGCTTCTGCAGAGGAAGATCAGCATTTCCTCTGGATAGAATTCAGATTGAATTAAAGTCTCCAGATAGTTCTGGAGGTCTAACGACCTCTGGCTACAGATGTAGGTATGTGTTTGAGAAATGAAAAGACCTGAAAAGACAAACCCTTCAAGGCACAGAGAGATCACAAACATCAGCCGTGATCACACAGTAGCTCTGGTTTGAGAGGTTCCAGCTCTGAAGTTAGATTTAAAAGATAATGTTCAGGTCAGCTTCTACATTAAACCGCTTTTAAGGCCTAAAAAAGAAAATCAGGTAACGGTAGAGCTGTTCCTACAGTATGTAGATGCACTGATTTTTTGGGGAAGATAACACTTTACATAATTTAAGCATTTAAAAATGTGCTCTCCTTTTCTAAATATTACTATTTAGAACAGTAGACAAAGTACTAAAAATAATGATTTTCTGTGATAATGTAAATGAAGAGGAAGCCTTTAGAATGTTTAAAAAAGCTTAGTCTGGAAAAAAACGAATATCTCTGTACATTAAATAAATAAAAATGATATTTAACGTATAATTTAGTATTATATATAGGCCTACACAAGTTATAAAATTTATTTGATCAAAAATACAGTAAAACAATAATTTTGTGGAATATTATTATAACTTAACTGGTTTCTATTTAAATATATATATTTTTAATTATTCCTTCAGTCTTTAGTCACGTTTGCATCCTAGTATTAATTTCTTATATATATATATATATATATATATATTAGCGCTGTCAATAAATTAAAAAAATTAACTAATTAATTTTCTGAAATTAATCGCGATTAATCTCACCTAACATTAAAGTTTTTAAATATACTTTTATATTGCAATAATTTCAAATTCAATCTTCAAATTAATGCACAAACAACATAAAGACAGTATATATTTTTTAAATATTTGTTTAATGACATCTTTGTTATGACTGAAGGCCAGTATCAATGATACCAATACTGATTTCTCTATAAAATTGCCCCCCCCCCATATTTAACCATTGACTATATCCATTCAACATTACAGTATAATTGAGAGCTATCAATTTTAATATTTATTAGACTTTAAAAAATAACCTCTAATTCAAGTGAACTAGATTATAATCAAACCCATTATAATAAATGTCATATTTACCTGTGTCCTTCAGCAGAAATATACAGAAATTGAAATTGAAGTTATCAAAAGTCTCTATTAATGAGCTGACGAGTTAAATCGGGTGTGCTAGATGAGTGAGACAGTGCTGGGCTGTTCCAGGACAGTTTTGAAAACCCTTTCAGAGACATGTTCTAAAATGTGACTCATATAAAATATATTACATGCATGCATACTTTTAAAGGGGTCATATGATGCTATTTCAAATTTTCTTTTCTCTTTGGAGTGTTACAAGCTGTTCGTGCATAGATAAGATCCCTAAAGTTGCAAAGACTAAAGTCTCAAACCCAAAGAGATATTCTTTGTAAAAGTTAAGACTTGTTAAGACAGCACCCTCCTAAAACGCCTCGTTTAAACACGCCCCCACATGTCTACATCACTATGTGGGAACATTTGCATAACGCCGCCCAAATGTTCACGCAAAGAAAGAAGGCGTAACTTTTATTCTCCCTGTAGTATTTTTGTTGCCGCCGCCATGTCGTGGAGCGAAACTACTTTGTTTGGCCTTCCAAAAGAGGACGATATCTGCTTCGTCATGCCTCGTTGTTCTCAAGCCCGCCGGCCTCCGCTTACTAAAGCCCACCGTGTGTGACACTGTGTGTTTCGTTGTGAAGGCGAAACGACTTTGTTTGGCCTTCCAAAAGAGGACACAACTAGAAATCAGTGGTTAAGTTGTATTTACAACACTGTTCCAGAACAGTTCAACCCATGTGGTTGCCGCAAGCCGGCCGGCTGCTACTTCATCAAATCCGCCGGCCATGTTGTTCTCAAGCCCGCCGGCCTCCGCTTACTAAAGCCCACCGTGTGTGACACTGTGTGTTTCGTTGTGAAGGCGAAACTACTTTGTTTGGCCTTCCAAAAGAGGACACAACTAGAAATCAGTGGTTAAGTTGTATTTATAACACTGTTCCAGAACAGTTCAACCCAAATATTCAGATGTGTGCAGCACATTTTATGGAGGACTGTTTCCCGAACCTGCAGAGTAGCCTACAATACGTCTGTGCACAAAGGCTGTTTCTATAAAGTGGGGCAGTTCCAACTTTGCAAGGACACAGGCTCACAGCCTGTAAGTAAGTTTTTTATATTTAAAGAATTTGCCACTGACGATTCAAACGTGAGTTTTGAGCACGCGCTGCGAGCACAGTACCGTTTCCGCGCTCGCTTGACTCACGCCTGGCGCTGAAGTTAAGTGGAGCACGTGTCTGAAACGTCTTCCGTTCTGCACTTCTTGTCAAGAGAAAAAGTGACAGAAACAGCAGTTGTGAGTGGAGTGGCCAACCCTAGCCCCACCCCTGCGTTAAATATTTTTAACACGTTGAACTGAAAAAATTAATCGCCTGCGTTAACTAGCTAATTCTGCCACCACTAATATATATATATATATATATATACTAATAAATAAATAAACATATATTGTATATTACATTATAGTATTAATTTAATACTGCTTTTTTAAATAAATTTTTTAATAAATGTATTCCTGGGACATCAAAGCTGAACAGAATTTGTAACAATGTGAACGCCTTCACAGTTACTTTTAATCAATTTAATGCATAGTATTAATTTCTTTAAAAAACTAAAATAATTACAAATAATTATTTTATACATACAGTACATGTTACATTATATATACACATTTACACAGAAATTGTTAAATGTCAGGTAAGTGTACCCAGCTCTCTGAATACCCCTTTCTCTCTTTGTTTCCATTTTAAATGACAGAAATATGATTCAAAACAGACAAAGACAGATCAAAATGTATCCTTGAAAAGAGCAACTCTGTCTGAGAGTGTTTAAGTGTGACCCCACAAAATGAGCAGTTAATTTCCCTGCATATGCGTTACAGAGGAGTTAAGCATTGGAATGTGTCATGAGTAACTTTATAGTCTGCCTGTATATGTTACTCACTGAGTTTGCTCTGGAACACACTGATTCAGCCCATATGGAACGGTGGGCATTTCTGAAGACACAAATACGCCGCATGCTTCACTATTTCTGACTGCACAGACACAATATTAGGCAGGAGGACTAGACTAATTAACCTAATAACTGCATTTAATGTGAATAAAAAGTACAGATTTGATTTAAAAATGGCCACAGATTTGCAGGCTTTCGAGTTTCTTCGGAATCAAAAAGAAGTCATATTTCTATAAATACTGTATTATGGAGCATGGCAAGTGGATGGTTTATGATTATTAACCGTGGGAATGGGTCTATCAAAACACACATGATTATGGGTTTGTTTTCATACGGGTCTATGATAGATTGCTCTCTGTGATATAACTGGTAATTACTCTCTGCTTCTTCTGAATATTCCTCTCTATCCTTCATTCAGTTTTTTCTCCTGTTGCGGGACGGAGGGATTTAAGTGTAGACTTATTCAAAGAGTTTCTGTTTCACTGATCGACCCCACGATCATGTTTTCAAAGTATCACGCTTAACTCCCAATAACAGACGTTAAGCTCAGACTGAGGTGGCCTTCTGGATCACAATTCCTCAAAAGAAAACAAGAAAAAACCGAGAGGAGAGCAAAAACTGGTTGAAATTCACGCTGAAAGCTGCTGACAAAACTATTGCCAACATCTGCCCCGAAGGAAGCTGCATTTCACTGTACACTCAGTTTGAATTGAGCTTCAATAAACCGAGACAATGTTATTAGGCTAAATCAATTGGATTGTCCATGTTTAATGGACGTTTTGATGTTTAGTTCTTGGTTTCAAATTATTTCAAGTGGAAAACTCAAAACAGAACACTCTCTGGTGTTTTTGTCGGCTTGGAGTGAAAAATATGATGTGTGAGTAAAAATACAGACAATCTGTGAATCATATCAGAGCGAGATGGGGTGTCTGTGGCCAGCGAGTATGCTTGTTAAGTAATCACATTTGTGAACGTTCTCATTCATGACTAATGTCTTTTTGGTTGAACAAGTCGTTAGAAATAACCTGTCAAGACCAACGAAATGTTGTATTTTAAATACATTAGCGGAGAATCTACTTGGCACCGTATGAAGCATTTATGTGATAGAAAACATCGAACACAATAACTGAAAACACATTCAGAAGAGCTTCAGCCAGAAGAATTCAAAAAGAAAATGTCCATAAGGGTCAAGATAGATGTTGAGAACGTAGACGTGTTTGTTTCAGCTGTACTTTGGCTTTATCAAGTAAGCGAGCGCCAACAAGATAATCCTCAAATCCCATTTAAGAGTTTGAGGGGATGAACAGGCCATGTTTTTATGACCCAGGTCTCTCTTTTGCCCTTTCCATGATTAGGTTAGTGTTGGCGAAACGGGATCCCCATTTATGGAAGAGTTGAATATTTAGTCAGAAAACAGTTAGCACTGTGTGTGTGTAGACAGTTATAGAGCACCAGATTTATCTGTTCCGTCTGAGTTAATATGTTTAGTAAAGCAACAACACTCCACGTTGATTATTATAGTAAACCGAGAACAGAAGCATAAACCACATTCTTAAAAAAAGCTGAGGTAACTAATAATAAGTTAATATAATTTAACATAACACAATTTTGTATAGTACAATAATATAATATAGTAATACCATATTTGATATAATTCTCAATATATTACATTCCTAATATTATTATGTAGTAATACTATTAATATAATATAATATAATATATTAAGTGTTGGGCAACGATTTATCGCATCCAAAATAAGTTTTTGTGTACATAATATATGTGTGAGTGTTGTGTATATTTAGTATGTATATATAAATGCACACACATGCATGTAATTATTTAAGAAAAATATGTTATGTTCCTATATTAAATATATTTATATATAATATAAATTATATGATTATAAATATATACATGTAAATACATGCAAATATTTTTTTAAATATGTGGTACAATGTGAAAAATATATACTGTATGTGTGTGTTTTTATATATACATAATAAATATACACAGTACACACACACATGTTTTTGTATTATTATTTTATGTTCCTTTTGTCAGTAAATCGCTGTCATGGATGATTATTGACTTACATGGAGTGAAGTCCATCTGTGCCGAAGGGCTGTAACAGGTATTGGTGAACAGTTTTATTTCGTAAAGTCCCGGCCAGCTTGATTTTTTTCCGTGAACGATGCAGGTTGATGATATAGATGGTTATGGACCCTCTGACATAATCGTGACTGCAGGAAAGAGTAAAAAAAAAACATTAAAATGTACAAAACGGCAACGGTTGATTTTGGAAGGATCATGTGACGCTGTAGACTGGAGTAACGGCTGCTGAAAATTCAGCTTTGCCATCACAGGAATAAATTACATCCTAAAATAGACTCAAACATATGTCACCTTATTACTGTTTTTTTAATGCAGCCTGGGTGAACATAACAGACTTATTTTCAAAAACTACTTTGATGACTTTACAGCTAACAAGCCTTCAATACTGATAACTGAATACACTTCAAAAACAAATCAACACATTTGAAAGAATATGGGCAGACGATGCAGCTAAAATGTATCAAACTCTCCTCATTTACCATTTGAAATTCCACATACGTTGTTCACTCACATACTGTAATACTGACAGAAACATTGAGTCTGTTCCCAGAATTCCTTTTACAAGAGACAATGTGTTATATTTTATAAGGGTCCAAACCCTGACGTGATCCAATTTCAGTACACAATAACCAAATTATAGAGTACTGTATATAAGCAAAGGAGGCCCCAGTACTACGTCATGTGAAAGAGCTGATTGTTTTCACATAACTGTAAAAGCATTAGCTCCCCTCCCAAATTCACTGGGGTAACAAAAGCTTTATATGTGTTGGACGATCGTGCTTACGTTACAGCGACTCCAGTGTACTGCTCCGTGTTTTCAGGGTAATACTGCTGAAGAGCTAGCTTTAGGGAATACTAACTGAAGATAAGTATCTGGCAACACGATTAGGCAAACATGATAAAATTCAATAAGGATTCTAAGGTAAAGGCAAGGAAAACATAGCAGCAAATCACGAATGCCACATGTGGTAAAGGCCCAACTGCACCGGTCAGAGCAAGCCTGTTAGTAATCTCACCAATCGCGAGCAACCCGGGCCATGTGCATCTTTACACCTTGGATAGAGTGCAGCACACTGAATAGAGTTCAAGGGAAAAAAAAGTCAGGAACGAGACAAACCCGAGACTGTGTAATGAAAACATCTCTCATGTCATGTGATACATATGTGGTGTCTCAGTTTTAATAGACTTTGGTAACTTGGGTAGATATTTTCCAGAAGGGCGCATTAGATCAGACGAACAGATCGAAAAATGATAAACATTGTCCAAGACTTTGAAACAATGTGCCTCTCCAGCATTCGCATGGGGAACGTAAACATGGAATCCTTTGTTTGATGTCAGCGAATGGTCCTGGGGAAGAAACCACTCAAAGCACCGAAAATGAGGCCTGTTTTGTATAAGGGTGTTGTGATGGATTAGTGAAGATACTGAAAGCATATCCATGACTTGTCTGACCGGCCATTTTAACCACTAATAGAATGAAAAACTTGAAAGAGGCTGGAGTGAATGAGACCCGAATGTCTTGCAAAAAACCCGTCTTTGGAACATCGTTCGCTTTTCCACTGACACAGAGGAAATTCTGGGAATTAGTTCATATGATTGTTGACATTTAACAGTGCCATTTTAATAAAAAACATTTTCATTTAAATCAAATCGCCTGTCTATAATCAATAAAAACAGTCAACATCACCTTGCCACTGGACAGGCAAAGCAAAAGCAACGCGTTTAGTGAATAGGTTTTAGCTGCAGACCAGCTGTTTTTGGGTTTCATGGCATTTACAGAGATTACTTGTTCGGTTTGTGGTGGTTTCGGTTTGATGGATAAGACACAACGTGATGAGATTTTGAACGTGGCCCAAAACTCTGTCATCTGTATATGTATCAGAAATTGTAACTGGATAACGTCAGAATATCTCATAGTTGCAGACCTAAAAGCCTGAAAACCTCTCAACTAAAAATTAAGATGTTAAAAGAAGAACATACAAGTGCATGCTTTAAATACATATTTGATGTCAAAGCTTTAAATGTCCTAATCATGCAATTACAAACCAACTCCTAAACTGCAGTGTTGAGGTAGCAATGCCTCATTTTGCAAAGTCACTCACTGGCAAGCAAAAAGAAACAATAATCTTAAAATGTCTCTCGCTTAAGTATCTTTTGATAGTCTGATTCATTTTAGTGATTCGACAATTCATTTTAGGGATTCAGTGATTCATTTCAGTGAGTAAATGATTCATTCTAGTGATATAATAATTCATTTTCATGATTCAGAAATTCATTCAAACTTATTATGTTGTCTTTTATTTAACAAAATATGTAAATGCTGCTAGCTTTTGACTTACTTAATAATACAAATTATGACATTTCTAGTTTCGTTACTTGCGTTCAACAAATTTCTCTCTTCAGTTTAATGTTGTCATCTAAATGTACATCCTCAGTTATTGGCAGATAAATACTGCTCTCATTATAAATACAAAGATAATATCTGTGTTGACTGCACTAGCATTCAAAAGTTTGGGGTCAGCAAGATTTATTTTTAAAACGATTATTACTTTATTTCAGCAAGAGTGCATTAAATTAATGAAAAGTGACAATAAAGACATTTTATGTTACAAACGATTTCTAATAATTCAAATAAATGCTGTTCTTTTGAACTTTCTATTAATTAAAGGATCCTAAAAGTAACACAGCTGTTTTCAACATTGATAGTAAAAAAAATATGTCATAAATGTATATCAATTACATTTTAAAATATAATAAAAATAGTTTTTTAAACAATAAAATGTGTTAATTTAAATTGCAATAATATTTCAAAATACTGTTCTAATGGTTCCCCCCCCCCCCAAATAAATTATTTCAAAAAACATTGAAAACATTTTTCTGACCCCAAACTTTTGAATGGTAGTGCATTTAAAAAGATACATTACCATTAAAAAGCTTTCATGTTTTTGTTGACTGTACTTCACATTACGGGTAGCACATTTCAAAGCAGCTTTCCCAACGCTGTTTTTTTTTACATGTCTGTTTCAGTAAAATCGTCTGTCCTGCAGGAATTCTGAAGCCAGGGGCCTGTAGCAGCACAGACACAGAGCTGTAACTGAGCTGAGACACAGGGATCTGTAGACCGTAAACCTACACTGCTGCTGAAAAGCTGGCAGGTCCCGCTCACATCATTCTGGGGTAATAGATAATCATCAAAGGGAACGATGGCACTTTTTATCTGACCTGGGTACAGACCTTCCTATTGTCCCGCAGCTCTACTCCCCTCACCTGCCTGAGCCTCTGGTGTCTTTCAGCGCCTCTCGCACTGTAGAAAGAGACTCCGCACACTTGACAATTGATACTTGTTAAATTTTATGGGCTCTCACTCTGAAAGAGTGGCTGTCTGGACTCTGCAATTTATGTGTTTGAGAATGAACAGGTAAGCCCTAAAATCCTCCACTATGGCTACGTACTCAGATGACGGGAATCTGTGTGAAGATAATGCTACAGGTAAAAAAAAAAAACACACATGCAATCTTGTTATGGTTATGTACTTGCTATATACTGTACACTGAAGTTCTGTTCCAAAATCTAACAAGCAGCCTACCTAGACAGAATTTTAAGGCATCATAAGCATGTTCCCAACACCAAGTCAACAACATTTCACTGACTTCTAAGAAATTGGTTCTGGAGCCAATTTTCACATTGGACAATCAAGTGGCAACCCAACACAGCACCAAAATAGTTGATTGTACAAAATTGAATTACAGTGGTTTCATGCTCTCTGCATCCATTATTCCACCACATAAAACACTGTGGTCGGAACAAACCATGTTTATCTCTATTTGAAGTGAAGCCGTATTAAATGCAGTCTGGGCCATATTTAAATAGTTTTGTTCAAAACGTTGGAAGGCAATAAGATCACGGCACAAGAGTTTTAAACACTGATAATAATGTTTTTGAGCAGCAGATAATGAAGGATTTCTGAAGGACCATGTGACACTGAAGACTGGAGTAATGATGCTGAAAATTCAGCTTTGCCAGCAAGGGAATAAATCACATTTTATTAAAAAGGATGTGACGTTTTTTGCGAGCTGGCTAGTCTCAGTTATCTATAAAAGTTTCTGCATCATTTAATCAGAGGAGTGGCTCAGTGGCAAGCTTCGTTTTAGCAATTATTTTAAGCTTAATTTGAACAATTATTTTACTAAATCTTCTGTTTTTTGGCTGAGAAGTACTAAGAAAAACACTCCAACGAACCCAGTTAATCCCTGATGGAGAGGCCACAAAAATGATTGCTGATGACCATGCTAACAATCCTGTCACTGACCCTAACCTTATACAAGCTATGAAGAGCATAGCGGAGGATATAGTGGCAGTGATTGACGTTAAGATCTCAACGGTTCTCGAAGCAATATATAACCAATCATCTAAAATTCAAAGCTTTGTACAGAATTGAAGTGACTGAAACTACTTGCAGTGCCAAGGAAACCAAGATTCAGGACATGGAAAAACGAATACGAGATTTCACGGAAAAGGTAGACGACTTCGGGACAGATTTTCTAAACAGGGCAAATTTCAAAACAGCTCTGATCGGTGTGGAAATTTCCGCGGGTGATTTACTGACAACGCGTAAATTAAAGAACACAGATGCAACATCTCATTTACATATGGACTAACGCAATATACCAAGCGCAGCACAAATTAGCATAGTCGCAAATAAGCAGAGCCAATGCTCATCAGGTGTGGGTGATCTACTTATGACACAGGTGCAAAATAGTTTAAGACGTGCTTTTTTGGGGCGTTAATGGCGCTAATACCAGTAATTTGACGAGCGCAAACGTTAGTAAATCACGTTGCGCGATTCATTTTAATACTCTCCTCCCATAAATTTTGCGTCTGAAAGGAAAACTCCTACAAATGTATATTCAATAAGGTCAGGTGCAAAAATATGTGTCCACGCCTTTTCAGCACTAATTCTTCACTGCGTGTCTTTAGAAAATCCTGATAATACAGTTTTAACGCCAAAAGAGGGTTTTCACTGGTGCAAGCTGTTAGTAAATTTAGCCCTTGGAGAATTGTGGAAAAAGACACAATGTACGTATTACTGGCTTACCTGAGGATACTGGAGATTCTAATGTGCTCAAGTTCTTCGAAAAATGGATTCCGGAAAACACCTCAACTTGGACACAAAGGCGGGCAAATTGAAATTGGAAAGAGCCCATTGCTCCTTCGCTCCAAAGCCGTCAAGGCCGCCGTCACCAACCTATCATTGTTTGTTTTCATAATTTCCAAGAAGTAGAGCACGATGGCACCCACCAGTAAGCACTTATCTCTCAACAGTAAAGGCTGGAATACACTGCACTACTTTTAAAATATAAAGGCTGGAATACACTACACGATTTTTGCCCCAAGAAGTTCACTTCTCCAGAGGAGGTGACCGTTTTTCTCGCCTCCCAACAAGTGCCTGCTTAGAGATGATGTAATTCTACTGCAGACCTTGCCTAGACTTTGAAATACATTTCCATTGTATTAAAGGGGTCATATGATGCTTTTTAAAATATCATTATTTTGTGTATTTGGTGTAACAGAATATGTAGACATGCTTTAATGTTCAAAAACAGGTCCTCTATGCCCCACCTCTCTCAAACGCTTCGTTTTCTACAAAGTCGCTTGTCTTACGACAAGCGCAGTCTGCTCTGATTGGCCAGCTGACCCAGTGCATTGTGATTGGCCGAACACTGCAAGCACTCGTCGGAAATGTAACGCCCCTTACCATAATCACGAGCTTCATCTTTCAAAATAAATGTAAAGACAGAGCCTGAAAGGGGAACAGAGTCGTGTGACAGACACAGTGATGAATATGTGTTTGCAGTACACAAGCCACGGTTAAGACAGCTGACTCCACTGTGATGTGACC
>NW_015505476.1:507330-518397 GCF_001515645.1 Sinocyclocheilus grahami
ATCTCTTTGGTTTTGAGACTTTAGTCTTTGCAACTTCAGGGATCTTATCTATGCACAATCAGCTTGTAACACTCCAAAGAGAAAGGAAAACTTGAAAATCGCATCATATGACCCCTTTAAGAACAGAATGACTGTGCAGCCTTACAGATGCCTGATTTATGGTGTTTTTGTAAACTGTTTTTGTTTGTTTGTTTGTTTTTGTTCAGATCAGCATTTTTTTCTTTTAGGTCACTATCTGCACTGTTCAAAGATGTTAAGATACAGCTGTTTCTCGAGTGAGTCCTATGACAATTGTATTTCAACTTGGAATGTCAAAGGAATTTATAATCCGATAAAAAGGAAGAAGGTTTTGTCTTAAATCAAAAAAGAGAAGACTGGTATAGCTCTATTACAAGAAACACATTTAGATAAACAGGAGGACTAAAATTAAAACAATTATAATCAAGTATACTTCTCATCATTTTCATTCTTCTCTAAGGAAGAATTGCTGGAGGCAATTTTAAAGGGGTCATATAATGCAATTTCAATTTTTCCTTTCTCTTTGGAGTGTTACAAGCTCTTGGTGCAAAGAAGAAGACTTTTAAGAAGATAAAAGTTAAGAGTCAACCACGCCTACCTAAAACGCCTCGTTCTCGCCGGATACTCCATCGTCGAATACTCCTCCGCATACTCTAGGCCGCGGCTCACTCTAGGCCTCCGGCCTCCGCTCACTCAAGGCTGTGGTGTGTGACGCTTTTTCGTTGTGAAAGCTAAACTACTTTGTTTGGCCTTCCAAAACAGGACACGACTAGAAACGCAAACGCGAGTTTTTTGGACAGTGTAGAGTAGCACTTTCTCCGATCACAAATGCAGACATGGTTTTATGTTACGCTCCGGCCGGACAAGGCATCACAATATGGTAAGGGGCGTAACATTTCCGTCACACGCTTGAGGTATTCGGCCAATCACAATGCACTGGATAGCTGGCCAATCAGAGCACACCTCGTTTTTCAGACCGATGAGCTTTGTAAAAATCGATGCGTTTCAGAAAGGTGGGGCATAGAGGAGAAACAATAATGTAGAGTATGTGGAAAATAATGTTTTTTTACCTTAAACCGCATAAACACATTTCATTACACCAAATACACAAAATAAATGTTCTTTTTAGTGGCATCATATGACCCCTTTAAAGAAGCAGAATGGAAAAGTGCCAGGCCCTATGTGATAGGCTGTGAATTTTATAAAGAATGGCACACTTTATTAATCACTCATTTAACATTGGACAGCTTCCTGAATCTCTGAGAGAAGCTAATATTTCTCTTATATTAAGAAAGGTAAACCCCCCGAAGTCTGCCCTTCAAATTTAATATGGACATGAAATTGCTAGCTAAAATCCTGGCTTCTTGTTTGGAGAAGGTAATAACTGACATACTCAAGGATGACCAAGTAGTTTTTACAAGAGGCTACTCGTCTTGCTACAACATAATGTCTCCTTTATTTTATACAAACTTTTAAACAGCGTGAGATTGAGGGGTTAGTGCTTTCTCTCGATGCGTAGAAAGCATTTGAACGCAGTAAGTGGTCATATTTATTTTTTCGGTTTTGGAGAAATTTAATTAACCCCTCCTCTCACTCCAAATGTGAACAATCCAGACTTCCCTCCAGACAGATATGATGCAAAGTTAAAATTTTGGGTGAACCAAGGTATTAGTCAGCTTATGGACTTGTTTGATGAAGCAGGTTTGATCTCTTTTGAGGAGCTGATACATCGCTTTCCTTTTTTTTTTTTTTTTTTTTTACAAATTACAGACTATATTTTCAAAGATACCTCATTATGCTATAACAGAAGTCTGTCTCCAATAGAAAAACTACTTTTTCAGACACCTGAAAAAAGGTCAGAAAATCTGTTATACAATGTTCTCAGTACTTGATTTGATAAAACTGTACTTCTGAATACTAAACTTGCTTGGGAAAGAGAACTTAATGTCTCTATAAGTGAAGATGAAAGGGGAAGTATTTGGAAATATGCAAAATCCATTTCAGTATGTAATCTTGCCAAGGAGTTGGTACTAGATCCTTTATTTTTGTCCTATCCAGTTTTATAATGTCTGAAAACCCTATATCAATAATTAAGGGACTGAATTGTTAACTATTCTGCAAAAAGGTTTTCCCATTCATGTGCCTCAAGTGAATACATAATTGTTTTTAACTTGTAATGTACTGTTATGTTCTTTACACGCTTTTACGGCCTAGAATTTTTTATGACCAGGGAATTTCTGCTTCATGTTAAAGTTTAAAAATGTTCAATAAATATAATGTGTATAAAATATAATCAGTGACAGTCCTAAAAATGCATTTTATGATTTTTTTTCAGATAACAAGGCAGTTTACTAGGTTTTGAAACAGAATTGATATACTTGAATGAATACATCTTACATCAGACAGTCTAATGAGAACCTACTTGTGAAAGCTGGTGCAGTGTGCATAGATGCGGAGTTTGTCCCGGATCACCCGTCCAGGGCGTGGTTTCCTCTGGAGACCTGCGACGTGCACCGCAAGCACCCTGGGGCCCACCAGACGTTTAAAGAGCAGAGATAACCAGTAATCCTACAATGCCAACACACAAAACACATGTTACAAAATAAAAAGCATCACTGAGCCATTTTTACTGGAGCTCTGCCATGTCAACACGCATGTTAGGTCAAGCGATTCTGCCATAGAATCATGTTAGCGTGGTGCACCTCTGCATAAGAAACATGATTCATGCAAGATGATTCTGGTTTAAATACACTGGACAGATGTGGCATTTCTCCGCCAGCACAAATCCAATGAATTCCAGCATCCTTCCATCTTTCAAGGGAGTTTCAATTTTAGAATTGGTAAAGAGAAAGCTGCAGAAAGCTGCATTTGAAAAGTGAAAGAAAAAATGTAGGCGTAACATGAGTTTGTCATATCTGCCTTCACTTTAGTAAAAACTTTTCTTTTCTTTTTTAAAGAAATGCACATGTGCTTCAGTCTTTTATTGAGAAAGACATTTTCTTGGATGCTCGAATGGAGAGATATAAGCATAGTCTTTCTTTGGAAGCTTTTCCTGTTAAAACTGAGAAACAACAAAGCAAAAAAAATCTTCTCAACCATAATAAATGAAATGGCTCATAGAATTGAAAGATACACACTGTAATTTTTGCTTTCTGCCATCAGGGGGAAGAAAGCAAATTTCCAGTCATTCTCTTACAGGAAAAACTAAACTGATAAAGATGCATGTGCAAAATGTACCTTTGAAAAATGTCCTAAAACGTCCTAGAATACCTGCTTTAAATCTGGCATGAATTTTCAACTTGTGTGTTCGTGTATGTTCATGATTGTGCATGCAAAATATTATCCTGCAACATTTTCTGGTCCAAAAATCAATCTATATTATATCAGCACATTTAAGATACTATGATCCAGTAAAAACCATAATCGCACGAATAAGAGTTTAAACTGGACATTAACTAGCCTAGTGTAACCAGAGAACTGTTTCCTACATGATTACATACATTTTTATTGCATGGATGGCTACCTGAATTTCACATGCATGACTGCAATAGGTCTCTCCTAATATCTCTCATCAGTTCCTAAATTCAACACCTAATTGAACTGGTTCAAAGCAGCATGTGTGCATCAGGAAGTTCCCATGCAATCCTGCATATGGCAGCATTTAAAGGCTTCTTTTCCAGGGAAACTTTAACTTAATTTGCTCCGGCAGTGTACATTGTGCAGCATCTGCTATAGGCAGTGGGAAAAAGAGATTCGGGAATGGGTGGGTCTCTTTCAACTGCAATTTTACAAAAAAATGTTTTTTTAAAAAGATAAAAATCCAAATCTCAGATGTTGCAATTTGATATGATGCAGTGAAGCTTCTGAATTAATCACATTTTCTGTTTGAAAGCAATTTGATTTAAAACATTTTTTTATATATATTTTAAACGCTAATGTCAACAAATTAGTGCTGCAGACAGAAATAACAGCTTGAGCACAATCTAGAACCAGAGACCAGAGTCTAGATTCCAGGGTTTCAAACTAGTGTATACTGATTTGCATAGGGGTCCATGGAAAGGTTTATGCATTGTTTAGTCTATCAAAATGTTATGCAGATGCAGGTGCACTAGGCCACTACAGCAAACACAAAAATTACAACAATCTCTGGAGTGCTCACCTCAACAACTTTCAGGTCCCTTTATTGTACTTTCTTAGAGGTGAAAACACTGTGTTGGCAGATAATACCAGTATTTCGCTTAGAAAGCATTTCTCAGCCCTCCCAGTAAAACTAGGATTATGCAGAGGTTATAATGACTGAATAACATAGAAACCACTTTAATAATGAATAAATTAAAGTCAAACCACTAAAGACCTCAGAGATTAAAGGATATGACCAACTTACTTGTCTGTAATACCAACAGGATATAAGCAAATGCCATGTCCTGTAATGGCAGACAGACACATATTAACTTAACGTGAGAGTGTGCAACAAAAACGAAGCAATTTTAACCACATAATAAACAACTGGGAGCAATAAGAACCTACATTTTAATAATATTTAAAGGTGAAGCGTGTAAATTTCACACCACACTAACCACTGACACTAAACGGAATTACAAAAAAGACTGGATGGGTAGATTTTCTAAAGAAAATGTGAGTGGTTTTTGCCAGTGTAAAACATTCTGCCAGGATGTTGGAGTTTGCCATGGCCCCAGATCAAGCCCACCAACATGCCTCTATGATATTGTGCTGTTGAAATATTGCTGGGCATGTTGCAGTTGGGCGTGGTTTGCTATTAGCCTGATTCAAAGCCCAAGTTTCTCTGTTATTCTGATCTGAGATATGTGTAAGGGCAACTTTTAAGAGATTTGTGAAAGCAATAGCACATCTTTATTAATCTGAATCATGAGATTAATAATTTATTATTAATATTAATATTATTGTGCATTATGTGTATTATTGAAGAGAAGTGCACTATTAACTTCACCTAGCCAATGAAAAACTATAATAAATGAATAAATTAATACAGAGATTATTGAACAGAAGTGTGCTATTGCTTTCACCCAGCAGAAAAAAATACAATTAAATAATTTTTTATGTTTTTAATATTAATAAAAATTATATTGTGTAGATTTGTAAACAGAGGTGTACTGTCTTTCACCCAGTAGATGAAAAACTATGAATATATATATATTTATAATTGTGCAGAGTATTGAACAAAACAAAATAAAAGATTTATATTGATATTAATATTATTGTGCAGATTATTAAGTCTACTATTTCACAAAATACATTAAAAAACATAAAATACAATAAAAATCAATATTAATAATAATATTATTGTGCAGATTATTGAAGAGAGGTGCACTATTAACTTCACCTATAGCAGATGAAAAACTATAAATAAATAAGTATATAAATAATTGTGCAGAGCATTGAAGAGAGGTGTGCTATTTCTTCCATGTCACGTTAAAAATAAAAAATTAAATAATATTGATATTAATTTATATTATTGTTCAGATTATTAAAGAAGTCTACTATTACATAAATGACAAAAACAAAACAAAAAACATAAAATACAATAAAAAAATTGTATTGTAATTGTATTAATAAAAAAATTATATTGTTATTAATATTATTGTGCAGATTACTAAAAAGAGGTGTACTACTGCTTTTACCAGCAGATTAAATACTTACATACATATATACATAAAAATATATATATAAATTAATAAATGAATGAATGAATGAATGAATGTGCACATTATTAAAGAGATGTGTGTTACTGCTTTCATGAGCAGATTGATTGATTAAAGGTGGGGTATGTATTTTTTCAAAAATGCTTTAGAAAACGGGCCGAGTACCAAAACAAACTTGTAGCCAATCAGCAGTAAGGGGCGTGTCTACTCATGATGTGGAGGAGAGAGTGCTTAGTGCACAGGACGGACATTAGCCGAGCCGAGTGACAGAAAGATAGAGATGGCGGATAAAAAAACAAAAGAGGAAAACGTCTGCGGAACAAAAGAAGGCTTATGATAAGGCAAGAAGTAGGACCCGTGTAAATATCGGATCAGCTTTCCAGCGCTGGAGAGAACTCAAGAAGTGGGAAGGCCTGCGATTGGACACAGAGGTTGATTTGTTTCTTCACATCACACCGCAAGAGCTAAAGTTTCTGTGCATTCAGTGTAGACAGCATCACTGATTATGAGTTATATAGTATTTTGTCACGCCGCGCCACTCGCGTCCGGTGTAGACACGGTGTAACATTGGTTTTGCTTTGTTTCACAGAACTAATCGTTGCCTGGGTTGCGTACATATGTGTGGGGCGGAGCTATCAAAATAGGGGCGAGGCCCTTTTGGGGTAGGGGCGTGTTTGTTTTGGTGATTTGAAATATCAACACTGGCTACCAGAAATCACTTACCCCACCTTTAAATAAATGTGCATAATATTAAAGAGAGGTGTGCTATTGCTTTCACCCAACATGTAAGTAAATAAATAAATAAATATGCTAATTATTGAACATATTCAATATGAGCAAGAAAAATTACTAGAAAAACACTTGAACTTGGATTTAGAAACTATTTTAACAAAAAAAATTACACATATCACCTTAATAGCCTAAAGGGGTGGATGTATAGTTCTATGGGAATTATTGACAGAAAACATTATTAGTGCACTTGTGAAATCTCCTGGTTCTAATTAGTATCCAATCAAAAAGACTGGGGTGAAAACACAAGAAACAGCAAGAGACAAGGGGTTTACAAAAGAAGCAAAGCAAGAAGAGGGGATGAGATCATCTGCTGAGGTGTGAAGGGAAAGAAACTGAGACATGACTCAGTAAGGGATTAAAGAGAAAAGGTTGGACCGTAAATTTTCCACGCAAGTCGACAGGTTGCGGCTGTTGCGAATTCTCGCAGTGGGGCTTCTGGCAGTTCCCACAGACATCCAGCTATGTTTAAAGCATTGCGATCCCAGCAGGGGGCGATTGGTCCTTGGAATAACTAGAGATGTTGAACGAGAAGTAGGGGGGAAAAAGATGACCGTTTCGAAAGTTGTGAGGAGTGCTTGACGAAAGCGCAGCTCAAAGTGCTTTTTATGGAAAGACGCTCATTCTGGCTTGTCCTGGAAGAACAGTGCTCCTGTTGAGATTCTGAGAAATCCAGACTAGCCTTCGGTGAAGCGTTACATAATCAAGAATTTCTACCATTGCTGTATTATTCCTCTTTATGTCTTCCTTTGGTTTTATTACTTGCACAGGAACATATGTTATCCTGAGCTGGTCGACAGGTCTGGCTCTCCACTGCTGGTGGGCTGTAAAAGAACAGAGGGCCACGAGCAGATAATGTATCTATCAGCATCTGGAGTCAGTGAGGATTGCGTGTAGGAACCAGAAGGTAAGCTGCATGTGAAGCTAAAATCAGTGGGTCTGCTTCAATGTTAAGAGGGGAAGTAGCGCTTTATTTTCGTCTATATGTAAACCATTGAAAAGGATTCTAGCAAACAAAAAAAAAGTTATTTATTTGTACTTGATTTGTTGTCACAAATTTCACCAATTTCCATTAGTGTCAAATTTCCATTTTATGTTCAGTTGAGATGGATTAAACAAGATTTGTTTTGGGTCCCAGAGAAGAAAATAATATAGCAATTTTGAAAATAATCTTTATTTTATCCAAAATTATTTAAAAATGCTCCTATGGAAAACAGAATATGCAATATTTATTACAATGATAAAGAGATAAATATTAATAAAAAGCATACATGTATTTATTGCATGTCTTACATAAATGTAATTTATATATATAAATATATTGTAAATATTTAATATTTAATATATGTATATTTTTTATTTCATAATTTTAACTGCAAATGCTGTAGCAAAAACCTGTTAAATGTTGGCAGGAAAACTTATGGAAAATTATATTTTCAAATTTATAAAAAACAAAAAAAATAAAAGTAATTCTTAATACACACACACACACACACACACACACACACACACACACACACACACACACACACACACTTATAAGTGTATATATGTATATACAAAAATATATTAAATATATAAAATACACACACATATATATATATATATATATATATATATATATATATATATATATATACATACAGAGAGATATATATAGTTTGTAAACCAATAAGAAAATGTTATGTTAGTATATGGAAATTAATAACATTTATTCATGTTTTATATCTGCAGTCTCTGACAGGCCTAAAATATTTTGCACATCTAACATTGCCAAATTGAAATATAGTTCAGAATCAGATCTCACAATATTAGTCATGATGTACCAAAACTCAACGTTAAGCATGTTTCCCGAGCGATGAAAAGATCCACAAAACATAAGGGTTAAGTTTCTTTTAGTAATGGTCTTTTATATGGCTTCGCAAATCAAATTGAAATTTAATTGAAGTCTTCTGTCCGTCCTGTCTCCAGGGGGCTGACCTGCAGACACTGTGAAAGAGTGAGGTCTACATAATTCAGGATGAAGTTGGCAGCGGTCTGGAGGGTGGGGATACCTGTGGAGTGTCCTCGGCTCAGGTTGCAGTGCTGTCAGCATCTGGCTGTTCCACACAGTGGGGCACACATGTAGAGGGGATGGGAGACAGGTGACACTGTCTCAGGCTTGAATTTCAGTGCAGTTCGCCTCAGCTGCCCAGTATTCAACACCACTAAACACCTTTCATCTTGGCTAATAGGTCCCACGGGAAAAGCCGTAAGGTGCCTGAGCCACATGCTAAAGACCGACTCTGTCTAACACTATTTTCATACACTTCATGATGGAAAAAAACTACACCCGGGTCATTTTTACCGATTCGTTTGAGGTGGTTTTGCAATATGGTAACGAGCATACCACACAGATCACTGCGTATGGTGTTAATTTGCGCAACCTTTAGTGCGTGTGGTATATGACTCAAATCTGTCTGCAGGTAATGTCTGAGTGTTAAACGGCTTTGACTGCTTTCGATTTGGGTTCTGTTTATGTGCTTAAACTTACAGGTAAAGGGTTGAAATGCTGGTCGACGAGGTGGTTGTATCCATAATCAAAAAAAGAATGTCGGAGTACAACATCAATCCCATGAGCTGCGGCGATACCGAGAGTGTTGAGCCACCTGAAGCCAGCAAAAACATTGAGATCATTAGGAATGCAACAGAATTTAGTGATTTGTCAGGTTTTTTCCACAGACAAATTTAATCAGTTACGTCTCCTTTCAGTATTTAAAAAGCCATTTCTATTGGAAAAAAGACATTTGAAAAACAGCAGTGGAAAACAAATGTACAGTGCAGGTTGTACAAGGCAAATAAGCACTCTGTTTTTTTTTAAGATTTAATTTTGGTATTTTTGCCTTTGTAGACAGGAAATTAAGTGGGAGAGAGAGGAGGCATGGGATCGGGACTCGAACTCGAGACATTTGAAGCGCAAATGAGCACTTTGTATTAAACTACTACAAGGCCATAAAAATATCAGCAACATGAGATGGACTTAGTGTCATGTGGCCTGACAGAAATTGTTCTCTTCAATCTAGTTGAGAGGTGTTTTTAACTGTGTCACAACTTAAATTCACTGTTCACAATTATATTGTTATATTGCAAGTATTTTTGTAAAACAGCTTATCTCAACAGCAACTGAGCGCTTAATGCTTTGCAAACTGTTACAGATCATGCATCTTTTAGATTTTTGGACATATAAACATTTAGGTTAGCTCAATCATAATTAGTTGAAATCCTGTATGCAATACAAGTAATGATATTTTTATATGGAGATCATCAAAAAAGTTGACTGCAGTTCCTATATACTACATGAAGATATTTTACTTACAGAAAACCAGCAGCAAATGTGTCGGATAAATTATTGGTGCCCCCTGCCCAAGCCGGACCAACTCCACCCAGCCACACACGCTTCTCTGGAGCATGAGTCTGCACAATCTGAAAGAAAACAAAGACAAAGCTTTAGCTTTTAGATGAGACATATCATAAATAACTCATAACGGAGTGATGGAGAGTTGGGAAGGATTTATTCTTCTTTTGACTAGTCTGGTCCACTGAAAATGACTTTATAGTCACCAAGGTCATTTTAGGCTGGTAAATGTGAAATCCAAAAAATGGTGCTGTTCTAAAGATTTTGTGAAAGAAATTAATACTTTTATTCAACAAGGATGCATTAAATTGGTCAAAAGTGACAGTAAATACATTTATTATGCTTCTAAAGATTTCTATTTCAAATAAATGCTGTTCTTTTTGAACTTTCAATTGATCAAAGAATATAGAAAAAAATTATCATGGATTACTCAAAATATTAAGCATCACAACTGCTTTCAATATTGATAATAATAAAGAAATGTTTCTTGAGCAGCAAATCGTCTCGGTTACGTATAGTAACCCTCGTTCCCTGAAGGAGGGAACGGAGACGTCACGTCGGATGACCGACGAAATTGGGATCTTGCTTAGAGAGACCAATCTACTTCGAGTGTAAACTAAACGTTTATTGCATGCGATTATTGCATCCAGCTGCCGCTGATCACAGCGTGAGTATAAGTAGGCAGCAGATGCAGCGCATATTCAGGTTTTCGCTGAGGAGTCGAGCCGGTGACCCGGCCGCTCAGCGGTGGTACAGGAGCTGTGGTGACGGGACGTGACGTCTCCGTTCCCTCCTTCAGGGAACGAGGGTTACCATACGTAACTGAGACGTTCCCTTTCAGTCGGTCACTCTCGACGTCACATCGGATGACCGACGAAATTGGGATCCTACCAAAAGGCCACAGCTACTGCCCCTTCCAGTGTCCTGTGGAAGCCACCTGCGCCCCTACTTTTTGGCATAGGACAGGGCTTGCACAAGAGGACCAGATACTGCTGCTATGGCACTACCCACTGAGTAAGACTGGATAACACTGGGAAAACATACCAGTTCTACTTGGAACAGGGACGTTACGGAAGCTCCAACCTTCCCGAAAGAGGTTTCAGAAGCAATACACATATGAACATTCCTTAGGTGCATATGGAAGAATGGAGGTGATTGAACCCTCTTGGAATGGCAGAAGTCTGC
>NW_015505476.1:518452-519531 GCF_001515645.1 Sinocyclocheilus grahami
GGAGCATTAGTTCCGGGAACCAGGTCTGGGTAGGCCAATAGTGTGCCACCAACCGGACCTGCTCCTCGTCCTCCCTGACCTTGCACAGCAACTGTGCAAGAAGGCTCACTGGGGGAAACGCATACTTGCGAAGGCCCTGCGGCCAGCTGGGGGCGCTGAGTGTTCCCTCGGCAGGGAGAAGAACAACTGGCAGTGAGAAGTTTCTGGAGAGGCAAACAGGTCTACCCGAGCGGCTCCGAAACGTCTCCAAAATAGCTGGACCGTCTGGGGATGGAGTCGCCACTCTCCTTGTCGGTTGATGTATGCAACGGTCGCTGTGTTGTCCGTGCGGACTAGTACATGCTTGCCTCGTAAGTGCCCTTTGAGATGGCTCAGGGCAAGGTGCACTGCCAGCAACTCGAGGCAGTTGATGCCAGTGCAGTTGGGGCCCCGTCCAAACCCCTGACACTGCAAGCCCGTTGTACGTGGCCCCCCAGCCCGTGGTTGAGGCATCCGTGCAAACCACAGCATGCATGGAGACCTGATCTAGGGGCACTCCTGCCCGGAGAAACGCAAGGTCTGACCACGGGGTGAAGGTTTGGCGGCAGGCCGGTGTAACTTGGACCCAGAAAGTGCCGCGTTGCCACGCCAACCTCGGGACTCGGCCATGGAGCCAGTGCTGCAGCAGTCTCATATGGAGCAGCCCCAGCGGCGTGACTGCCGCCATAGCTGCCATATGCCCCAGGAGCCTCTGAAACTGTTTCAGTGGGACCGCCATCCTGCTCTTGAATGTATTCAAGCAGTTCAACACCGACTGAGCACGTTCCTGCGTGAGTCTGTAAAGTCCAGTCTGTAAAGAGAAAAGAAAGAGAAAAGAGATCCTCTGCGTCGGGGAAAGTTTGCTCTTTTCCCAGTTGACCCGAAGGCCCAACAGGCTGAGGTGTGAAAGTACCAACTCCCTGTGTTAGCACAACTGATCTTGAGACTGAGCAAGTATGAGTTAATCGTCGAGGTAGTTGAGAATGCGAATGCCCTGTTCTCTCATGGGAACAAGGGCTGCCTCCGTAACTTTCGTGAAGACACGGGGCGACAGGGACAGC
>NW_015505476.1:520087-525386 GCF_001515645.1 Sinocyclocheilus grahami
GGGTGATACGTTGTCTATAGCAAGACCCACATCGTCTTTACAAAGACGTAATGTCAAGTTTGCCACGCAACGTCGTCTTTAAAAAGACGCACCCGAAATTGCTCTTTTAGGGGAAAAAGCTCTTTTAGCGTGCTGAGGCAAACAGGGGAGATGATCATCTGCAACACAAACAGGGGGTAGTGCAGCCTGATGTGTGCAACCCACTCGACACGGGAAACCACCACCGCTGAAGCGCCGTACCGCCAACACGAAAAGCTCTCCAAGAGCGATCTGAACTCGTTCAGTCTTCTTCTCTCAGTAGAGTAGTCAGGAGCAGAACGATGTGATCGGTCGGCTCGGAAGCGAAAAGCTGAATATGCGCTGCATCTGCTGCCTACTTATACTCACGCTGTGATCAGCGGCAGCTGGATGCAATAATCGCATGCCAATGTGCATTGGCTCGTTTAGTTTACACTCAAAGTAGATTGGTCTCTCTAAGCGAGATCCCAATTCCGTCGGTCATCCGACGTGACGTCGAGAGTGACCGACTGAAAGGGAACGGCATATTAGCATGATTTCTGAAGGATCATGTGACACTGGAGCAATGACTGCTTTGCCATTACAGGAATTAATTCTATTTTAAAATATTAATTCACAGCATGACTGTTTTCATTGTATTTCTAATCAAAGAAATTCAGCCTTGGTCAAAATAAAAGACTTCTTTCAAAAGTACTTACCCCAGTGTTTTGAATAGTAGTGTAGCTAAAAATAACGAACAAATAAATACATTTAATAATAAAATTATATGTACTATCGAAAATTAATAACAAATGTTGGTTATCTTTTAAAAGCCAGGTACGCAAACACAACTTTTCCCCCATGCAGCTGACTGATAAAAATCTGCATCCTGACTCCTGTTTTTGTGCTCAATATAAATCACTGTCCATGGGCATGATTTGAGATGAGATCCCAACTCTGCAGCACAATACTCAACCGACTGCCGTCCAGCTGCAGGGTCAGAGTCTGGTTATAATAGAACACATGTCTGGTATTAGGCATATTCCATAATAAGCCAAAGAAAGCCTCTCATACTCTCTACTTCTGATTCAGACACACTATGAACCTCAGGACCTGCTTCAGTGAATGACATCCAGAAAATCAACGCTCAAGCATAAATCACCTCTCAAAATAAATCTGACGGACTGCAGAAGGGTACATGTGTCGCCAAACCTTCGAAGAACACCTGCAGATCCCCTCCAGAAAAAAAAGATGTGAATTCCATCTTTTATGACCGATTTTATGGAAAATTACCTTTGGATTTGAAGTTAAGAAGTGGAATAAGCACTTGTTTGTCTGACATCACGCATGTAATAGGCTCTAATCACCGTCCCACTGGGTTTGGGAGTGAACAAAACTTTGGCGTCTTTTGTTTGATATTTGTGAGGAAGGCCAGTTTTCCCCCTCTTTCACTTTTAGGGGAACACTGGACCAGATGTGTGAGTTTGAGACACATAAAACAGGAGAGCTGTGTATTTATAGATTGGGCCTCCTGAGGGAAGTCTTAAATGTTGTGAAACCTGGTACTGTTTATTAGACCAAAAAGGGACTGAGACATCATGAGGCTGAGGGGGGGAATTTGTAAATTGTAAACCCAATCAAACGCTTTCCTCCTTTACTGTGCCCTGACCCACGCTCCCTTAACGGTAGGCCCACCTATCAGACCGGAGACAGCTTGTTTGGATGGTGCAGCTGAGGACAAACCCGGGGCCCTTGAGATAAACACAGTTAATGAGCACTGGAGGGACTTACACGCTCTCACAACAACAACCTTAACGCATATTAGCACATCTCTGACCTACACATTCAAAAACAAAATATATCTAGGCTGGGTGTCTTTAAAAAAAAAAACTTACCTTTAACACCTTGGTAATCTGCTCAGATAGGGTGTCCAGAAGTCTTGTCTTCATGAAGTCTTCTACTTTGGTCACCCGCCTGTCAATGTAGTAACTGCACACATAAGATAACATTTTTGTAAGAGCTATGAAATATAAAACTGATTAATTTTATATATTTTTAATTAAATATACACATGTGTTTTTGTTCAATTAAAAATATGTATACAATATATTAATATTTGAAAATGAAATGTATATATTAATACACATGTAAAAAAGTAGATTTAATTCTTTTGAAAGAATTTTATGCTCACCATGCTGCATTTACATGATCAAAAATACAGTAGAAGCAATGCAATTACAATTACATTGTAATATTTTATTGCAATATGATTAAATATTAAAATGTCTTGATGAATAAAAGTATTCATTTATTTTTTTTTAAAGAAAACCAACCAAAATGTTCTTAATATGTGTTACATAATGTATAAATTTTATTATATTACGGTATATATAAAACATATTCATATTTTGTAGCATCTATTCAATGATGAAACAATATGACACACATGCACGCGCACACACACACACACACACACACACACACACACACACTAAACCATTAACTTGATGGAAATATTTTCACTTGTATAAAAAGAAAATTAGATATATTGCATTACTGTGTAATCAAATTCAAATTGTGTGTGTGCTATAATTTACAGATATATTTTATTTTCAAGCTACACAGACTATACTGTGATTCAGCAACTGATTAACACATTTGTACCTTATTTCAATCTAAAAATAATATTATATTTTCCTTAAAAAAAGAGTCTGTGACTGGAGAATAATGTAGAATAAAAACAAACAGCAAAATGGCAATGCTATCAATCTTAATGTTACCAGTACAATATGAAATAACACAATCCACATTTTTCCACTTCAGTGAGCAAAGTTCAGAATATGAATTAAATGTATTAAAGGCCAGACTTCAGGTTTATACACAAAATAACTAACAGATTGAGCCCATGAATTATATTAAGATGTAAAAGCAGGCAGCGGTGACAAGAGACAGAGCTCTTTTTGGTCAGAGAGAGAGAGAGAGAGAGAGAGAGAGAGAGAGAGAGAGAGAGAGAGAGGACAATTACATTGTAATATTTTATTGCAATATGATTAAATATTAAAATGTCTTGATGAATAAAAGTATTCATTTATTTTTTTTTAAAGAAAACCAACCAAAATGTTCTTAATATGTGTTACATAATGTATAAATTTTATTATATTACGGTATATATAAAACATATTCATATTTTGTAGCATCTATTCAATGATGAAACAATATGACACACACGCACGCACAGCAGGCAGCGGTGACAAGAGACAGAGCTCTTTTTGGTCAGAGCGAGAGAGAGAGAGAGAGAGAGAGAGAGAGAGAGAGAGAGAGAGAGTTGGGGATGAAGTAGCTGTGGGCCGGCCATCTGGAGGAGGGTGTGAAAAGAGGGCCTCAATGAACTGCACCATTTTCAAGCAATACGTCTGAAGATCTTGACGTATCTGAAGAAAAAGTGGTTCTCTATGGACACTGACCCTCAAACTGAATAGTCTCTATGGGATTAAAGCTGCACAAATAGAGGCAACAAATCTCCGTTATCTTTGGACCTCAAACAGCAATGAACAGCTCTCAACCTCCCTAGCATTATATGTAGCGAATGTGTATCCATTTGTGGTGTTTTAGATTCTGCTTGTAAGGTACATTCTCGATGACCGACTTCTGAATTTAGCATTCAAAACAGGAGACGTCTGGAAGACGCGCATCTGTTCCGTGGGAGACAGAGACTCCTAATGTAAGAGATAAAGAATAAATTACACAAAGGTTTTATTGCTCAGAGGCTTTTCTTTCATAGCACAGGACACTTAATTGAATTCTTATGTTTTATTTTTACATTAACTTTATTTCAGATATTCCTCTAAAATTCGCCATTCTGTAATACCATAAAGAGACGTATGTAAGACAATATGATAATATTTTCAGCACATGCTGAAAATTCAGCTTTGCCAACACAGGAATAAATTACACAATTTTAATATTTAATAATAGTTTTTATACTTTTAAATAATTTTTATTATATAAAAAATATAAAAAAGCATACATTACATTACGAAGCAAGAGACTATATGCTCTTCATTTAATTTTATAAAAACAATTTAGATATTAAAAAAAGATTATGAAATGGCATGATGTTGATGAGATGCCAGTTTTCCCTGTTTAGTGTGTTTTTTGTAATGGTTTGTCTATTGACACACAGTTGGACAAATTGTAGTATATAGAGTATACAGAGCAAACTGTATACACATTTAACTGAATTAATAAAAAAAATGGGTGTAGAAACTCCGACATTGCTAGTAAATGTCACCATTAATTACAAAGAAACAGCAGGTGAGACATTAAAGCTGCAGTCCGTAAGTTTTGCCTCTTTGTCGCCATCTCTGTTTGAAAACCTGCAATTGCAGCTGTGTGCCGAATTTTCTTCCTTGCGTGGGTTGTGCGCCAGCACAGCTCCAGCACGGATGAATCTAATGTTTTGAGGAGTATGTGTGTGTGGCAGTCAGTCACCGCACCGGTGTGGATATTGTACTTTGCACTCACAGATTCTAGCCTGCGTCTTGGAATATATGACCCAAATAATAATTTTCACCGGATATTGTCATCTGAACAAGTAACAAGTCTGCCACGTTTGTTCTGACCAACTGAGGAAAAAAGCATTACAATAAATCACGCTATCAATGGTGATTTAATCTAAATGAGCTCATATCACATAAAACCGTGCAAATTATTATTATTGTTATACTTTATTCTCAAATTGTTAATGTTAACAACATCATGCGGGACTATGAGTATAGTGTGCATAAGTGAGTAGATTTACATTTCTGTACAGTCTAATATCTAATTGTCATACCACTCGAATTTCATATTAACAAATTCTTTTAACCCAAAAAGCTAATTATGCTCCCTTCGAACTGGTTGTCTATAAAATACAAATCTTGTGTAATCCCAGGCTATCTGTAAACAGAAGCACATTTAATACTGGAATATAATTTAATTTAATTTGCATGTGTTTCATAAACACATAATCCTTTGTGGATTCAAATCCGCCATCAAAATGATACATTTAATTATTCTAGCTGCTGTGAGAAAAGGCTATAAACGATCCGCCACCTGCAGGATCCTCACATGCGATAGCCTAGTAGCCGGGACAACTTCTTTATGTTTACAGACGTGACGTAATGACGCAGCAGCATGGTCGAATTTCCCGCAAAAACCTACCCGTACCACTCAAATTAGAAAACATTATTATAAGCTGACCGTTGTGAATCGGTCTAAAGTAAGGCGATGGTTTCGAACACTGGCTGGTTATGTACTTGCT
>NW_015505476.1:526020-568372 GCF_001515645.1 Sinocyclocheilus grahami
GTGTGTGGCAGTCAGTCACCGCACCGGTGTGGATATTGTACTTTGCACTCACAGATTCTAGCCTGCGTCTTGGAATATATGACCCAAATAATAATTTTCACCGGATATTGTCATCTGAACAAGTAACAAGTCTGCCACGTTTGTTCTGACCAACTGAGGAAAAAAGCATTACAATAAATCACGCTATCAATGGTGATTTAATCTAAATGAGCTCATATCACATAAAACCGTGCAAATTATTATTATTGTTATACTTTATTCTCAAATTGTTAATGTTAACAACATCATGCGGGACTATGAGTATAGTGTGCATAAGTGAGTAGATTTACATTTCTGTACAGTCTAATATCTAATTGTCATACCACTCGAATTTCATATTAACAAATTCTTTTAACCCAAAAAGCTAATTATGCTCCCTTCGAACTGGTTGTCTATAAAATACAAATCTTGTGTAATCCCAGGCTATCTGTAAACAGAAGCACATTTAATACTGGAATATAATTTAATTTAATTTGCATGTGTTTCATAAACACATAATCCTTTGTGGATTCAAATCCGCCATCAAAATGATACATTTAATTATTCTAGCTGCTGTGAGAAAAGGCTATAAACGATCCGCCACCTGCAGGATCCTCACATGCGATAGCCTAGTAGCCGGGACAACTTCTTTATGTTTACAGACGTGACGTAATGACGCAGCAGCATGGTCGAATTTCCCGCAAAAACCTACCCGTACCACTCAAATTAGAAAACATTATTATAAGCTGACCGTTGTGAATCGGTCTAAAGTAAGGCGATGGTTTCGAACACTGGCTGGTTATGTACTTGCTCAAATATTGATTATGGATAATTTTTAACCCAAAAAAGTTACGGACTGCAGCTTTAAACTAAACATGCAATTTTTAAGTAGAATTACGGAAATTGTATTTTCTTGTAATGAATGCATTTCAATAATCCTTATTTACAACTTTGAATTTATTTTATTTTTTTTACAGTGTACAAGAGCCACAATAAGTGTTTAAATAACTTGTGAGGGCTCTTATTCCAGGAATCCTCCTTTACTGTTTGAGCATCAGAACGTGTGAGCGCATATGGATTGAGTTTGACTGAGTAGGTGGTGTTTTTATGAAATCTTCCTCTCTGACACCCTTTCCTACTTCTGTTTCCTTTAATCAGGGTTGACCTCTAGATTAATGAGTCTGTTTGGGCCACCCTCTCTCTGCAGACACAGGGGGGCCGTCTAACTGAGGGAGAAATGCAAACTTGTTTATGTCCTTATAACTTTTAATGACCGCAGCTATTGCATGCACTTGATAAAACACTTCTCATTACTGAATAATTCAAAGCCACTCAGCATGGAACTAATTAAAGTCATTGAAAGCACATCCAGTCGCCATTGTGCTGGGAGATTAAAGAAAGCCGCTAATGAGCGCGTTTCTGATTATTAAAGTTCGCCATATTGCGACACGGTCTTGAGCAAGTCAGGCACTTTCTGAGTGAGAGGTTATAAACCGACAGCCCATCTAAAGGAAAACTCAACAAAAACGAGATGTACAAAAATAGCCCTGCATATTTCGCTGAAGCTCTCTGATCACAGCATCTGTGATTTCTCATGATTATCACACAGGACAAACTCTAGCTGACCTGGAACTCGGCTTGTCTGTCTGCAGCAGTCGGCAGAGACTTGAGCCCAGCACTGCGGTTATAAAGCACAAAACAGTATCTCGTGTCCAGACAAGCTTTTTCAGGGCTCAACAATATGTTGTTTTTTTTGTTGTTTTTTTGACGGCCCAATTGGGCCAGTAGTTCAAATTTGGGACCCAGCACAAGGAATAGCAAAAACAAACAAACAAACAAACACATTAAAGTTAAATTAAATTATAATTTTTTTATTTACTTGCATAATTTTCTTTACAAAACTACATACAAAAATTAAGAAAATTTATAATTTAATGAAAAAATATATAATACATTTCTTAATGTGTGTTTAAAGTGATTAATATTCAAATAAAAAAGATAAAATAAAATATCAACAATTTAAATGAAAGATAAATGAAAGTAGAGAGATAAATTAACGATAAGTTAGAATAGTAGATGTATTCATTTATCTTTTTCTAACAAAACTTGTTTTTATTTTAATATTAAACACTTTAAAAAGAAATAGATTGGGCCACTTTAACAATATATTTTTTTAATTAAATTATATATTTCCTTTAATTTTGTGTGTAATTTTGTAAAAAAAAAATAATAATGCACAAATAATTTTAATTAGTTTAAATATACAGCTACCAAAAAAGGGATAATTCCACCTCAAGGGCTGTTTGCATTAATTTTGTAAAGAAAATGTAACATTTAAGCATTTTCTTACGAAAATACTTCTATTACTTGTTGTAACTTATTTAAAGAAAAATGTATTTACAAAAGTTAAAACAAATAATTTAAGTACTTAATTAAAAAAAACAATAATAAATTGTGCAGCTATAACTTGTCAGTGACAGCTATAAATTCATAAAACACACTTAGCCCAGCCCCAGACTGTTATTTTTCATATTGAATTCCACTCTAACTTTTGTTTCCAAGACTATTCTAAATCAATTACAAATCAGAAAAAAACTTAATTTCTCTCAGCCAACTAGATAACTTCTTCAATGAAAACATTTAAATCAACAGACTTCAGTTTCAACATTCAATACACAGAAAACCAAATAGACAAGCAACAGTTTCGTCAATTGGCCCGAAACTATCTCATACACCGATATATATACATCAGAGCCAGCCAAAGATCCAAAA
Source organism: Sinocyclocheilus grahami (assembly GCF_001515645.1). Classification (NCBI taxonomy): domain Eukaryota; kingdom Metazoa; phylum Chordata; class Actinopteri; order Cypriniformes; family Cyprinidae; genus Sinocyclocheilus; species Sinocyclocheilus grahami. The sequence continues at coordinate 528,811 of NW_015505476.1, forward strand.
GGTCCCGAATTTAAGACATTTTCCATTAAAAAAAAATGAATTTTATGCAACATCCAGAGCGGTATCTGCAATAATCAGAGAAATAAACTAGGGGAAGTTCCACAAAAGTACACACATAGTTCACGGTTAACCCCGATAACAACTTCCTTTCCTAAAATTAATGACCTGATATCTGGCATTACCTCATTTCCCGGTCTAGTGCATCAAACTGGAAGTTTGGGCTAGACCTAGAAGTGCCATTTGTAAAACTCTCTATTTTAAGGATCTGGAAATCTTTTACATAGTTTGATTATTGTTCATTTTACTTTTATTTTGAAGGTAATCATTTCTGTGCAGGTGAATGAATGAACATGGCAACACCCAAGAAGGGCTACACAATTAATGCTATACATTCAAGTTTATGCAAATTCAATGCATAAATCAGACCTTGCACTATTCGAAACCTGCTTGGTGCAAAACCTGCCAGGTACATAAAAACTGGTGTCTGTTAATCATACAAAACAAAGAGCATCATTGCATCATGAGTCACGACATCATTTATCCTCCTCAATTTGGTTGCCAGAAGACCGCTGTGTTGTCAACGAACACCTGCCAAGCTCACCGTAGCATTGCAATTTTGTTTCTATACACGTCATTTTCCAAGCACTGGGAATGGGCTGGTTTTATAGTCAGAGAAATGATGTTAGAAAAACCCACATCTGTCTAATGAAGGCAGCATAAATACTCTAGAACTAATGAGGACACACTTGGATACAATCAGGGTTGGGCTTGAGAACAAAGACATGACAACAACATAAAAAGTGAAGTTCAGAATAAAAGTCAACGGCAAACTAAAAGAAAGACAAGAGATGCCCGTTCCCAAACTCCACAAACACTTCTAATCAAACCCATTTCAGTCTCTGATGGACAGACGCAACAGCTCAATTCACTCTCTAAGTAGAAAACACTCAGTTCTCGCCTCTAGAAGAAGTTAATAGGATAGAGGGGTTTGAAATAAGTGGTTATTTAGAGATGAATACCTTTAGCCTTAGGAAAACAGCTGCTCTAATCTATGAAGAGGCTTTACCGTTCTGTCACATGTGAAGCAAAACTGATCCCACTTAGTAAAACTACTATAGTACTAATACAGTGTATGGTGCACAAATGTGAAGTATTTATATTTATGCATATATAAATGTATATACATATTTATATATGCATATATTATATACACTATTGTTAAACATGTAAGGGCCAGTGAGATTTGTTTTTTAAATGAATACTTTTATTCAACAAAGGTGCATTAAATAAGATTTGATCATAAAGACATTCCTAATGCTACAAAAGATTTCGATTTACACTATAAATGAATAATAGGTTTTATTTATCAAAGACTCCTGAAAATGAATGAATCACAGTTTCCATAAAAACGTTAAGTCACACAACTGTTTTCAACACTGATATTAATAATAAAAGATTCTTCAGCAAAAATCAGCATATTAAAAATGTCTAAAGGATCTGAAAATTCAGCTTTGCCATCACAGGAATACATTGCATTTTGAAATATATTAAAATAGAAAACAGCTGTTTTAAATGAATAACTTTAATAATATATCAGAAAATGTGTGTTTTACTGTATTTTTGCAGCCCTGGTGAGCATGAGGCCAAAAACACACATGCAAAAAACGGACCCCTTTTTTGAATGGTGGAGTATTACCTACATGTATACATTTATATTTTTGTATGCGCTACAATGCGATACAAACATGGTATGAACAGTTATAAAATAGAAATGTTTTGCTTGAAAGTATGAAAGGAATGTTAATTGTTTTGTTAGTGAGAAGTACTATTGAACACACACTAACTGTTGACGTCTTTTACAACGCTTCTCAGTAATGGTACTTAACCAGATTAGGAAAAAAGGCTCAAATTAGAGGCCTGCATGTGTTTGCTGGGAGTGTAAATTTACCTTCCAGCACATTATCCCACCTCACAGGTGTTAGAAATTAACTCTACGGTTGATAAACAACAGAACACAGTGACAGACTTTTTGTATTGCCACTGTTGATGTCTAGAGAGCAAGGCAGCCAATGACCGATATATTATACAATTTAAATGTATGCAAATGAGATAATGAGCATTTTACACAGTGGTCACGTAAAGCATTCAATATTACCTTTGAACATTCATTAAGAAATGTGTCATAATATTCGAAAACAGAAAATGCAAATGACAATGCAGTCGATTGTGCAAATGACACTGCGTTAACCAGTACCTCTTCGATTGACCAAGCTGATGGCGATAATCGCAAAATAGCCAAAAAAAAACACAAGTTAATTGTCCTGGCCGATATGCCAACCTACTACTAGCAAAAACTATTGTGCATAACAAATTATGAAATTAACAATATCAAAATGTCATCACCGATGACGGACCTAAACCTATGGAAGCCTGTTTTCATCACTAAATAAAAAATAAATCTCACAAAATTTCACAATTCTAACTTTTTCCACACAATTGCGATTTTTACATCTCACAATTCTGACTTGTTTCTCAGAATTGCGAGATATAAGGTCAGAACTGTTTGAATTAAAGTGGCAATTGCATGTTATAAAGTCAGAATTGCAAGATATAAACTCGCAATTCTGACATTTTTCTCAGAACTCCACGTTTATGTCTAGCAATTCTAACTTTATAACATGCAATTGCGAGACATATAAACCTGCAAATTTAAGATTTTTTTTTCCTCAGAATTTGACTTTATAACTCGCAATTGTGTTTATATCTCACAATTCTGATTTATTTTCTAAAGTCAGAATTGGGAGAAAAAAGTTAGAATTGTGAGATATAAACTCACAATAGCAAGAAAATAATCTGAATTGTTTAAATCTTGCAATTTCTTGCAATTGCGAATCTCACAATTCTGACTTTATAACTCGCAACTGCAAGTTTGGATCACGCAATTCTGAGAAAAAAATCTGAATTGAAGGATATAAATTCGAAAATGCGAGAAAAACAGTCAGAATTGTGAAATAAAAAGTCACAATTACCTTTTTTGAATTTTTATTCAGTGGCAGAAACAGGCTTCTATATAAACCTGTGGTTTTAACCATCTGGTTGCCTCAGGACATCAGAAAGAAAACCCAATGCAGTACCAAAATTGTTCATTGTACTTAAAATCCAACATTGAAATTTATTAATAGAACTACTTATTGCCCAACAATGACACATTTTGAAAAACAATTTTGTAAATGTATAAACAACATAGCAACTTCCTTATTAAAAGTGGCTAGACCTATTTGTTTTCCTCTCCTAACTATATATGGCTTGTTGCATTTTTTGTATTTGTACTTTTGCATTGTTTTTCCCCTGCTGTATCAGAACAGTCCTGCGACTCATTTATGGGTCGTGACCCACCACTTGAGAACAACTGACACTTTTGCGTTCGCATTCTGTTTTGTTTCATACCACAGCAATGTTGTATAACAACTTTAGAAAGATGATCTCAAATTTCCATAAACAATAGGGAATAATAAAAGGTTAGAATTTAAAAAAGGTAAAATACCTACTGTTGCCACGTTACTGCGTCAACCACAGAACCACTGTTTTTCATAAACCTGTGAAGAGAGAGAAATCTATTATCAGTACATATCGGTATTTTATATGGAAGGTTATTATAGCACTGGAAAAACAGTCTGCTCCGCCATCATAAATGACTCTTACACAAAAGAACTGATAGCCAAACGTACACGGCTGCATGGCTAACAGGAGGTGTCTGTTTATTTCGCCGCTGACACTGATCTCTCATGCTGTGAGTAAATTTGTGCAGAGAGGAGTTTACCAGGGAGCTGAGTAATCTTAATCAAACGAGGGAACAAAATTCCTTATAGGGAGCAAAGTTTCTAAACAGTTGATCGTGTGATGGCAGTTTCACACAGAAAAACAGCGACCACCCTTTCTCTCCAAAACTCCATGCCGTCCCATAATTCCCCTCTTCTCTCCCTCTCTTTCCCTTTGTCTGTCCGCTGAGTTAAAACTGCATTTATCATTTCCTGTTTTCATCACTAAATAAAAAATAAATCTCACAAAATTTCACAATTCTAACTTTTTCCACACAATTGCGATTTTTACATCTCACAATTCTGACTTGTTTCTCAGAATTGCGAGATATAAGGTCAGAACTGTTTGAATTAAAGTGGCAATTGCATGTTATAAAGTCAGAATTGCAAGATATAAACTCGCAATTCTGACATTTTTCTCAGAACTCCACGTTTATGTCTAGCAATTCTAACTTTATAACATGCAATTGCGAGACATATAAACCTGCAAATTTAAGATTTTTTTTCCTCAGAATTTGACTTTATAACTCGCAATTGTGTTTATATCTCACAATTCTGATTTATTTTCTAAAGTCAGAATTGGGAGAAAAAAGTTAGAATTGTGAGATATAAACTCACAATAGCAAGAAAAGAATCTGAATTGTTTAAATCTTGCAATTTCTTGCAATTGCGAATCTCACAATTCTGACTTTATAACTCGCAACTGCAAGTTTGGATCACGCAATTCTGAGAAAAAAATCTGAATTGAAGGATATAAATTCGAAAATGCGAGAAAAACAGTCAGAATTGTGAAATAAAAAGTCACAATTACCTTTTTTGAATTTTTATTCAGTGGCAGAAACAGGCTTCTATATAAACCTGTGGTTTTAACCATCTGGTTGCCTCAGGACATCAGAAAGAAAACCCAATGCAGTACCAAAATTGTTCATTGTACTTAAAATCCAACATTGAAATTTATTAATAGAACTACTTATTGCCCAACAATGACACATTTTGAAAAACAATTTTGTAAATGTATAAACAACATAGCAACTTCCTTATTAAAAGTGGCTAGACCTATTTGTTTTCCTCTCCTAACTATATATGGCTTGTTGCATTTTTTGTATTTGTACTTTTGCATTGTTTTTCCCCTGCTGTATCAGAACAGTCCTGCGACTCATTTATGGGTCGTGACCCACCACTTGAGAACAACTGACACTTTTGCGTTCGCATTCTGTTTTGTTTCATACCACAGCAATGTTGTATAACAACTTTAGAAAGATGATCTCAAATTTCCATAAACAATAGGGAATAATAAAAGGTTAGAATTTAAAAAAGGTAAAATACCTACTGTTGCCACGTTACTGCGTCAACCACAGAACCACTGTTTTTCATAAACCTGTGAAGAGAGAGAAATCTATTATCAGTACATATCGGTATTTTATATGGAAGGTTATTATAGCACTGGAAAAACAGTCTGCTCCGCCATCATAAATGACTCTTACACAAAAGAACTGATAGCCAAACGTACACGGCTGCATGGCTAACAGGAGGTGTCTGTTTATTTCGCCGCTGACACTGATCTCTCATGCTGTGAGTAAATTTGTGCAGAGAGGAGTTTACCAGGGAGCTGAGTAATCTTAATCAAACGAGGGAACAAAATTCCTTATAGGGAGCAAAGTTTCTAAACAGTTGATCGTGTGATGGCAGTTTCACACAGAAAAACAGCGACCACCCTTTCTCTCCAAAACTCCATGCCGTCCCATAATTCCCCTCTTCTCTCCCTCTCTTTCCCTTTGTCTGTCCGCTGAGTTAAAACTGCATTTATCATTTCCATCTGAACGAGACTGGTAGCAGCAAGGGGTGGCGTCTCGTTCCGAGGAAGACCTTCGACAAAGCACTTGTGGTTGTAATACCAAGTTTCATTTCAGCCTGCCAAAGTTATGACTGCTCAAAAGCCCCCGCAGGAAAACACTAGGCGGCTTATGGCAGAAAAGTAAAGGGGCGCACCTAAACTACACAATACAAATCACACAGAGCAAAGAAATGGATGCCAAAAATATGACAGAAAGCTATAGTGCTGGCCCAGGTTTTCCTTCTTGAAATATAATTGACTTGAGAAGCAAGATTGCATAAGATATTAAGGCTTCTAGTTAGTGGTTGGCGATATGACCAAATTTGAATCACGTTATGAGTAATTTTATTTCACGTTCACAATATAATTGTTACGATAGGTTGTTACAATTTTTAGATGACACTGAAATTTCACAATTATGCATTCTATACAACAACTAATACAAATAAAAAGAGCTCAAACTTAATTAAAAAGGTGGTTCACTGATTTTTTTCTAGGCTTGATTGTGTTTATGGGGTGCAGTCTAACATGTGTTAATGCTTCGTTTAAAAAAAAAAAAACATTATTTTTCACATAATTTACCTTTATTCCACACCGCTCTGCCCCTTCTCTGAGAAACTTTCTTCTCCCTCACCGATGACGGACCTAAACCTATGGAAGCCTGTTTTCATCACTAAATAAAAAATAAATCTCACAAAATTTCACAATTCTAACTTTTTCCACACAATTGCGATTTTTACATCTCACAATTCTGACTTGTTTCTCAGAATTGCGAGATATAAGGTCAGAACTGTTTGAATTAAAGTGGCAATTGCATGTTATAAAGTCAGAATTGCAAGATATAAACTCGCAATTCTGACATTTTTCTCAGAACTCCACGTTTATGTCTAGCAATTCTAACTTTATAACATGCAATTGCGAGACATATAAACCTGCAAATTTAAGATTTTTTTTCCTCAGAATTTGACTTTATAACTCGCAATTGTGTTTATATCTCACAATTCTGATTTATTTTCTAAAGTCAGAATTGGGAGAAAAAAGTTAGAATTGTGAGATATAAACTTTATTTTTCACATAATTTACCTTTATTCCACACCGCTCTGCCCCTTCTCTGAGAAACTTTCTTCTCCCTCACAAATAGGCAATGGGCTCTGATTGGTTAGCTAGCCCAGTGTGTTGTGATTGGCTAAACCGCCTCTAGTGCATGTCTAAATGTCCCACCCCTCACCTCAGCGGCATGTGCTCCGGCTGTATTGTAAACAACGGCGTCGTTAATATCGCTTATCAGTTTGAGCCCGATTGAGAAGCAGAGGATATTATTGAAGAGGATTGTGCAGAACCTGTGCAAGCACGTCTTTTAATGGTAGGCCTATGTTTTTTGTTTGTTGTTGTCTCATACTTTTAGATATACTGTTATTTGTAAATGCTACTGCTTATGTTAGCTTTTAATATACAGTTTTATCCTGATTAAGGCTTTAATACAGTATGGCAACTTCTGTATATGTTTAACGCTTCTCATAGCTATGTGAAAATACGTGTATAATTGTAACAGTTCATTGTTGGAGCTGAGTTGAATGAGAGAGAGAGAGATGCAGAGCGTGTGCAGAGCAGGGGGACGCGAGGAACAGTATTAAGAACCGCTGCTTTAGAACATTGATTTTGAAACTTGTGAATCTATTAGAATTGTTAGAAGACAGAAGCAGCACATATTTTTTTCAGGGCGCATGTTAACAGATTAGAGCTTTCACACCGCACGCAGAGGCGGCGCGGCAGCGCGTAGCAGGAGCAGAGCAGAAGCGGCAGTGCCGCGATAGTTTCGGCGCCGAGTCTATTTTTGCTGCGCCGCATACGCTGAATTGAAGCCACAGTGCATTTTTCCTGATCAAAATTGACCTGATTAACATGAAAAATGACACATTTCACTGTAAAATCACGTGAGGTATTTCGTGTTTCACAATCACAGGGGTAAAAGGCACACAGTAGCTATTGATAAATACTTTAGCTAAAATATTTTTTTTATACTAATATCTAAGTCAATACTCATTCAAAACAATCACTTTAGCAAAGTTTGTACAAGGCTATTTTCTGCTTATTTTGATAAATAATGTTCAATAAATATACTGTCATTAAAATGTTAATATAAAAATATATTTTAAAATACAGAAACAAAATAAAAAGTAAAGATTCTGAAAGCATTGAAGGAGATCCCATAATAAGTAAATATAGATTTACAGTAGTAACAACAAATTATATTTTATTATATGATATGATATGATTAATATCATGTTTTTAAATATGATGGTTTCATTATAAACATGGTGACTATCTCTAAGGTGGACACCCAACATAATAGGCTATATGATATTTACCATCTGAATCTAACCATGTGTCATGTCAACAATTGGAAAAGTCAGCCATCTATTAATTATCATGTTAATTATTGTGCCTTTCACCCCAACAGCGGGGGCGCTTTTACCCCAAATACCATACTTTTACATATTCTTCTAGTTATTGAAAAACTGTTGCTTTAATTATCTTAAACCAAACTGATAATCATTAAGAAGACCTTAGCATGGCCTCGCCCCCTTTGTTGCCTTTTCCCGAGGGTGGGGTTTATCTGGGTTTGTTACGTCACGAACCCGGGAAGTAACTTGTTGTAGTCCCTACCAGCCGTTTTTGTAGGCATTAAACTGCCAGAAATTTAAAAGACGATATCTCCGTTTGCATTGAACTTTCAGCTTCGTAACTTTGCAGATATTGTTTATGCTCAAACAGCAACATTACACACTAGCTAACGTTAAAAAAAGTGAAATCGCAATCAACCACCCCTTTAAGACAAGTAAACTATCAGCAATCAGTAAAACTAACTACACGCACATTTTGTAGTTTTTTTTAAGCCTAAAACTCTTCAAACTAAAGCCTTAATTATCTTAGTGTCCATAGCAATCAGTTATTTTTATTATTTTAAAATATAATAAATAAAAGAAAGACATTTGATATGTATGAACACACATCTGTTTATTTAACTGTTAGCATGTAAAATAATATTATTAAGGGTTCAAGCACGCAGTGCTGAAACCCTATTGTAATTGTTAGGATTTTTATTATTATTATTATTATTCCACGCTAAAACTGATTGGGCAGACCAAACCGTAAGGCCTAGAGAGCTGAAACTTAGTCAGATGGTAGTCTGGCTCGCTACTAAGATCCAAAGGCTAGGCCCAATCTAAAGAAAAGTGTAGAAAGTGTAGAAGTGTAGAAAGTCAGATTCGCTCTACGAGGTTTTTCTGCCATTTTGAAGTAAATTCAAAACCTACTTTTGCAAACTAGTCCTAGGTTTTTTGCCTGATCAGAACCAAACTACTGCAGAAATATTCTCTGGACAGTGAATATCAATAATTATCAAAATAAAGTTGAAATTTCGATTCACTGTTGCATAGGGACGCCAAAATGTTCGTAAGGGGTGGGGCCAATTTTACTAAAATGGCTATAGCTCTTGAACAGAATGAGATATCTTCAGAAAACTCAGTACACATGTGTAATAACCAATTTTTGGTCAAATAAAAAAAATGTGCAGCTCTGACACTTGGTGGCACTATAAGATGGAAAAAACATAAAAACGTCCATAACTATGCAACCGTTGTGGAAAATGTGTATGCAGTGTCTTTGTCTGAAGTGGCACAAGTGTCTATGAGGACATTCGCAATGACAATCTTAAAAAACATGGCCACTATTTGCCAAAGAAGTTTAAGCACCTATTAGACAATGTTAAAGGAGATCGATCGGAACGAAACTTGTTGGGCATGTTCCACTCATCACCCTAAAGGTATGTAAGAATTTTGAAAGAAATCGGTCACTAGGGGGCAAAATTGCGTTTTTGAAGTGCATAAATGAATGTATATTGCACGATTTTTCCACACATACATTCAATCTTCAATTTGATAGATCTCCTCATCTTGAGTAACTTTGCCTCAAGAACCACTGCTGTCAATCAAATTGTTCATTAATTATTCTCAATTATGTTAAAAACCTACTTTTGCAAACTAGTCCTAGGTTTTTCGCTCAATCTCGATCAAACCACTGCAGCAGAATTCTCTGGACTCTCTAGATCAATAATTCTCAAAAAAAGGTTGAATTTTGTCCATTGGTTCACTATAACGGGGTCATTTAGAAAAGGGGCGTGGCCAAATATACCCAAAAGCCTATAAAACCTAAACAAAAACTTTAAACTTTACGAAACTTGGTGAAAATATGTGACAGATTATTATTAACAAGCATGCAAGGTTTCATGGAGATCGAACCATAGGTGCCACTATAACAGTTAAAAAGGCCTCAAAAACACAATATTTATTTAGTAAATGACCTCAAATTGCAACAGAAACACAAGTTTTTCATATCATATGATAGATCTCCTCATTTTGAACAACTTTGTCTCTAGGACAGGTGCCGTCAATCAAAGTGTTCTTTAAATATTTGAGATTATTTTAAAAAACTACTTTTCTGAACTAGTCCTAGGTTTTTAACTCAAAATCTCTGGACTCTCTAGGTCAATAATTGTCAAAAAAAAATTTTTTTACATTTGGACAGCTATAACACGGTAATTTAAAAATGTGGTCTTGATATTGTGTACCCAAAAGACTTTAAATCCTAAATGAAATTTCAAAACTTCACAAAACTGCGTAAACTGATGAATCATGTAATTCTAAACAAGCAAGCAACATTTTATGGAGATCGTGCAAAAAACGGCACTATAATAGTTATAAATATTAAAAACACAATTGTTTCCATTGTATGCTCCCTGAATTTGCAATTATAACCACTAGATGGCAGCAGAAGACCACTAATGGTCTCATAACACACTAATATAGTGTTTTTCACAGTTTTTTTTCTTTTGGATTGGCATTAAGACATGATACAATCATTATCATTGCATTTAACATCACATTTAGTCAAAGTTTACCATTTTATTCATACAGACATATCCGTTTTTACAATTATGCCAGATTATGATTACAGTGAAACCTAAAAATGACATATAAACTCTTGAAGACTTGTAGTAAGTGTTTTGTTATCTATCTTTTTTTTCAGAAATCTAAATGTGCAACAAAATATGTGTGCACTTGTCTGTGTATGTAATAATATATTTAAATATTGATTACAAAAATTAATTTCTGCTTTGAATGAAGAAATTCCTGTTTTGTTTTGTTTTTGTATAATTTTGGGAGCTGTGTGTCTGTCCTCCCATCATTCTTGTTGATTTCAGTGTGTGTGTGTGTGTGTGTGTGTGTGTGTGCGTGTGTGCGTGTGTGCGTGCGTGCGTGCGTGCGTGCATGCGTGTGCGTGCGTGTGTGTGTGTGTGTGAAGGTGTAGACAGAGCCTAGTAAGCCGCTGGTTGCAAAAATGAGGAAGCTCTGGTCAGGCACTGACAGATTTATTTCTGACTCTGTCACACTGAAATTACAATCAATTAGTATCCACTCACAAAAAACTGTTTTTGAAGACCAGCACAAAAGCACAAACAATGTTAAATGAACACTCACAAATGAATTCCAGAGGTATTTATCTCAGACGTCATTAGACAAAAATTTGAAAAATGTGGTCTTAATAGTAAGGTAAGTACATCAACACTGGCACTGCTTTAATAAGCTCCTGTCATAAAAATATATGTGTTTAGAAGCATAAGGCTGGCAGCCTTGCTCAAACCTTCTTTTTAAAACCACACACTAAAGATTCTCCTTTTGAAAGGGAATTTTAAAGGGAATTCAGTCATGGGTTTTCGATTATTCATTTGTTGTTAATTAGAAACGGTTGATGTTCGAGATGTTCATTTCTGTTAGCAGTTTTTGAACATCCTTATTCTTCCGCATTGTAATTCACAAACAAATGACTCCTATGAATCATTCAGAAAGACTCACTCACACACTCAACGAATCCATCCAAATGGTTTTTGACTTACCGACTGCAAGTTATTACTTCTATAATGTCTTACTGGAAACAAAAAACGATACTATGTTGAACTTAATGCTCAGAATTAAAAGCTGCAGTACTGAAGTCTCTGTGCTCTAGCAGGAGAGAGTGGGAGGAACGAGTAACACGCAGGTGGAACATTGCTCTGTCACGCCATTAATATAGTGACACTTTATTTATCTGACGGTGAGTTTCAATGGTGCTACAGGCCCCTGGACTAACAATCCACATGGAGCAACATAAACACGACTCAGCTATGTGCTCCTCCAGGCAGGCGGACAGTACTGCGCTTTCTTAAACAATGTGCTTTGGAGATCTCTTATACGAGCCATTAAAACGAGTCCAACATCAGATAAGCCTTTCTGCAAACACCATGCCATAACCCGTCATGACGGCTTTTCACATTGAAAGTGCAAAATGCAACAGCCATTCAGAAACATATTTGAGACTCTACATACAGTTAAACTGCTTACATTACCAGCATGAATATCGATAAACTGTCCTATTTAAGTTACCTCACAGCCAAGAACAGTTATTCACTACTTACTGAGTAAAAATTATGTCATCTACATTACTATTCAGAATTTCGGGGTCAGTATTTTTATTTATTTATTAATTTTTTGTTTTTGAGGAAAGAAAATCTCTTAAGCTCACCAAGGCTATATTTATTTGATTAAAAATAGAATATTGAATAGAATATTACTGTAAAAACAGTAATATAATTAAATATTATTATAATTTAAAGTAACTATTTTAATATATTTTAACATGTAATTTATTCCTGTCATTAAATTAAAAAAAAAAAAAATTTCAGCATCATTACTCCAGTCTTCAGTGTCACATGAATCTTCAGAAATGATTTGCTGCTCAAGAAACATTTATTATTATTAATGCTGAAAAAGGTTGTGCTGCATAATATTTTTCTGGAAACTGATACATTTTTCAGGATTCTTTGAAAGAACAGTTCAAAAGAACAGCATTTATTTGAAATATTTGCAACTTAATAAATGTCTTTACTGTCATTTAATTTAATGCATCCTTGAATGAAAAGCATGAAAAGAAAAGCAAAAAACTAACCGTAAACTTAGTGTAACGGTAGTGTATATTTTTATCCCTTTTTCCAGACGAGAAAGTGTGTTAACTGTAAACGCATACATCTACTAAAGGCTTCAAAGCTAACCAAAATTGACTAAAAGCCTCACAACTCTAATTTTCATATTTATAAATATATCAAATGTGTTAAACAAAACTGAAAGTACAATATATCTGACAGCATTATCAAAATATCCAGAATACTTATTAAACCAACACACAAGCAGAAACCTGTGGAGTTTCCTGCACAGCTCTGCAGGAACAGATTCAGTTTATAATTTATCAGTCTCCACATATAAATAAGTGCACACAGGGAGGCCATAATATTTCTGATGAAATGACAGAGACACTCACCCATCTAGTAACAGGATTGCATTTTTTCGAGGACGGCCGATGTTGGGCCCGTAGAGGTTTGCTCGGCTGTAGAAACGCACCGACTGCATTAACGTCTTCAGAAGAGAGTAATCCTGAGCCAGACGAGAGCTGTTGACTGATCGGGCAGCCATTGTGCGGTAACTGTTGGGCTCTGTGACGGGAAATAAAGAAAAATAACACATGATAAGACTATAACTAATTAAAGATGACTGATTAATTTAACTGGAAAAGTTTGGGTCAGTATGATTATTTTAATGGTTTTGAAAGTCTCTAATTCTCACCAAGGTTGCACTTATTTGATCAAAAATACAGAAAAAAACAATAATATTGTGAAATATTATTACAATTTAAAATATCTATTTTCTATTTGAATATATAAACAGCATAAGGCGGAGGGTGAACCAACTCCAGGGTAAGGCTAAAAGCAGCCAAATGTATTAAACATCATACAAAACCCGTCTTTTTAGGCAAAAACCAGACATGGGTGTCATGTAGGCTAAAAAAATGTTTAATGGGGCTGAATTTGTATTTAACGTGATTACAATTTAATAAAAACGTTAGAAATGGATAATTATGCAATGTTTCCTTTCCACGGTTATTCAAACAGCGAATAAATTATATATAGAAAGTGACATTATCACTAACATTGATCTATTGCGAGTTTAAGCACTCTCAAAAAAAATAAACTATCGTTGTAATCACTGAAGCTATATACACGTACATTGTACGTACATCTGCGCTTTGTTGTTTATAATGAGAGAATTCGCAAGAGTTCGGAATTCAGTCTGCGAACGCACGTGCACACTCAAAAAAACTGATGAGTTTCAACAAAGACTCATGTGAACGCCTCTGATTGGCCATTGCATTCCTAAGCTCAATAGAATTGTGCGTGATTGGTTAAAATGCGCAACACTGTAAAAACGCTGCAATCGACACTGTCTATTCATATTCACTTTGTTAGCAACAGACGTAATAGGTTTAATTTGTTTGTGCAGGGGCATTTTTGTCCAATTTAGTGGCATTTTTGCCCCAAGTCCCCGTTTGCCAGGGGAAGGCTTGCCTTAAACACACTTCGCCTATGATAAAGTTTATTCCTGTGATGGTAATGCTGAATTTTAGACGGTCATTACTCCAGTCTTCAGTGTCACATGATCCTACAGAAATATTTGTACGGAGTGTCTATTTACACTAAGTGCAAATAGCCCGCCTTGTTGGCAGAGGCTATTTACACTAGCTCTGCCCACAAACGTGTGATAGGGATGTTCAACACTATAAAAGACGGCCAAGAATCTTCAGCTGTCATAGTGGCGTAGATGGTAAAGCGCGTACTGTAGTTTTTTTGACGCGATTGACCCGGGTTCGAATCCGCCTTTTACCGAACTTTTTTTTCTCCCTTTTCAAATCTCGTATCACATCGGGAAGGCATTTATTTTCAATAAAATTCAAGAAATAATCAAAAAGTTGAAAATTAAGTATCGGGTAGGGTTAGGGTAGGTGTAGGGAGGGCTTTATTGTCCCAATGAGGTGGCATCCACTTAATAATTTTAATTAAAATTATAATTTACACTCAATACGTTATTACTGCATACTGTTTTATAATTTACTATAATACTGAGGTGCAGATAATTGCCACTATTTGCAATAAGTAGTATAAATAGCAGAAAATCCTGCTATTTTAACAATGTAATTAGAATCTATCGCTATCTGCACTTAGTGAAAATAGCATCTATCGCTAAGAAAATATGCTATTTTCTCTTAGTGTAAATAGCATCTAATTGCTATTTACACTTAGTGTAAATAGCATCTATCGCTATTTGCACTTAGTGTAAATAGCCTCTATCGCTATTTGCACTTAGTGTAAATAGCCTCTATTGCTATTTACACTTAGTGCAAATAGCTGCTGCCATATTTGTATGGAAGCTTTTTTCCAAAGCTTTTTTTTATTTTTGAAAAAAAAAAAAAAATAATAATAATAATAATTAAAAATAATTAAAAAAGGTAATTGAGACAGAATTCAGACCTTTCTTCTCTTCCAAAAAAATTGCAAAAAAAAAAAAAAAAACTAAAAATTGTGATAAAATGACAAAATTTCCCTTTTTTTCCAAAGCTTTTTTTTATTTTTGAAAAAAAAAAAAAAATAATAATAATAATAATTAAAAATAATTAAAAAAGGTAATTGAGACAGAATTCAGACCTTTCTTCTCTTCCAAAAAAATTGCAAAAAAAAAAAAAAAACTAAAAATTGTGATAAAATGACACAATTTCCCTTTTTTTTCTCTGTGGTAGAAACAAGCTTCCATGTATATTTTATTTTATTATTATCAATGTTGAAAACAGTTGTGCTGCTTAATATTTTTGTGGAAACCATGATACATTTTTCAAGATTCTTTGATGAATAGAAAGTTCAAAAGAACAACAATTATTTTAAATTCAATTAATATAAAAAAAATTTAAAATGTCACTTTTGATCTTTTTAATGCATCCTTGCAGAATAGAAATAATATATTTTTTCTCTTTTTTTCTCAACAATCATGGTCAATAGTAAAACAGCTGTGCGCAAATCCTTCAAAAATTATCCTAATATGTTCCACAGTTTAATAATGACAGAAGTTGTATTTTCAGGTGAGCTATCCCTTTAAGACTTCTGAAGCAACCTGACACCCAATCACAAGCAAATATGCAAACTGCCTTTGAATTATGACCTATATTGTGGTCAGCGCTTTGTAAACTATTTAAACAATGCAACACTTTGGGAGGTGCACACTTGAAATCACAGCGAGGACGTTACAGAAGTCAAGTGGCGAACTTTATAAACATCACAGCCTGTGTGAGTGTGTGTTTGTGTCTGGAATAGATACACAGAGATGCAGAGCTGTAGAGTCAATACAGTACCGGGCCAAGCAGAGGCCAGTGGAAAATATGAGGCATTATTATTATCCATTAAAATATTATGCTATCATTTAGAAAAACCACAAATAACACATAGTCATGAAACGCTATCATGAAATAAATCATCACTTTTTGTCACGCTGGCACGACCCACTCGATAAACATCCACTCACAGCTAAAAATAAATTTTCTCTTTGTTTCATTTGGACTCTTTGTTCACTTGAAAGTGTTTGTTTTTTAATAAACAGCTCTGTAAAATCTGATTTAGCAACAGCTTTTAAACATTCAAATGGCTGTTCCAGTAATAACATGCTTTTTATTAGAGTTAGCAAAATGAAAAGATTCTGCTGAAAGGATAACTTCTTAACTGGTATTATGTGACAGATATTAAAAGATATTAAGACAGGTATTAAGCTTATTGTGCTGCTTCCTTAGTCTCGTATGACAGTCTCCGAGTGAAAGCAGCGATCTGTACGCCTGCAGTTTTTCTATGCAAACAAATAGTAAAGTTTTGACACATGCAACATGTAGCCAATAAACAAGGGATTAAGACAATATATGGTTTGTGTACATTCTTAAATCGGTCTCTGGTATTTTTATAGGGTTAGTGTTTAGTATGGAAAGTGTGCGATATTTCAGGCTACACATGCTGTCAGTAACATAGCTTATATTCTGTCTAATTTTATGCAAGTAACCCATATCATCATAAGATCATAATTCTTCAAGTCAAAGGTTTTACACTCTGTGCTGTTTTGATGTTTATAGAGAGACATTTGATACAAGGGCAACATGAATGGGGCGATTTGCAGCATGTCTGGCACAGGACAATAGATGAATGAGTGCTTAGAGCAGATTACAAAATCACCAGGTGTCCTTTTGGTTTCTGCTTTGTGAATTTGTCTCCTGACACAAGCCCTATTCGAATGGAATTTGTTTTATATAAAGAGGTGGGGTAATGTAATAATGATCAGAGCTTCCCTGAGATTTTTAAATCCATCTGAATTGCCCATGTCGGTCCTTTTTATTGCATCGGTAAAGACTGCTTCTGTATAAAAAAAAATAAAAATAATTTCAATTCTCTATTCTCAGCTTATCCGGCTGACCCTTTCCAGCCTTTAGGCTGTTGTACATCAAGCACTACAACTGTCTCAAGTGGATGGTTGTCAATGAGAAGACACTGGAAACGAAATATACAGTAGTTGCTGAGTGCGGATTTAAGGGCCTTCGCTCAAATTTAGCATTTTCCCCTCAAACTCCAAGAGCGTTTCTTGCTGGAACATAAATAAATTAATAAATAAACAGAGAGATAAAGACTAAGGACAGTGACAAATAAACTTGTTTCAATATTTCCTATTAAACCCATCATGCTTTATATTTCCTGAATCCTCTGCAATGAATAGGTGCCGTCAGAGCAAGAATCCAAATAGCCGATAAAAACATCGCAATAATCCACAGGCAATCCACACGACTCCAGTCCATCAATTAATGTCTTGTGAAGTGAAAAGCTGTGTGTTTGTAAGAAACAAATCTATCACTTCTGTCTATTTCTTCTGGCCAAAATATGAGTCAATTATCCATAAAAACACAGTGAAAAAGTCCATCCCCTGTTGTCCTCTTACATCAAAATCCACCAACATATTTGTTCAGAACTGTTTTGCTTATAAATGGTGCTTGATCTGTGAATATTTCTCTCCTGAAGCAACTATTAAAAAAAGTATTTAAGTTAAAAATGTCTTAAAAAGGGTCATATGACCCCTTTAATGATGGATTTGTTTCTCATAAACACATAGCTTCTGGATTATTTACATTAATTGTGGATTATTGGGATGTTTTCATCAGCTGTTAGGACTGGCAAGTGATGTAATGCTAAATTTCTCCAAATCTGTTCAGATGAACAAACAAACGCATATACATATTGGATGGCCGTGGGGGGAGGGGGGTTGATCAAATTTCAAGTGTGAAGTTTTGACACAATTGCACACAAATTAATCACTGCTCGATGGGATGGATGCTTCCTTTTTCTTTCATAAACAGAAGGAAGATGTACAACATTCTGTGTCTCAGACTGATATCATGTCAAAAATATAATTTGTGAATCTGCAACGGTAAGGACTCACCATTGCCGAGCTCCCAGGAGATGTTGTATTTTTTGCCGGCGCTGTATTTGAGCAGACTCAGAGCACTGGAGGCATTCCATGAGTTGTCAGGGTTTCTGTGCAAGGCATTCAGCCCAAAGATCAGGTGCAGTCCCGCACAGTCGGCAAAGTTGTAAAGTTTGTCTAAAGACCTGGCTGGGAAAAAGCCAGACACAGCTGTAACATAGATACTTTCATTTTTTATCATAATAACCATTTTACATTTTAGTTTGGACATTGGACTATTGTATATTGACTATATAAAAATACATAAAATTATATCAAATTATAAAAGTGATACTACTATTCTTCTTCTTATTGATATTACATTACTACTACTGCTATTATTATTGTTGTTGTTAAAGGGTTAGTTCACCCAAAAATGAAAATTCTGTCATTAATTACACACCCTCAAGTCGTTTCAAACCCGTAAGACCTTCGTTCATCTTCGGAACACAAATTAAGATATTTTTGATGGAATCTGAGAGCTTTCTGACCCTCCCATAGACAGCAACGCAACTGAAATGTTCCCAAGTCCAGAAACGTAGCAAGGAGATCTGTATAATAATCCATGTGACATCAGGGGGTTCAACCGTAATTATACAAAGCTACGAGAATACTTTTGTGTGCAAAAGAAAAAAAAATAACGACTTTATTCAACAATTCGTTACAATTTGGATACGCTGTTTCCATTCAGATCAAATCACAACAACGTAGGAAACAGATCCAGCGTGATGCAGCTGACACAGACCAGCATACGAACGTTTACATCCAGCGGATATTCTCCAAAATGGCACCAGGGTAAAGTCGTTTTTTTTTTCTTTTGCGCACAAAAAGTATTCTCGTAGCTTCGTATAATTACGGTTCAACCCCTGATGTCACATGGATTATTTTACAAATCTCCTTGCTACGTTTCTGGACTTGGAAACATTTCAGTTGCGTTACTGTCTATGCAGGGTCAGACAGCTCTCAGATTCCATCCAACATATCTTAATTTGTGTTCCGAAGATGAACGAAGGTCTTACGGGTTTGAAACGACATGAGGGTGAGTAATTAATGACAGAATTTTCATTTTTGGGTGAACTAACCCTTTAATTATAATAATAAAATATAAATTATTATTATGATTAACATTAGCATTATTATTATTTATTTATTTTTATTTTTTTTAAACTTTAATTTAACCTTTTTAAATACTTCAAGACAAGAATACGCATGACTCAATACATTTTGGAAAACTTTTGCTCTTTTGATACACAGGGTAAAAGCTAACATACAAACAGAGCAGATTAAAGGAAACAAAAAACAGAAACGCATCAAAGAACAGACAGACAGACATGATAATTCTGATTTTGCTAATGGACAGTCGTTGGCCGATGTTTGGAAATTCTATCTGTTAAGAGCAGCAAAAATAAACACAAATATTTCACTACCCTTTGACTTAATTTCCTGTGTTTAAAAGGAAGCAGATGAAACCAAGAGACACGCACATGGAGCCTCATCTTGTCTGTGATGGGAGATTCTGAGCTAAAGGTCATTCATAAAAAGAGGATACTCCCTTATTTTTAAGTTGGTACCTACAGTAAAGCCTTGGTTTATTTCAAAAGTTGAGTCAACTGTATTTTTCCTTTCAAGAAGCATTTAGAACAATTCCAAAGTCCCATCTTCCACAAAGTTCCCATACTCTATCTGTCTTTGTTTATTAAATACGTTGGCAAATTTTATTATGCTTTCAGTTAACAATAAGCGTGTAGTACAGCTTCAGGGAACACATTTTACTGTGTTTAAACCCCTTTTGCACAGAAAATGTGAAAAAGGTTTGCAGATTCTGTCTGGGCATGGATTCAAGCGGCTAACATCATAGACTAGTCTTGACATTTCTGCACCGAAAAAAAAAACATTTGCTATTACATCTGTTCAGATATTAAATTCATTCAATACATATTTTTGACTGCGGCATGGGCAGAAGTTTGGTTTCTCTCATGAGCATTTATGGACAGATGAATCAAAACAAAATCACAAGAACAACCAACAGGCAGATAACCAGTCAGCACGGCTAGCAATTCAAAGACAGAAATGAGCATTGGCGTGACTGCTAAACTTCAGTTTAATTGTGTAGTCATCTTTATAGCTTTTATCACAATTTGAAACATCAACACTAACGGCAAAGTGTCATTTCTTAAATAGCCTACGTAAATACTCTAATCACATGTACAGACGTACAAAGTCTCATAAAAAGATCCAACACCCAGCTTCCCTGGGTACCAAACTATAAAAGCTGGTCTTTTAAATCAGCACTTTAAAGCAGCAGGGAAATGTTCCAATTACAGACTCGTTAAAATATTACCATAATTAGGTCAAGATTACGTTTAATTCAAACAAGCAGTCAAACACCAATGACAGACCTTTTATCACTCTTACTTTAACAGGCATTCAGACATCAAACAAATGCAGTTATGGACTTGTTTACTAGAGTTAAAAGGCTTTGATACAGTAAGCATGCCATTATATATGTATTCATTTATGTATTTTGCACAATATGTTGGACCACCTTGCCACGTCTATGGAGAATTGTGGGAGTTCCGCTTGTTGTGCAGCCTTTAGCACTGTGAGGTGATTAAAACGGCGCAGTATATCAAAGACAGGTGGATGGAAAGCAGGACTGTGCTGTCAGGGCAGAGGAGGAAAAAGATCCAGATGTGGGTTCGTTCCTCAGGTAACCCACAATCTCCCTCCTCACCGTACTCTGGATCAGGTAGAGAACCAGCACAGGAACCAAGCTAAATGTGCTTCAATCATTTGTAAATGCAAGGCTGGTTTGTGAGTTTTTGAAATATTAAGCAGGACTTGGTTGTTCTGAATATCAGCATGACTATTATACAGTCATGTAAGCACAAGGTTGTGATGCAGTCTTGTAAACAAGAAGTTAATATAGCCAGTAACTTTCTTTATAGACAATTTGACTATTTTTTCTCCACCAACAAAACAAGTTATGACAGAAACACTTGAGAGAGAGAGAGAGAGAGAGAGAGAGATAGATAGATAGATAGATAGATAGATAGATAGATAGATCTGATCTCAGACATAAGGTAGATAGAACAACAGAGCGACAGAATGATAAATAGAACAATGTTACAGTCTTCACACACAGTTACTACTGTGCAGTAGTGTGCGGTTTTTGTCTTTAAGGAATAAATCTCATTGATAGAACAGCTAGTTTTCCTAAAAACAGCTAGTTTGATCAGTTCCATATTGCTGAGCTACAGTAATAATGTAATTAGTGTTTAAGCAGCATTCTGAGCCAAACTCTCCCTAGAGCTCTGGACGGACGAAGAACAACAGAGAACTCAAGTATTTCCAGAGACATCAGCTCTTTTGCTATCTTTCTTTATTTATCCCTCACTTTCTCTTGCTCACTCATCCTCTCTGTTTTTCTCTCTTTTTTGACTGGTTTACTCTTTATCAGTGGTAAATTTAAACAAAGCCTACTTGGAAGGACTAGAAAATAATGCTGATTTTGGACAACCGTGAAGCTTTTCTCGCAGGTTAGCCTGCCACCTGTAATTCATTCTTGGTCAGTAAATTACAATAGGAATAAATTGCTTGCATGTTTTTATTATTATTTTACTCACACAAAGACCCAAACTCCCAGGATCACATCTTATGTTTTGAATTAGATTTTAGTTTAGTCAAATGTAAAGCATTTAAACTCCATTTCTGTGTCACACAACACATACATGTAGTTTGAAAGCGAAACAACAGCAGACTCACGCTGATGTGTTTCCACTGCAGACTCAGAACTGAGAGTCTGCATAGAAAACAAAGTGATTTCTGGAATACTAAATTAAAGGGATAGTTCACCCCTATGACAGTAAAATTCTGTCATTTACTCACCCACAAGTTGCTCTAAACCTGTAAACTTTCTTCTGTTGAGCACAAAAGAATGTTGAGGGTAGCCATTGACATTGAAATATTGTATTTTTCAATACTATAAGTCAAAATATCAAAATATCTATCAACAGACAAAACTCACACAGGTTTGGAACAACTGTATCTTTAACTATTTCTATTATTAACAGCCATAAATCATAAAATGGTAATCATGGGTGTGCCATTGAGTATTATAACAAACTAAATGGTCATGAAACCTAATTTAAATAAGGAGCATGCACCATTTTTCATCAAAATGGTAATAAATCTACACAGAACAACCAAACTAGTTAAATCGTCTGGTTTATGTCAGATTTATTGAAGAGAAAGAGTTTGTGTGCCTGTTACTGTGTTTGTAACATGCATCAAGCACCACAGATGTCTATTTTTTAAACAATGGACCTCATTCATGACACACAAGCAAAAATACTTTTTTGGAAATTGTTTATAATGATGTTATGATATAAATTTTTGGGTTCATGAAAGTCTTTGTATTTGTAAAATATCAGTTATTACACCTGCTTCTATCCACATATAAATGGCGAGTAAAACATCCAAATGTCTTGTCTTCTTTTAGACACTACGTTTTGATAGCACTATAAATATATAATTTAAAAAATAAATGTCACTGATAAACAAAAATGATTGAAAACGGTGTTGCCCGTTATTTTATTTTTTTTATTACTATACACAATTAATCTGAGCGCCAATGGAATTTGCCTGCAAGCTTAACACTTTTGTTAATAAAATAATAATAATTTTTGAGCCAATTAATCTCTTTAGCATTTATGCAATATACTGCCAAACCTGTGAAGGGAGTGCAAAAGATAGTAATAGTAATAATTAATGGGTGGAAATTATACTAATTGTGAATGAGACTATATACAAATATGTAAAATACACACTTTTAACTATCAAATCTGAGGTTTATGAAGAGGTTTTTCAGGAAGGCCCATTTTATGCACAATTTCCTCCACATTTTTGCATATATTTCAGAACGTTTCATGAATGCGGCACAATGAGTGAGTATAGTGCACTTCATCGGCATTAAAAATGTACTCGCACCTCTGCTACACAGCACTGCACAGCTTAGCTAGTGTGAATACCGTAGTTTGTTAATATGGGTGGCAAAATAAATATGCACCACATACACTGCTTTTGTGCGCTGTGTGAAACAGGCCTTAGTTTCAAAACGCTGCCAAGGAGCTCTTCAATAACTTTGGCTAATGTAGTGCAACTATGAGTATGAACGCATGGATGTATTTAAAAAAATGGTGCCTTTGAACTCTCTTGGAGTCGACTGTGTGAACTTTTGTAGCAAGTTCAGCAATTGCTGAACCCAATGAGTAGAACTAAAGTGCCGGATCCCCCCTCTCCCAATGTAATGGAAACAGAAAGGGGTCTGGATATTGTCAGGGTAGCTATCTGATCACAGACATAAGACTCCCATAACAAGCTGGACTGCACCAGAGCACTACGGCTCATTTCTGAGCCAGCTTATTTCTATTTATGAAGTGATTACCTACAGCAACTATCAGGACATGTACACCCAAAATCCCCAAAAGAGATCAAAGCCCTTCCATACCAGGAAAACATCTCTAAATCCATGACTATAGGGCTCTTTCCACAGAAGTTGTTTTCAAGAGGAGGAAACAACTATGAGAAGTAAACTGCATGTTCGCAACACAGTAAAGTCCAAAAGACTGAGCAAAAATTTATATATTTCTCTCATTTAAATTATATTTTGTTTTTTCAATGCAGCATCAGATGTTTGGACCTCTCTATATGTTTTAAAAAACAATATGTGGCCCATTTCTTAAAATTAATTTAAAAAAGGCCAGATTGCTTTTATAATCATACTCCACATGTACATGCTGTTCACATTCCTCACCATGTAATCAATTCTAATTGCACGCAAGCCCCTCTCACAGAATCCCATTACATGGGACGCAATTACATTAATTACATGGGATGCATTCTTCAGCGTTCATATCAAAAGGATAGTGGAGAAGTCATGTGGGCTCATGTTACACCTAAACAAAGGAAATGTACACTTGTACACTACTGAACGCTTCAGAGCAAATGATGAAGCTGCTTTTAAGTGAGATATGCCAAATGAGCGATGCAAACAAATTTAGCTAAGTGGATTTTGATTATACAGTAAAGATAACCAGATAAATGATAGCAAAACTTAAACAAAAATGACTCGTCTGCTTTAATTGAACTACAATATTCATATAGCAAGTTTATTTTCTATAAAAAGTTAGTTATGCCTATCTGAAATCTGAAACACATGACAAATTAATAACTTATTTATTACAATGCATAGACAGCGACACAGTTAACAACAGCAATAATTCTTCAAATAATTACAAAAGAGCATTATCTTAATATTATCAGAGTGGTACGATCTTAAAAATAATGGTTCTTTATTGGAAATGGCAGAACCTTTAACATCATTGGAATCTTTCCATTGCACAAAAGGTTTGTTATAGAGGAAAAAGATTCTCTGGAGAGCCCAAAATGGTTCTTCTGGAATCAATGCGAAAATTCCATTTTGAAACCTTTCAAAAAAATTTTAAGAGTGTACTTTGCAGACATTAAAACGAATCAAGGGTTTACAACGAAAACAAAGTGCGGGGAGTTGAATCAACCATTCGCTTTTAATTTGTTCATTTAGCTACATGAACTGTCTAAACACACCGATTAACTTGAATGAATCAGACTTTCCACAGCAATTTGGATTCATCCAAATGACCCAACTCTTTTGAATCAGTTCACTTCAAAACTTACTCAGACTAGTTGATCGATTTTACATGTTACATCGTTACTCCAGTTGGTGGCGACAAGTAAGTGCATTATATTGTGCTATGAGCTCATTAAAACACTCAACAAATTAATTAAAAATTGGTCTACAAAATCTATTTCAAAATGTATTTGCATCATATCGTACACCTTTTTCCTACAAATAATAAAAAAAATGTAACAAAATAAACTATCGAAAAACAAAAATAACCTAAATCATTTAACAAAATCCTTACCTCATTTTAATTGCGTATGGTCATTGCAAAAAGCTATTTTGGTTAACGAAATATGAATCAGTGCATGGAAGTGAACGATTCATTCACCTAAGATCTGTAAATCACTGATTCCATCACAAGTGAAAGGAAAGACCATCATTAATTTAAGCATGTGCTATTGCTCCCTAGACATAGTTTAGTCGATATAGCCACAGACCACTTACATTTCTTCATACAGTGTAAAAAATGAGTTATCACTGGTTTCACGTGGCATGTTAAGCTCTCTGTGTTGCTAAACTGTGAGAGAGCTTTCCAGTCATTGGAAGTTAATGCTATTATTTAGCTTATTTTAATTCCCAGCTCTCTTTAAAGCAATTTCAAGTTTAATTGTTCAATTGCAGTGGAAAAATAACCATGGCTAATTATGACTAATGACTACGGATGCCGGACAAATCCTCGGTTTGTGAAGAGGACGGATACTATCCCGAATCCTCCATCAACGCTCCTTTCGAGCAAAAGAAAACACCACATCACTACGTGCATTACTTAAGAGCTCATTTTTATAGGCGCACGCTTTTAAACCATTACAACGGCGACCTGCTTAGTTACTAAAACGTTAAACAACAAGTAATATCCTGTTAAATCGTAATGAATGGCTTCTGAACTCGCTTTGCGTTCAATTTTTCAACCACACAAGCTTGCTGTTATTCCAGCATTTAGGAGCAAGACTCAATCCCACTGCACATCAGTTTTAGGAGGGATCAGTTTTAGGAGGGATCGGTTTGAGACATTTCAGAGACCCCCATCAAAGCGTTCCCGTGATGTACGACAGGCTTCCCTTCAAAATAAGTGCTAGGAAAAGGGGTGAAAATATGGTTTCAATAGTCGGGCTATGCCTGTGGTAGTCTATAGCACACGGTCCGTGTCACACAAACCCAAATGCACTCGTGTTTATAAATACAGAATTACACTGAGACCCTGGTTTGATAGGGCTCGATACACACTCAAAACCGCTCCGGTCAAACCACTTTTGTGTTTGGGAAGAATGCAAACTATGAAGACACCTGTTTTTAATTCAATATGGCTAGCTTGGACTGCATACGTAGCTATCTATGAGCTTTACGTCTTTATGGTTCTTATGGCGCATCGAAAAGTATGTAACATTATTTTGTGTGCATACGCACACAAACATGCGTGAATATATACATGTCTGTGCGTGTGTGTGTGTACATGTGTCTGGCCATGTGGTTGGCAGTGAAGGAGAGCAAGAGCTGACTGATATGTTAACATCTCAGAACACACTCTGGTGTATAAACATCCACACACGTTTGTGTACACTAATTAATCTTCCCCGTGAGGCTGCCTCATGCACAAGCACATGGTTTGGGCAGTGCAGGACTGCCGCGCTGGACTTTGATTTCCTGCTAGTGTCAACAGTCCTGGGCGCAGGACTGATTGGAGCTACATTTGATGAATTCAAAGACGAGCGTGTGTGCCAAATTACATCAACCGCTTTAAAATGTCTTATATAAGATCCAAATTCAAACCAAAACCACTTGTGGGGGCAAAGCTGACCAAGAGACTGCACCAAGAGTTTCTAAACATGTCCTTCAAGTATTAGTGTTGAAATGCATTATTGTGACATGAAATCAGACCTGTGATAAGAATCATAAGCCGAAACCTAAAAATGTAAATATCTTGTCTTCCAATTTGAATCTTTCATAGTGAGGTTTTTTTTTCCTCAAATGTCAAACACTTTTACTGCCTTCAAGACCTTCTGGAAAGTTTGCACTTGAAACTGAACTTGAAAGTCATATATACCGCATACCTTAGGGTTGGTGAGATTTGAAAACCATCCATTTATGGTTAACAAACTCCATTTACTTGATCAAAAACACAGTAAAAATAATATTGTAAAACATTATGAACATATTTTTATATTTCTATTTTCATTGCAAAATTAAGATGCAAATTATATTTTCTGAAAGGTATGATGTCCCTTTCCTAAACAGGGTTATTAAAAATAATAATATAATAATAATAAATGATATAATTACATCCTCAATCACATTGATATAACCCACCCCGATTCATTTTAGATTTTAGCAATATTAACTACAAATTAATGCTATTTCCACCCTGTTATGTTTATGTCCACTCTGTCGAGTCTAAGTGGCCGACAGGGTGGACATTTTAAGCTTCAATTAGCATGTTAGCTTACAACAAACTGTGACTAGCTAAATATTTAGTCTGGTTGTTGAAGAGAATTTGGTATATTTAAACTTAAATATTTTGAAAATACTGTATTCGAATCACTTCTGGCATATTTTTTGCCAACAGGGTGGACAAGTTCAGCTTTGGCAAAGCAAGTAACCAAACTCATGCAAAGAAAATTTGTCAATTGAAAAGTCACCAACTTATTCACCTCAGCTGTTGAAATTCCCGCCACTGAAGAGACAAAAAATCTGTTGTCCTGATGTCACTAAAGGGGATGGCCTTTTCTCAAAGGGGCGGATTCCCCAATACTACAGGGTGGACAACCATTCAAGGGACATGGACGAAACTCTTCTTTTTTATTAAATAAAAATATAGTTTTTATTACCAAATGATCAATACACTTCAATTGAGTAATCTCTTATTTACCAAAATATTCATAGGAGAATTTTTTATTTTATTTTATGATTTGCCACAATATTCTACTATCATTTAAATTTAATGAGCAGTGCATGGGACATAGTAAAATAACACGCATCCTCTTGCACAAAACTAGAAAAATCTAGAAAATGTATCTAAAGAGCCAAGTAATGCTTTTGTTATGAATATAAAAACTTAGCCTAATTATAACACACCCTTTCATAGTCATTTTTATGTTAAGTTATCATGGCAAATTAGTTATTTATGTACAGGACACCAAAAGGCACCCCTTACAAACATGGAGAGCCAAAGGTTAGTTTATGTTGCCAGACGTTTCACTGTCAGCATAAGGTCAAATCCAGTTTCTAGTCTAGATGGAAAAATTAAAAGTGACAGTTTGTTTTGTTATGTGCCATTTAAAATAAAAAAGACTAGTTAAATGCAGTTGTTAAACTAAAGTAGTGAAAATGATGATAGAATGAGTTCAATTCATTCAATTATTTTTAGTGAATCAGATCAAGCAAAATCTAATGTGAATCGGTTCAAAACCACACACACACACACAATATATATATATATATATATATATATATATATATATATATATATATATATAACACAGTATAACAAGTACATACACGATTATGACTTAAAGGCTTAAAGGTAGCATATTTCATAATAACAGATCTTCAAAAAAATAGAGAGTTCATCATCAGTCAGCATAATTATTATGTCATCATTTGAAAGGTTTAAAGAGGTTTGCATTTTTTTTGTGGTGTCAGGGAGACACGATAAGTATGAGGACATAGGAAGATCGGTCAAAGATTTTCACTTTAATTTCTGCATAGAAATGACCAGGTGAGCATTGAAGAGCCACTGGCTACTACTATAATCACTGCAAGTAACTGCAAAAATAATGCAAAACCAGTTGTCTTCAGCAATCTTTCAGGATAATAAAATTATTGCATAATCTGATAATCATAATCTGATGCTTGACAAAGGAAACAATTACAGCGTAGCACTAGAAACAACCCCAAAGCCATGGGTTTGATTCCTTGGGAACCAAATTAGCTAAAAATGAACTAAAATGTCTATTTTGAATGCAATGCAAGTTGTTTTAAATAAAAATGACTGCCAAAAGCATAAATGTGTAATAGCCTCAAATTGAGCTTATCCAATAAGAGTCATAATCAAATAGGCCTACAGTAGTTTTTACAGTAGCAACTCCAATACCATTACGCCAAAAGGAAAAATGACATTTTTATTTGTCCAACCATGTGCTAAAGCATTTTCACAAGCCATTCTCATCTCAGGACTGAGCAGCTCCTTCACATACCTGCCAAAATGATCCTAATTACTTACTAATGCCGTAATTACACCAGGATCTCTTTAAAGAGACAGCGCAGATAAGAAGGGTGAGGCACTGAAAAGCCCTTGAGCTGTTTTACAGCACCTCTTCAAAGGATTTCCTTCCTCAGACAACAGAATCAGTGCGGCCCATCCTTCACAGAAAACATACAGATCGCCTGCCTTCGTCTTTCAGCTCTGTCGGAGCTACAGGAACGGTTTCATTTACACGCAAGCCACTCTCACACAAAAGGAACCCCAGTGACATGTTTGTTTGTGTTTTTCAGCTCTAAGTGACAGGATGTTTCATGAATCGTCTTTTGGCAGTAAATCATCGTCTGGGAACGTAAGCGCTTGTAATAATGCGGAGTGTATAGATTTGAGGAAAGAAAAAAAAACATCTGTCCGGTTAGCTTAGCTGGTCCTCTCCAAATAAAACCATCTGAGGCTGAAAGAAGATGAGTAGACGGCGCTGACCCGAGACATGAAGCGTGAAGGATACAACGTACTATGCAAAATTCCCTAAATGGCAAGCAATAATTCAAAACAGCTCTCTGGTCTCAGAACAAATGCTCTTTGTGATTAAATACTGCACCGTTCAAGAACATATCATTTCAATGCCAAAAAAGATGGGAAAGATAGTATATGAAGATGTGCTTGCTTCCCCTCACAGACATGGAGAGCCAAAGGTTAGTTTTATGCTGCCAGACGTTTCACTGTCAGCCTAAGGTCAAATTCAGTTTTTGGTCTAGATGGAAAAATGCAAAGTGACAGTTTGTTTTGTTATGTGCCATTTGAAATAAAAAAGGCTAGTTGAATGCAGTAGTTAAACTGCAGTAGTGAAAATGGTGCCTTAAGTGGCAATATATGCTGAATATTACGATTTATTACTTGCTGTTTTTATATTGATGCACATAAATAAAGTCCATTAAATATTTATCCTTGTGTTCACTAAGTGTAAAAAACTGTTCTACTGTATTTTATTTCATTGAACATTCAGAATCTATTGGCTACAAGGGCTGTTTGGTTGAAAATCAAACTTGTTAAGCCATTTTAGAGCAAATCCATAAATATTGAGATATACAACATATATACAATATAGATATATAATAACTGTTAAGTTTTTTTTTCAAATAAATAAAAAAATTTATTTAGCATGGATGAATGAAATTGATTGGAAGTGATGGTAAAGACTTTTACATTGTTACAAAAAATAGTATTTTCAAATAAATGCTTTTCTTTTGAAGTATATTTATCAAAGAATCCTAAAAAATGGTTTGCACAAATATATTGCGATAATGACGGTGATAATGATAAGAAATGTTCCTTGAGCAAATCATCATGATTTATGAAGGATCATGTGACACTGAATTATTTTTTACAATATATTTAAATAGAAAAGAGTGATTTTAAATTGTTATTATATTTCGCAATATAACAACATTTACTGTACTTTTGATCAAATAAATCCAGCCTTTATGAGCACAAGAGACTTCTTTCAAAAACAAAAATCTTACCGACAGCAGGCTCAAAAGGCTTAAAAATGTCAAGATATTTTATAACCCTAATCATGACCGAATTTCTTGATGCATCACATCATTTTCTAAAGAATCATAATTAACCATTGTCCATGCAAATATTTACACCCCTACTGATTACAGTTTACACAGTGTATGAGTCAAAACACCAAATCCACCACCGAGCACAACAGACAAACCACCTGCGCCAGTTATCAAATATGGAACTCGTTTTCCGGAATTATTCCTCCATATACGCAGGACACGTTAAAATGATGAGTTACCGTAATGACTCATCTCATGAAATAAGTTCAGTCACTGACCTCAACTCTGCATCAGAGGTACAGACGTAAAGAGCAGTTAGGTCTCTGTAGTAACCGTGTCTGACAGCGTTGGAATAGACTTCAGTACTGCGATGCATGTTTCCACCAGATGCTCTCTGAAAAGAACAGAGCATTTTTCCAAGCATTTTACCTCAATAAATACCTTCCAAAGATACAAGCCATCAAAACATTAGTCTTGGGTTCCCATTGTAAATTCTCAAGTAGACAGATCACGCTTACCCTAGTCAAACATGTCAGCCAGCTGAAACAGACATCAGCTTGCCTGACCTCACTGCACAAGTGTAAAACGTCTGCTGAAGCTTCTAAAACAACCTAGAAGCAAAGCAATTTCACAACTTGTTCTCACAGACCTCTATGACTCTATTTGTCTTGCTCTTTATATTCAAAAACATTATTATGCAATATCAAGGGGATCTCATTCAAATTTGAGGTACACATACACTGAAAATTGTATCGCTAGTAAATCGCTAGTAAATTTCACATTTAATTACAAAGAAACAGAAAGTAAATAAAAATGCATGTAAAATGTTGACGTAGAAATAGTTACTACATGTAAAACATAATTTATAACTTTTAAAATAACTTTGTTTGTTTACAACTGGTAACACTTTACTTAAAGCCTTTATGTGTAATGCAAAAGTAATTTTAATGCATTAATTATGCCTTGTAACGCACCTTATAATGCATTGCACAATCTCATTGTTACACTATGCATTTTTAATTCAGTTATAATTGTTTATGACAAGATATGAATGTATTACAACGCACATTATTACAATGCATTATAGCCTGTAATAACCATTTATAATGCATTATACATAAAGGCTTTACGTAAAGTGTTACCATTATTTTTTACAGTGTATTCGCAGTGCATGCACACATTCGGACAGATACTTAAACGTACAATTTTTAAGTTTCATCAGCACCTAAAATGCAAATACTTTTACGTATTTACATCTTCCTACATTTTTACAAATATCTGAAAGACTGGCGAATTTGTGCAGGTTTTACAAGGTGGTGATTTTGTATGAATTCGTATGATGTGATTAGTACAGTACCATTAAGATCCACCCCTGAACCTAACTGCCAGTGGGATGCAAACAGATCGTACAAAACCATACAAATGAGACCGTACAAATAAAAATTAGCTACCTTTCTGCCAAAACATAAAACGGTAAAGAATTGCCAAGAGAGTGTGTTGAACCAAGTTTAACACTCAGATTACACTATGCGATAATATGCACTAAATAAACATGATGCTGTAACTAATACAATAAAATATTCTTGCAGCTCAAACAGTAGAAAATGGCGCTAGCAACAATAAAGTCACGTGAGTTCATTTCCCAGGGAAAGCAAGAACTGCTAAAATGTAAATGTGTACCTTGAATGCAATGTATGTCACTTTCGATAAAAGCATCTGCCAAATGCATAAATGTAATTTTTTTAAATATAAAATCCTGTGCATTCAATTCATCAACATTTGTCCATCTCTGAAGCTCTACTGTACATAGTTTTCCATTGTAAAAGCTGTTCATATGTTAATATTGCACGTAACACTGTCTATCCCAGCATTATTTTTTTAAGAATCTAGAATCACACTTTATGCATAAATACCTCCAAAGAGCAATGGGATCACGTTGGTGACATTGACATTGCCATTATTCAAATGTTCAGCACTCTAAGCGGCTGCTAATTGTGCTAATAATATTAGCACAATGGGGCACCAGCACAGTAGAGGTGCTCTGTTGGTCTTATGCCGTGCTCAGTCAACGGGCCCGCTCCATCTGCCTTTGCTTAGAGCTGTCAGGTCTTGTCGCTCAAGTTTAAAGTGAACAAAATAAAGCAGAGGGGTTTTGGTTAGCCCCTCCTGACTGGAGGCTGTTTTGAAGCACTCCAGTCTGCCACAGAAAACTCAATTTTACTTTTCCTACCCATGTTCCCTAGACCGGAGCAAATTTCATTACATGTTTATGGACTTATAAAATTCCTTGCAGAATACAGCTTTCTTCACACGCGGTTTCATCAAAACTTACTGAATCTGAGGTGCGTGGAGGTCTTAGCACCGTTGTTGCAGTGCTGACATTTAGCCACATATTTTTTGTTTCATCCAGTTCAGCTGAATTCAGTTCAAAGCTTGATAGATTTCAGCTTTCTAATAGTGCACCCTGAGAGGAAACAGATCAGCCAATCACAAATCCGCGAATGTGGTGAAAGATCTGGGCCGCTAACCCAAAGGTTCTAGTTTCAGACCGCAGATGGGGTATTTAAATGATTGTTCACACAAAAATGAGCTGTCAGGTCTTGTCGCTCAAATTTAAAGTGAACAAAATAAAGCAGAGGGGTTTTGGTTAGCCCCTCCTGACTGGAGGCTGTTTTGAAGCACTCAATTTTACTTTTCCTACCCATGTTCCCTAGACCGGAGCAAATTTCATTACATGTTTATGGACTTATAAAATTCCTTGCAGAATACAGCTTTCTTCACACGCGGTTTCATCAAAACTTACTGAATCTGAGGTGCGTGGAGGTCTTAGCACCGTTGTTGCAGTGCTGACATTTAGCCACATATTTTTTGTTTCATCCAGTTCAGCTGAATTCAGTTCAAAGCTTGATAGATTTCAGCTTTCTAATAGTGCACCCTGAGAGGAAACAGATCAGCCAATCACAAATCTGCGAATGTGGTGAAAGATCTGGGCCGCTAACCCAAAGGTTCTAGTTTCAGACCGCAGATGGGGTATTTAAATGATTGTTCACACAAAAATGAAAACTCTGCTCCTCACCTTTGTGTTGTTCCAACCCTGTATGACTTTCTTTAGTCTGTGGAACACAAAAAGACACATTCAAAAGAATTTCCAAGCTGTTTTTTTTTCCATACAGTGACGGTTGTTGTCACCATTCACTTTCATTGTATGGAAAAGAGTTGCCAGGGCATTCAGCTTAATAGCTGTTTTTGTGTTCCATGGAAGAAATTAAGTCATAAAGCTTTGAAATGACATGAAGATGAGGACATTTTGGGCAACTATCCCTTTAAGAGAATGCTTTTCATATTAAAAAGTCTTTCTTAAAAAAATTTGTTTTAACTATTCCCTTGCCAAAACATATTAAACGTCACTGCCTTATTAATGGGGGGAAATGCCATATGCAAGTGTTTGGAATTTTTTTCCCCAGTAATATGAATTTATGCTTTAGTCATAATAATATAATATAAAAATATTGTACATGCTGTTCAGAAACAGCATTTATTCCAAACCTTTAGTGCTTTTGGAAACACCCTCTACCCTAACAAACACTCTCTTTAACACACACACACACACACACACACAAACGCACAATTGTGTATGTATGGTTAGTCTGAGCAGCAATAGTTCTGCATTCCACATGTCAATATTCAGGCTTCTGGCAAATTCTCTGGATTTACAAATAAACAAATAGCTGGGCAGGAATGGAAGAACTTGGGAGACTGCAAATGAATTTAACTTCTCGTTCTTTCTCTTTCGACTAAAAATAGAATCCACTTTTCTAAGTTGCATAAAATGTATACAACATTATTTGTCATCTAACAACGAGACTTTTCATGGAAAAAAAAACAGAAATGAAAGCATTTTTGGCTGTTCTGCACAGTAGATCCTAGATTTCCAAACATAAGCTTGGCATCACACTCTCTGAGAAACTATAAACAGTGTCAAAGAGCAAAACTTTGGAAATGTTTTTTGGACAGACACCTTCCTATCGTTTTTATCAATGGTAATATCTAGGAATTGTGCAATGACCTAATTTGGCCTTGGCCCACTAATGTTTAAGTGTGATCTCAGTCTCAGAAGCCACACCTATGGTCCACTCACTAATCCATACGGCAAACAAAAATATGGCAAAAGCTAGATGAAAAAAGACCGTTCCAATCTGATTGGCCGACACAACTACCAAAAGTCGCATTGCACTTCTTCTGTAAAGCGCTTTGTAAACACTACATTTAAAAGGTGTTATATAAACAATGCTTTACTTACTTAGAGGTAGAATTAATCACTGGTTTTGTAGGAGCTGACATACTCCGAGCTTTGTTACTTAATGGCAAGCAGAATTGGAAAAGACATCAAAATCCTCCGCCATATCAGAATCAGAATGAGCTTTATTGCCAGGTATGTTTACACATACGAGGAATTTGTTTTCGTGACAGAAGCTTCCACAGTGTAACAGAATGACAGTGACAGAACAAAAAACACAGATAATAAAAAATAGAACAAGTAAATAAGGAATAAAAATATATGAATTGACAGTTGTATGTGCAGGTATATTACAATAGACAGTTTTTGTATGTACAGGTACTGAATATTATGTGCAAATTTGAGGTGTAGACTTAGTATGTGTGTTAGATAAATAAGTGTATGAGTGAATAAATAGTGTGTGTTCCACAGTTATTGTTAAGTGTTCATGAGATGGATGGTGTAAATGACCGCAAAATGGTCGTGTCACTTTAATACTTATCCAGTACAAGTTTAGAAGTGTTTTGGACTTGTAAAATGTGTTTGATTTGTGCATATTTCTCTCCTGATTCAGACTTTTTCACTGGAGAAAGCTATATTATGGATAGAGGGCTTGTATTTTAGCAATGGTTTGCTTATGTGTGATGTCCTGGATTGCCAATCATGGTTGTGGTTCTGGCTTCGGTATAGATCCTGGGACAAAAAAATTACACACAAAGTTATAATCAAAAATGACCTCAGCGAGAAGCATCCAAATGATTAATGATCCCTAACCGGTATTGCAGGAGCAGAACAACTACTGACAAAGAAAATAAAAATGAATAATACCCTCTTCACAGGTGGTAACATCCAGATCTAGCCAGCTCCTCACATAATTCACATATCTTTGGGCAGTTTTAATAAATTTCTGCAGCATACCCACTGAGCTTGGGGTCTCTGTTCAGTGTGAACAGTCCAAGGAAGACTTCAGCAGCTGTACTATTAAAAAATACTCTAGGAGAAATGAGTAACCTGATACACGTTGGTGTGAGAACACAAATCAGATGAGACGTTCATGAGCCACAAATCTCTCCTGCGTCTGAAACATCACAGAACCACGCGTGACGGCGAGAAGGACAGAGCCAGCAGCCTGTGATCAGCCAGAATATGAAAATAACAGACTGACATACACTCTTAAAAATAAAGGTGCTTCACGATGCCATAGAAAAACCTTTTTGTCTAAATGGTTCCATAAAGAACCTTTAACATCTGAAGAACCTTTCTGTTTCACAAAAGGTTCTTTGTGGCGAAATAAGGTTCTTCAGATTACAAAAAGGTAAGAAAGAGATGGTTTTTTTAAAGAACCTTTGACTGAATGGTTCTTTGTGGAACCAAAAATGGTTCTTCTATGGCATCACTGTGAAGAACCTTTTGAAGCACCTTTATTTTTATGAGTGTAGTGAAAAGCTGCGTGTTCAATCAAGACGTTTTTAAATTCAAATTGTTGCTTCTGGCTAATATTCAAGTCCTTTATCTTTAATAATGCTTTCTCCAATGAAAAAGTTGCCTCGTCTGAATCAGGAGAGAAATATGCACGGATCAAAAACGGTTTACAACAGTTCCAAACGGGTTCTCTCATGCTGATGGCACCCATTCACTGTAGATGATCTATCTTGAATGACCAGAGGATGAGTCAATTTCAACAAATTTAGATTTTTAGGTGAACTGTTCCTTTAAGTTTCAGCTACAAAAAGTATTTAAATGAAATAAAATATTTCATGTAGAACATGGTTCAAGCATGCTTCACGATTGCTCTTTGTATGGCCCACAGATACATTCAGCTCTTAGCTCTTCTGGAGAATATTGAGCATGAGTGTATACTTACTTTCCTGCACTATGTTCTGTACTGGCTCAGATCTTCAAGCAGAATACAATCCACACCCCATCCTATCCTATTCTGAAACGCGATATCAAAATTAAAGGAATGCAACAAATGAATAAACTCATTGACAGCATGTGAAATTTTAGGAATTTATCTCATTGAAATAGGTATTTTTGTGAGCTAAACAGTCCATGCTTTTTATAACTTCTGTAAGTTCTGGCTCTCTTTCTATTCATGAGTTGGAACTTGATGCCACAGAGGAAGAAATTCAACAATGTCACACAAAGGAGATTCAATACTCCATTTATGAACAGCATTTACAGTATGTTTTGCAACAAACCAATTACACTGCTAATAAATACAAAATTTTGACTAATTGTGCCAAAAAGTATCAATAATTTTTATTATGTATTATATATATTGTTTGTTATGTAAAATACATTTTGTCTGATTAGAAATATATCTCTAAACTAAGTTCAATACTGAGTGCCAAAACAAAAATGTTGCCATACAGTATCACAAAATATTCACCACACTGTTTTCAGATTTATTTATAAGTAAGCAATATCACACAATCAGGGGTTCTGTTGTATTTAATACTTTTCATTTAACAGTTCCATTTTATTTTTTTTATGTCGACTAACTTACTTTTTTTTCAAAAATCTAGTCTTACAATTAGTATATTTTTTGTATATGGTTACATTTTTTAAATTAGGATTTTATATATATATATATATATATATAAACCTATATTTTATTTAGGCCTAGCATAGTAGATGCTAGGCCTAAATAAAAAGCATAAAATGTTGCGTCACTGTGCAAACATGCAAATATGGATACACCCGCTGTGTATATAATAACATGTTTAAAGCATAATTCATGCTGAAAACCTTTCTTGGATTCATATTACAATCCTTCATCCTGTTTACTGTCTTAGGAATTTAACTTAAATTTAAAATTCACTTCATTCAGTGTGGCACACAACCCTGACTTCAATGCATATGCAATTCTCCTGGAGAAAGTTCAACATGTAGGATGAACTTGTGGTGAAGCCAGATGTTCCTTGGAACATTAAAACTAGTTAAATCAACGTCCAACCAGGCTGAGAGTACTGAAGCTGCCAGGTGAAATCACCAAGGCAATATATAACCAGACTTCACCTCACATAACGCCGAGCTGCCACAACAATCACTTCCTTCAGTCTTTGTGATGTCGGCTATTAGCAAAATGTCCAACAGTGCTAATTCCTTAAAAAACAGTGAATATAATGGAGCTCTGGGGCAAAGCTCGTGAATATCCACTGACAGCTTAATTAGGGAAATGCTACAAGTCTGTAAGTAATGAAGGACGTATGTTTTGAATGTGGAATTGAAGACGAACAGAAGATTGGTTTTTAAATAGAAAGATAAAGTACACACTAAACACACTTATATTTGTTAGTACACAGAGATTTATTTAAAATTAGATTATATTTTAGCTCAACTTCCAAATTCTAAGTCTTGGATGTGTATAATTGGCAAAGTTTAAA
This sequence comes from Sinocyclocheilus grahami, assembly GCF_001515645.1. NCBI lineage: Eukaryota > Metazoa > Chordata > Actinopteri > Cypriniformes > Cyprinidae > Sinocyclocheilus > Sinocyclocheilus grahami. The sequence goes on from NW_015505476.1 coordinate 567,079, forward strand.
CAATATTTGGAACTTGAAATGGTAAAAAAAAAAAAGAACAAAAGTAAGTGCATTTTAGTGTGCAATGGGAAATCCTTTGGGCCTCAGTCATGAAACACAAGCAGAACGAATCTCTATGTAAAACATTCATAAATCCAATTGAATTAAATGCAGCAATTTACGTTGCAACGGTTTTGCAAACGATTTGCACAGAAATTTGCTCTGCTCGTGTTTCATGAATGAAGCCCATTGAGATTTTGCGATTGCTACGGTGATTTCGTTAAAGCATTTCATGCAATTACATTCTTTATTGATTTTTAATAAAGGTTTTAGTCATGTCAGCACTTGAAACGTATGTGGTAAGAACACAGATGTCTTCGGGAATCACAGAGGTTTAATATTTGTTTATGAAGGGGTGGTATTAAACTACCTGCAGCTGCTGCAGTGCAGTTCTCATGCACAATGAGTGCATGACTGATGACTCATTTAAAACCCACTATCAAATGAATGAATCAAATGAAAAGGAAACTTCACAGACTAAAAGCTCACGGCTTAATAACAATCACCGGAAAGGAAACTCCTTCGCTGGGATTATCTTGGATTATTATTTGGTATTTTGTGTTGCATGGTAGGCCAGGCAAATAACTCCAATATGTTTGACTTGGTAAACCGCTAAAGAGACGTAGATTAATGTATCATGTCATCTTTAATTTCCTAGATTTTGATACTAAAGGGAACTGCTAGATGCAAAAGTGTAAAATGTGGCCCGTCCAGTTCCCACAAAGTCCTGGCTCAGAATTTGGCCACAACCGTAGAAATATTATCTCCACAAGAAAACTGAAGCAAAACCTGCTGGCCCACCTTATTTTTCAGAAAAAAAGACTTTGAAGAAAACGATATTCTCCAGCCATGTTGGTTCTGCCGGGGTTATGCTATGCTTCCAAATGTAACGTGGCAGCTGTAAAGTTTCATAAATGTGCCTTACGGTCAAATAAAATATCACCATCGTCTCAGCAATACATCACCACAGTATTATGAAGATGAAATTAATTGACAAACAATAACAGAATTATTAGCATCACTTTCATTTCCAAAACACTGTTTGGTTGCAGTTAATTAAATTACCCACACTGAACCCTATGATATTCTCTAAAAGTGTAATTCATTTCCAAGGCATTTAAGATCTGAAACTCCATTTTAAACACATCAGATCATTTTGACGCTAACATCATTATTAGATTGAGTTTGTGTACCCAGCAGGGAATTTCGGCTCCTTCCAAGCATTGTAAACATCTGTTTTCTCTTAACATTTGGT
>NW_015505476.1:569470-570717 GCF_001515645.1 Sinocyclocheilus grahami
ATATTTCATGTAGAACATGGTTCAAGCATGCTTCACGATTGCTCTTTGTATGGCCCACAGATACATTCAGCTCTTAGCTCTTCTGGAGAATATTGAGCATGTGTGTGAGTATCTGCTTAATGTCTCAGATATAGAAAAAAATCATGTTTTCCTTCACAGGCAGAAACATCTGTCAGAGCCTCAGATCTATCATTAGCACACTATTCTACGTGCACTCACTGTGTTTGTGTTGAGTGCACACATGTGTGTTTTCACTGCTGCTGGGGGAGGAGGAAAAACTCTTTGTGTCACTTTGAGCACAAGAAGAGAGAAGAGGACAGGAAGACTTATTCGATGACTGGCAAAAGAAATTCTGCCATGCGGTATTCATCAAAATACTCCAGCAATCATTTCAATGAAATAACCACCCAACTCTGGAGCAATCGTTTCTAACTGGACAAAAACTTGGGCTCTACGAGCCAAAAAACAGTTCTGAGCAACATGGGCATGTTACCCACACTTGTGGAGGGAAAACAAATGACGCAGTATTGTGAAATGGCACCATCTCACTTCAGACTGCATCTGGTCAAAGCCACTCCTCATTTTCGTTCAATTCTAAGCGCTTATTCTTGTATGCAGAACGATTACAGGAGGTTTCCCCACCTCTAGCCCATTTTCACGACATTTCCTTACTTCTAATGACTATTTGAGGGCTCCGCTAGCTAATACCCAAACTGCCCTCACTGGACAACTTCCTGTCATTTGTCTTAGAGCAAACAGGCAGGAAATAGCTTCGAATATAGCTATGCTGCATTTTAACATGCTAGCATTGCACAGACAGTCTCCCTCGCGTCTTTAAGTGGATGTAGGAGAAATGTTTTGAGCAGAGAGCGAAAACAAGAAAATGCATGTGATTTAAAGGGACAGTTCTTTATGATGAATGCTGCTCTCCTGAGAGTCTGGCAAACCGGTTCATGCATCTAAAGTGCACTGTGACCTCAGATACGCTAAGAATCGCACGATGACAAATATATAGCCCTCTACAGCCGAGCTCTGAGCACACGATGGAATTTACCTTCACTGTGTTTAGCTACATATCAGTTGACACTTCACTCAATGCATGTGGAAGAGAGACGTTTCCAGGAACGGGATACAAACAAAGCGAGCATAAGTCATTTAGAGAGGTGTACTGTGGATATTTATCATACTTAATATGTCTGCTTGTACTGAATGATATATACATCTTCACGAATCCATCAGCACTGGAA
>NW_015505476.1:571309-594640 GCF_001515645.1 Sinocyclocheilus grahami
ATTCAAATAATCTCAAAATGGCCTCACATATTAAAAAACAATCTGTTTTTTTTTTTTTATAAATTAAATTTTTTATTTAAAAATATGTTCATGTATTGAATTTTTTTATTGTATTATGTATTTTTGTTAAGCACCATATCAGGCTGTTATGGCTCATATATTATGATATAAAAGAACATGGAGCTCATTCTCGAGGAAAAAAAGCACATTCGTTTTATTCAGAGGCCCAAACTGAACAAAAATATTTAATTTGGTGCAGCTGCTGATATTTATAAGCCTAGAAAATTAAGCTGATTCTGATACAAATCTGTTATCACTATTTCACTCAAAATATGTCTAAGTAAGATGACATTTAAATTCTTAGTTTTATAATAAAAGCTCTTTCATTTTCATTGTAGGGGGAAGCATAAAAAGCAATTCAATACAACGATGACTGAGAGATGTCACATTTTAACATACATTTTTCTAAAGAAAAATATGTATGGATAATAAAGTTGCTTCAGTCCATCAAGTATTCAACTTCAAATATTACTAACGATAAAAAAAATGATTTCACAGCAAACAGACATGTGTACCACAACCCGAAGGTGGATTTTTACAAATATACAAAATGCTTTTTTCCTTTCCTTTTACTTGCTTTAAATAAAAGTATAAACTCAATCAGATGACAGAAGACATGCAGTAGTTTGTGTACAACAGTTTTTTTCAGCAACGCTTTGATCAAGTCGATAATTTAAAGGCCTTTTTTTTCTAAGGTTTTTACGGTAAAAAAATTAATAAAAAAATAAAAAACTTACTTTACCTCACTTCACGTTTTTATTATTATACATTTTTTTTAGGTTATTTTAAAAATGTGCACATTTAACACTGTTCTTTTCCAGGAAATGCATTATTTTTATATATATATAACAAAATAACAATGACTGAATTCTGAAAATGCATGCAGTGAATAAGCAGCTTAAACAACAGGCAGCATCATGGAACGTAAAAGCAACGTGGAACTGTAGCAATTTGAGAGCCTTGAGCGCCCTGACCTCGACTTGTCTCAGATGGTTTGCTTTAACTAAACTGGACTAAACTGTAGCGAGTGTAGAGGTGAAAACTAGTATGACCTTGGGTTTGTCTCACCACGGTTTGTTTTAACTGGCAGGGGGCTTTCGTGCCTATTACTGATAGCTCTAATGAGAAAGGGTCAGAAAAGCCGACCTGTGCCGAGCGGAAATGGATGGGGCAGGGCTATCTCACTGCAATTCCCCTGCCACCTGCCAGTGACTGCGCAGGGGGCGTCCTGATTGCTAACAGACCCGTTTGTGCTGTGCACCCAGGTGTCTTCATTCTCACCAATCAGTCATTCTCACGACGGGCTTTTTGCTACAGCACACATGCTGAGATCCACGGAGAGAGAGATTCCTTTGCTAAGTGTGTTTAGTTCTAATTCCTCTTACAGCCACCTTGTCAAACGCAGATGTGCTTAAGATGTTTGGAAAATAAGGGTGAAAGCTAGCAGAGTGCTTTTTGCTGAATCTGGCATGAAGACGGTAACGGTTTAGATATGAACGAACAACATTCAGCCTGTTTGATGCCAAGTGCTGTTCAGAAATTCTCATCTGAGCTTATATATCAATATTAATAAGAAAATGTGCGGCGTGACCCGCACTGGAACTCGCACAGCGCTGGACATAAAACTTAGCATAATCTTTCCACACTAAATCTGCTTTAAACAAATAATCTCTCTCTGGTTGACTGTACCTGATAGTGATTTGAGTTTACATTGAGATTACTGCAACGATTATAATAATAAAACAATGGCATCTGTGCAAAAAAAAAAGCAGGTTTGTTAAAGAAAACCCCCAAAATAATTCCCTTCATAGAGTAGAATCAGAATGTAATCACCAACAGTGTCTGCAACAAAAATCACTGCATGATCCAAACAAAATATCACAGCCATATTATCCAACCATAACACATTTTTTAGTGATTTAAATATGCACAGCAAAGATACTACTGACCTGATTCCAATTGCATGCAAAAACCTTCCTGTTCTTACTATAGCAAGTTCTTTTACAAAGTGTCATTTCTGAAATCATTGTCAGCTGGCCTTTTGTATATGTCATCATTCAGCTTCATTCAATCCTTGATCTGACTTTTTCTGTACTACAAAGGTCTCTGACAAATCCTCTGAGATTTCTGCCTTTCAAACATTTATTCCCCCATAAAATGATCTGAAAATTTGGGACAATGTCTGTGTGTGACTATGAAATCTGAAAATGGACACTGGATTTACAAACAGGCAAAGCACAGCTGTTGAAAGTGATCAATAAAACCATATGTTTGGCTGACTGTTCGCTGGACCGTCCTGTCTCTCATCATTTTAAACCGATGCGTTTCTGGAACAAGCAGCAACAATTACATCACTGCATTTGCTGGAGTATCTATGATCCTGGACATCAATGAGACAAAACAACTCAACATAGTTCAGACAAACTTAAACAGCATAAAACCGAACCATAAACACAGAAATCATCCAAGACAACACAACTACAGGACTGAAGCTTCCTACTGACTTTAAAAATCCTTTCTTCAACCTCGTCACTAATAATATGCACCGTTCAATACATTTGTGACCCTGGACCACAAAACCAGTCATAAGTAGAACAGGTATATTTGTAGCAATAGCCAATAATACATTGTATGGGTCAAAATGATTGATTTTTCTTTTATGCCAAAAATCATTAGGATATTAAGTAAAGATATTTTGTAAATTTCCTACCGTAAATATATCAACCCTTAATTTTTGATTAGTAATATGCATTGCTAAGAACTTAATTTGGACAACTTTAAAGGCGATTTTCTCAATATATTGATTTTTTTTGCACCCTCAGATTCCAGATTTTCAGATAGTTGTATCTCGGCCAAATAGTGTCCTATCCTAACAAACCATACATCAGGGCTCCTCAAATCTTGCTCTGGAGGGCCAATGCACTGCAGAGTAGCTCCAACCCTGATCAAACTCACCTACCTGTGATTTTCTAATGATCCTGAAGACATTGATTAGCATGCTCAGGTGTGTTTGATTAGGGTTAGAGCTAAACTCTGCAGGAAAGTGGATCTTGTGGGCCAGATTTGAGGATCCCTGCCATACATCAATGGAAAGCTTATTTATTCAGCTTTCAGTTGATGTATAAATCTCAATTTCAAAAACATTTGCCCTTATGACTGGTTTTGTGGACCAGGGTTACATTTGTTAAAAACCTACACTCTCAGAAAAAAGGTACAAAACTGTCACTGGGGCGATACACTTTCAAAAGTTACTGATATATATCTTGATATGAACCATTTAGGGATAAACAAGGTACAAAAAGATGTACCTTTTAGCTTTTGTAACTTAGGGTACCGCGACAGCATTGTACCTTTTTGTCTGAGAGTGTATATGTGTTATAGCCTATTTTGTGAAATTCTGAAGCAAAAAAAACAAAGCCTAACCATGATATACACTGTATTAGCTCAGTATCTGCATGTTGCTGTAATCTCCTACCTGTTAACGTGACATCGCTGTAGATGTTGGAGAGCTGTTCTTTCAACAACACCTGTTGCATCTGAGCCGCTTTCTCCCGCTGCAGTTCAAGCATCATGTCTGGGTGGCTGGCCAGCTTGCAACCCTTTTGTTTGTCCAGAGCGAAGTCACTGCGCACTATGTCTGCATGGAAACAGCGAGAATGCTTTTTGGAGTACAAACGAGAGGACAAACTAACCACTAAAAGCGCAATGCATGTGGTTTGCATTGTGGACATGTTTACTAAATACTCAAAATGTATTTCTTTCTCTTCCATGTTTATTGATAAAAAGTCTGGGTAATTAAAAAGCCATTTCTTTTCAGCAGGCATGCACTACATAAATGAAATGCATCAATATGTATTCAAATAAATTTTAGAATAATGCATGCATATTTTTCCACATAGTATGGAACGACACCACTTTAATATCCTTATTCCAAGCAGTATTTCAATCAAGTTTTCTGAACTCAAGTCATGAAGTACAAAAAACTTCTCAATCAATATGCAAAAAAACCTGCCTAATTGAAAATGACCAAATCAGACCTCACCATCTTCATAGTTTTTAAGGTAATAGTCTGGTCCAGGCCCTCTAAACTTTGCAAGATTCTTCAGGTTATGAAACTGGAGAAAGTCGGTCCGTTTGCCCCCAAACCTCAAATAAGCTGGAGAGAGTCCCCGTGCCAGAGTGACTAACCGCTTGGAGCTGTGGATACAGAAAGATGTAGATCACAGATCCAAAAGCTCAGACAAACCCGAAGGGCTACAACAATACTGTACTGTACAAAGCAAAAATTAACAGTGGTTACCTTAAGGAGCTGTCTGTACCTAATTTAATTTGTTCAATCTAAAGTAGTTATTTTGATTGAGTCATATTAAAAATGCAGTCAAGTGAATTCAGTCATATGTCTTTTACTTAATAAAACATGTCAGTTTAAATGTGACCATGTGAAGCTATTTAGATTACCTGATTAGACACTGTACAGTGCATAAAATCATAAAGAGAGCTTTTCTTTATGATTTTACACAATAAGAGTGAAGATGGACAGTAAGGTTGGTTTATATGGGATCTATATACTTTCAAATTATATTAGGTTGTATATACACACAGTATACAACATAAAACACACAGCATGCATATATAGCCTACATTGTATGCCACACTTATTTTATTTGACGATGTAAAGTCTGTAATGCCGACACGAGAAAACGGGATCATTTTCAGAGCAGAACAAAGCAATAATATCTCAATAAGCTCATCAATAATAAAATAACTTCTATTTTGTTCATTTAATATTTTTTTATTTGTCAGCAGCGACCTGGTTTTCGCCATTAGACTGGTGCGTAACTTTCTTACGAAACCTCAGACTGTCGTTCATCAGATTTAGTGTAATGTATGATTGTGTTTTAGGCCGCAGTGCTGAAATCAACAGCAGATTATTTCACACAGAGCTGCAATCTGTGGTGCTACACGCTCGTTTCTTTCTAAATAAATACATACCAGCTTCTTTTTTTAGTGCTTTGCTAAATAATGAGACATAATACGGTACCAGTCGTAAAAAGAGAAGCTGTAAAAGGTGCACATAAAACCAGGCCTATAAATTGCGCAAATATTCTCTTGCCTTTGAGCGTAAAGAACTTAAAAATCAACAGGCAAAACAAAAAGAGGAATAAAATTAAATAAGACTGAAATAAAATAAAAAAAATATATACTATGTGAATTGTTTTGTGAAAAGCAAAACGATTTAAACTACCAAAAAGAAGCCTGTGTTCGGACGGTGGGCCGAAACGGAATTTAAAAAAAAAAAAAAAAAAAGCATTTCGGAAAGTGAAAAGTAACAAACAGCGGCACACAAACTCACATTTCGCTCATCTGGTGTCACGTCCAATAATGTGAATAATTACATTTAATCAGACCAAGCATGAAGCATGACTAAGCATGTTATTTTGGGAAAATTACAACAGCTAGAATATAACAATTTAAAAGAACAAAATATTATTGCAGCATACAATAATAGCGATAATAACTGAACATATAAATATGTCAGCATTATGTTATTATTGTTACCTTTAGCATTAACATTATGAGATCGTTATTTTGAACGCATGTAGCCAAATATTATATCACTATTAGGCTACCTCAAATCTGTGGAACGGCTATATGCTCAAACCATATAAGATGGTAAAAAATAACATGAATCTGAATGTCGTGGATATAAACGTTCAAGTAGTCATGTCAAATTCCGCTTTTATTCAGTCCTGGTTTCTTTCCATGTATTAAAAGAAACGAAGTACGCAAAATGAAAAAGCCAAACAAACCCCTTTGACTGCTTTACTACATAAATCTGCAATAACCTGTAGGCTACTGTACACAACAGAAAACTATCAATAATGCCACGACAGCAGACTGGGGTTCAGATTTATGTGGGCCAGTTCTTAAATTCCATTTTTTTCCCCAACACCTCATCCAGACTATAATAATAATTATTTGGTAATATATCGGTAGTAAACACTACATCGATACTGAAACCTGTCCGGGGCTATGAAAGACACTTACATTTCGCTTCTCCGTATGGTTTTGTGTCTTTTCTCCTCTGGGGGCTGGGACACTCATATTCACTTCCAGGTCAAGCCCTGGTGTGCAAATTAACACAACCATTCAAATCTGCGCGTATATTCAGGGTTCGCGCTCTAATATATAAATTCTTATTCGTATGTGGTGTGGAGAGATAGGCTCACGGGCGAAGCTCATCCCACAACACAGTTTCACTGGGATTCAACAGATGTTTTATTAAGCATTGCGCGTAAACATGTTGTACTTCACGCGTAAAATTAATGTCCAAAAGTGCGAAAATAGATATACAAGTAATATGCGGCTACACTGGTATTTTACATTATAACATTATAAACCGCATAGACTATCATATCTCCAAAGATAACCTAACATGATGTTTATCTGTGAAAATAAACGAGTAAATGGGTTTTGTAGAAGACTATCTTTAGAGAAATGTGGTATCGTGTAAAAAAAGATGTTGGTCGATAGATTAAAGCTAGTAAAACGGCAGTATTAAGTGATTGGGCAGTGATATGTTATTGGAAAGATTCATTGATAATGTCTAGTGGCGTTCCAGTTGGAAAATCCAGTTTAAGCCGGGTAGCTGTGCTTGGAACATGAAAGATGGTTTCTGGCTGGTTCAGCTACACTCTTAAAAATAAAGGTGCTTCAAAAGGTTCTTCAGGCAATGCCATAGAAGAACCATTTTTGGTTCCACAAAGAACCATTCAGTCAAAGGTTCTTTAAAGAACCATCTCTTTCTTACCTTTTTATAATCTGAAGAACCTTCTTTCACCCCAAAGAACCTTTAGTGAAACAGAAAGGTTCTTCAGATGTTAAAGGTTCTTTCTGGAACCATTTAGACAAAAAGGTTCTTCTATGGCATCGTGAAGCACCTTTATTTTTAAGAGTGTAGACAACTTTTAAGATGGTATGTTGCTTGTCCAACATGGTTTACCAGCTTTAAAGCAGCTACCATGTACTAAAACACACCTACCAGCTAAGGACGGCTTCAGGATCTTTCTAATTCCACACCAACACATCAGCATCACCAAAGCATCGTCGTGATTAGGATGTAATTGCAAAACTGTAATACCTTAAGAAGTCCAGCCAGCCATCCTTTACGATGGATGGATCCAACTGCAACGAGAGGAAGTTGTCATTCAAAACTTTCACCGGGCTTCGAGTATTCACGTCCAGTAAAATCAAGGTTCTCTCCAGAAAGCTCTGTCTCTTCCCTCCGGACACGGGTCTCCTGTAGGTAGCGGCGGAGGAAATGAGAGACTGGAGTATCAGTGCCAACCACAGTGACGAGCCGAACACTGGGCAGAGGAACTGCCTGGGCATCTTCTGTCCTCAAGCACCGGGCGGAGCGCAGTGAGGGAGATCCAGCAGAGATCTCCTTATAAAACCCGATCAAAAAGCACCTGAAGTGTTTTTATGCCCCTCCTTGAGCGAGGATCACTGGTGTCTCTTTCAGCCCCCTTATCTTCAGCTGTTTTGGAGTTAGCTGGAGTAAACTCACGCCCCAGGGCCAGCCTCCATCACACTGCTGCCTCTGCACCGCCCTCTGTAGTAACGCAACAAGCTCTTAAAGGTAAGATGACTCTTATTTAACAGAAGCTTCTTCAGCTGGGGGGTATCTGAAGCATAATTGCTCTGTCTGCACACAAAGTAAAAATGAAATAATAATAATAAGACGAAAATAAAATAAATAGACGCAAACAAAAACGTTATGGTTCTTCAGACGTTCTTTGGTTCAGCAAAGAATCCTTTTTTTATGATCTGAAACCATTTATGGCTGTATATGGTTCTTTGGAGTTAAAAAGTTATTTTTATGTAACATTTATAGGTTCTTCACAATATCTGGTGTTTTTTTGGGTTTTTTTACATCAGCATATGATGTTTTCTAAATTTTAAAAAGATTTTCCATGCAGTGGAGTTAAAGCTGTAAAGTCATTTCTGGTTATAACTGGAAAGTTTTTTTTTAAAGGCCTGTTATTTCTATATTTCATTTTTTTTTTTAGTTACATCAAGACTGAATTACTAAAACAGTACGTAATTTTGCTTTAGTTGTCCAAAAAGAAGAGTGACGGTCCATATGATTTCTCGTGGACTAATCAACTGTTCACCTTATCTTAAAACTCAGTCCTGTTGTCGTTATCCTCGAACAATTGACTTTTTTTGTGCATAAATGACTACAAATAGTTAAACGTTTAACACGTTTACGTAAAGAGAATTCAAAGTTGAGCTTTCTGTTTTTACAGATGAACATTGTGCAGATTTGCAACTGAAGGGTTATAAAAAACATCTAACATAACCTGTTTTGTGTTTTTTCGTCTCCGGCGACCTATTTACAACTTGATTATAGCCTATTGATATGTTGATATGTATTGATTATACGTGTACATATGAGGTTTTCTTCAAAAGGACTATGGAATTTTTTTAAGACAATTTACACAGATAAAAGCTTATAAAACCCCGTGGGGGAAATAAAGAAATGCACAATGTTGTAGAATAAAATACAATGCGTAACTAATATATTGCAACAACCGTCTACATATTTATAGGGGGGAAATATATTATTTTCCCCGAGTAAGAAAAACAAACACCTGACAAAATATCAATAACCTACTGACATAATAGCCTCTCTTTTTTATGAAAATGTGTTTATTGTAATTATCCACATCGGGACCGGTGGTCTCGTAGGAAGCAAACAATTTAGCATACAGAGATCACGAAACTATACTCTAAAAGAAACGTAAAAATCATCTCGTAACTCACCTCGTGTTCACCTAACGGGTCTTTGTGTCTGAGAACATTTCTTGCTTTATCTTTTTAAAATATTCGTTTACAAAGCCCCCAGCGCGAGCTAGTTTTCCATCATTTCGATAAAATAATTGCAGGCTATATAAACCATTGATACATATTTAAAATATATATAATTGCGGAGCAACACAGATCGGACGCTGTTCTTTGTCCTTTCATTGCTTTATGCACTGCATAGTTTTGCTGTGAAATGTGAATATAAAGTGCTGAACATATGGTTTAGCCTATAAAAATTCGGTTTTATGAGTAGGGTGCATCTTTTGGCGTGACACACCAGTGATCATCTCAATGGGTTACTGGCATAAATCATGATCTTAATAAACCTGAGACGTGCACAGTTCAGTGTATAGACAATAAAATAATGCTCTGTCACCTGACTCACGACACTGATGTCTAATAACGGGAACCATGTGATTTGTCCTTCTGTGACTGACACTTTGGCCTAACATCCTGCGACAGTCCACCTACTTTCTGCAGAATAAAGTAGAATAAAACAAAACAGATAGAAAATACGACTCTGTGCTGTTTTTTACAGTATGTTTCTTGGCAGTAAAGCAGACAGGGCGCCTCTCTTTAACCTCAGATTTATGACAAGGTTTATCAAGTTTTATACGAGAAATCTTTTGAAGTTCATTTTTAGCTTTCTAAACTGGAACTCACCGTTTCAGATATTATTGGGAGAAAATATAATAGGAAGTAAATATATAGGGTTAACATTCAGTACAGTCTTGTAGTTTATTGTGAAGCAAAACAATATAGGCTATAGCTATTCCAGATTGTGCATCTTTTCTCCCATTGTGATAAAGAGTGCGAGGTTAAAACTTTTATAAAAATCCTTAAGCTGTAAAAACAACATGGATACAGTTCTAAACATTCTAAATAATACATTTAAGTAGTTTAATTCTTTCATCCGAATAAATTTGGCGTTTATTTTAGAATGCATTAAGTAAAATAAAAACCTTTCAGCTTCACTTAAAAAAAGCAAAAAAAAAAACATTTAATTTCTTAATAAAAAATGTCTGGTTATGACATAATACTTACGCGCGTTATCAATTATTAAAATGATGACAATAAGATTATGCTGATAAGATGGGAAGAGAGAGATTTAAAACTAAAGCTCAAAATGTTTTACGTTGTTCTGCGTTATATTCAAATTAAAAACACTATACAATTATGTTTGTATAGGACAGTATATTTCGGTCGGGTAATTTGTCAGAGTTCACAGGCTAATTGAAAAAATACAGGTCAACAAATAACATCTTCAGATATTAATACAATAACAGGAAAATGTCTACTCGCCTGGTTTAAAGTTCATGTGCACTAAATGAAATAAAATATTTATTTGTAGCAGAAATGAAACAGGATTCTATGAAAGTAAAGCAATTTCTGCATTGGACTAAACAACTAAATAATATGCACGAATGATTGCATACATTTTAATTTTCTTTAGTCTTTTGATATCAGTTTTGTATATTATTTGTGCTGTGATTTTCCCCTTTCCTCTCACACAACAATAGAAATACTGTAGAGTCTTTTAGAGTCTTTTAGTGAAACCATCCGAGCACGGCACTCCCACTGTTTCAGACAGGCTCCTAAAGGACGTGCAACATTTCATCCAAGTGGACCATCAATAATTTATTAAGTAAGTTTCCTGAGCCTGCTAACTGTACTGTGAGCCCTCCCTGCAGACCGCCGACAAGGTCAAGGCTTTACATACGGGTCCCTCTCAATATCGACGAGGCGTGAGCAATAAGAGGGAGAAGAGAAAAAAAACCTCCACATATTTGTCTCTGATTTACGAGGTGGAAGCGAGTGATGCTGAGCAGACGAAAGTGGTTAGCACACACAGTCAAACATCTCCAAATTCTTCTTTTTCTCTTAATTTGATTTTACCCATAAACTCTTCAGAACGGTGTTGTCTATCATCTGTGCCATTGGCTGTCTGCTTGAGGCCCGGCTCCAAACACCCAGGGGATAAAAGTAAGTGTTTATGAGACCACAACTTATTGTTTCACCCTGCTGCTGGCGAAGGGAGTTTTTTTGACATTTCGAAATGATTTGACAAAAATCCCACAGAACGAATTTCTTGCTTTTGGAAACGAAAACGGCTGGAAATGCAAAGAGGTGAAGTTTGTATTACACAATATGATTTAGTGTCTTATAGATGTTTAATATCTAAACACTGATATACACTGATGTCTTCCTATACGTTAGGGTGTGTGTGTCTTTGAATAGCCTATGTGTTGAACCACCGAACAAGCGTTCTATTAAAAAATAAAAAATGAAATAAAATAAAAACTACCAGGAGACATGTCTTCTACATATATGTCGTTCTCATGCCACTATTTATGTTATATTATTTAAGGTGTTTTGCAAAATTAAAATTTTATTTCATTAGTCAAATAGAACAACTGTCTGTAAGTTTCCATCATTCAGTGGAATTCAGTTATCGAAGTCAAGGCAAATTGTTATATAGTGCCACCTTGTGGCGAAGATTCATTATGACTCGTTAACTTTTATTGCACATGAAAGTTGAGTTTGAATAGAACATCTATTACCTTTTTGGACGGTAAGTAACTTAAGTATTCGTTACTTTACGTTACCTGTATTTTCACAAGGACAAATATTGCATGACATTCACTAAGAATATACAGATGATGATGACAATGATAATAACTAATAATAATAATAATAATAATATATTTAACTTTTATTAAATGCAAACTTAGTGATTCAATAAAATTCAGATATCTGATATCTTGGACCTTGTGTTGCTGGTTTATAATAAAAAAATACGAGTAGCGCTTTCAAGCTCCACAGACCCAGAGACTCCCCAATCATCAGAGTCTGTCAATATAAAAAAAAGAGTAGACTACTTTAATAAGTAGCTAATACTTGAAAGTAATACTTTGTTAACTTTTATTACTAAACAATATTAAACCTTAATTATTAAATGTAATATTACATTTTTAAAATGCCCTTTTTAAAAAGTTCTCTATGTTTGTATATCTGTCCACCGACTTCTTGGGTTTACAGTGGTAAAATAAACAGAAATCGTCTCACATCATCTCTGGTTGGGTGTTTTGGCCCGTTCATCTGCTGGACTGTAGCCTACATAACTCCTGTTTGCTCCTTACAGTATCGCAGCCCTGCAAAACGTCATGACGTCACTGCGGTGTCATTTTTATTTATACGAGACTCCAGCTGTTACATTGACTCGGCAAACAGAGGCGATGTGTTTGTCCGTGGGTGTGTGTCATCGCCACGTGATCCAGCTCGCCAATGTCCTTCTACAACCCACTCAGCATCATGGCTGCGGATGCTGCGGATGCTCTCCTCCCGCACCGCATCCCTGGACCATGCCTCCTGCCCCTGCTCCTCCTGATCGCCTCCGCTCTCCCCACACCGAGCCACGGGCTGCTGGGCTTCCGACCGGAGGACACGGGAGGAGATCTGTCCGTGCAGGACGGGGTGTTGAAGGCCACCGAAGGGACGCGGTTCATGTTACGCGTGTACTATGCAGCATCCCCGCAGAGGTTCAACCGGACCGTCAGCAGCGCTGGCGGCACAGCCGCGCCGTGGATCGCTTTCATAGAAGAACCGGAGCCAGGCAGAGAGGGGCAGGTGCATCCCAAACACAACTTGTGCGTGGAGGAGAGCGCCAGGAGCTCGGATATAGAGCTCCTCGGATCTTTCAAGTCTGCCTCCAGCCAGAACTCCATCCTGGTGGAGCTGCTCGCCAAAGACCTGCGGAGAGGAGAGAACATCAAGTTTTACTCCATGTGCGCCTTTGACGGGATCAAATGGGAGCACTACCGGACGCGCGACTTCTGGCTGGCGGTGGTGGAGCGGCAGCCGCATGCGGACGGGTGGCTACAAGCGGGTCTTTCTGTGCTGCTTCTGGCGCTTTCCGCGCTCTTCAGCGGGCTGGTGATCAGCATGCTCGCGCTGGACCCCGTGGAGCTCAAAGTGCTGCAGAACAGCGGCACGCACAAGGAGCAAAAGTACGCGCACAAGATTGAGTCGGTGCGCAAACACGGCAACTACGTCCTGTGCACCTTGGTGCTGTGCAACGTGCTCACCAACACTTTCCTGGTGGTCTGGATGTGCCAGATCCTCGGAGTGACGCCCGTCTCTACTGCGGCGTGCACTTTTCTCATCTTCTTCATCGGAGAGATCCTGCCGCACTCCGTTGCGTCCAGGCACGGGCTGGCTATCGCGTCCAAGACCGTGTGGCTGACCAAGATGCTGATGCTGCTGACTTTCCCCATCTCATATCCCATCAGCAAACTCCTAGACAATATGCTACACCAGGAAATCAGCAACTTCTACACTCGTGAAAAGTTACTGGCTATGCTGAGAGTTTCCGACCCGTATCATGACCTGGTGAAAGAAGAGTTGAACATCATCCAGGGAGCTCTGGAACTCAGGAGCAAAACGGTGGAAGATGTGCTGACCCCTCTCAATGACTGCTTCATGCTGGCCTCGGATGCCATCCTTGACTTCTGCACCATGTCAGACGTGATGCAGAGCGGATACACTCGCATTCCTGTGTTTGAGAACGAACGGTCTAATATTGTTGATATACTGTTCGTCAAAGATCTGGCCTTTGTTGATCCAGATGACAGCACCCCGTTAAAAACCATCACTCAGTTCTACAAGCACCCGCTGCACTGTGTCTTTACCGACACCAAACTGGATGCAATGTTGGAGCAATTCAAGAAAGGTAAGATGTTTGTATATCCTATAGGACTCCAGTTGTGTAAAGTTACAACAGGAAAAAACGTTTAAAATCAGTCTGAAAAAGGGTAATTCACACAAAAATCTTTTCTCACCCTCATTTCGTTCCAAACCTGTATGCATTTCTTTCTTCTGTGTAACAAAATATACTTAAAATATCATGTTAATAAAACATCAGACGTAATTAAATTAAATTTGTATGCATGGAAAAAAAAACACTATAGCGACTTTCCAAAATATCTTATTTTGCATTCCACACAGAATTAAGATGTGCATACAATTAAGAATGCAAAAACATGAAGATGATATATGATGACAGTTTTAATTTTTGGGTGTACTGTTCAGTAACTTCAGTGTATTGGAGAACATATTGTACTTTGAAATTATGGAATTGTAAATGAAAATCTGCTGGTTAAATCTTGTCTATAACATATAAATAATACATATACAGTGGAGCAAAAAAGTATTTAGTCAGCCACCAATTGTGCAAGTTCTCCCACTTAAAAAGATGAGAGAGGCCTGTAATTTTCATCATAGGTATACCTCAACTATGAGAGACAAAATGAGAAAAAAAATTCCAGAAAATCACATTGTAGGATTTTTAAAGAATTAATTGGTAAATTCCTCGGTAAAATAAGTATTTGATCACCTACAAACAAGCAAGATTTCTGGCTCTCACAGACCTGTAACTTCTTCTTTAAGAGGCTCCTCTGTCCTCCACTCGTTACCTGTATTAATGGCATCTGTTTGAACTTGTTATCAGTATAAAAGACACCTGTCCACAACCTCAAACAGTCACACTCCAAACTCCACCATGGCCAAGACCAAAGAGCTGTCAAAGGACACCAGAAACAAAATTGTAGACCTGCACCAGGCTGGGAAGACTGAATCTGCAATAAGTAAGCAGCTTGGTGTGAAGAAATCAAATGTGGGAGCAATTATTAGAAAATGGAAGACATACAAGACCACTGATAATCTCCCTCGATCTGGGGCTCCACGCAAGATCTCACCCCGTGGGTATATATATATATAATTTTATTTATTTATTTTTGACATCATACATTGCACATTTAGCATCAGCACAACTTCAGCTGACATCTGCAGAGAGGCTGGCAGCTGGACTCCAATAATTTGAATCTGTTCCCATGGCAACCATTTTCATTCCGTCATCATTGCTTACTGTTCACCAGAGAGTTCCTATTAGTCATATTTTGACACGCCTTTAACTGAAAATCCATAAATTACTCATGCCAAGCACTGACCTGTGTGGAATGCAGGGATGCATATCATTTCCTCTTGATCCTGCCCTGCACAAAGTCTATAGACCAGGGGTGCCCAAACTCGGTCATGGAGGGCTGGTGTCCTGCAGAGTTTAGCTCCAACCCCAATTAAACACACCTGAACCAGCTAATCAAGCTATTATAAATTTAGAAACAAGAAATCACACAGCATTTGACTGATCATGATTTGGTTGGCAGTCTCCATTACTTCTCTCTGTTGTTTCCTCTTCTATCTCTGCTAGCCTGTCCTATAAAGACAAAAGGTTTGTCTGAAAATAGTTTGCTTTGCTAAAAAATTGGCCAAACTTCTAGAAATTTAAACCACACCAGGAAATGAAAGGAAAGAATTTAGTTTCTATACAGTTCATAAATTATCAGCTAAAAATTATGTGAGATTTTGAACTGTTGGTGGCGCTAGAGAGTTATAGGGAGTTGTCATAGACTCTACCAAAGGGGGGGAAAAATAGGTGCCTACACACCTTTAGTGCTTGGCCCCTAAAGTGTATGGCCCCTCAAAGTTCAGGATCAATAGCTACATAATTCCTATTCCTCAAACTGTATTCTGCGATAAATTTAGAAACAAGAAATCACACAGCATTTGACTGATCATGATTTGGTTGGCAGTCTCCATTACTTCTCTCTGTTGTTTCCTCTTCTATCTCTGCTAGCCTGTCCTATAAAGACAAAAGGCAGCTAAAATACATTTTACAAGAACATTAATGGCATGCCCATAGATGTTTGCTAATGATTCCACTGGGGTTTATGCAGAAAATGGTGCTAAAAACAAACAATCCAAAGGCTTAGGGTTTGTCTGAAAATAGTTTGCTTTGCTAAAAAATTGGCCAAACTTCTAGAAATTTAAACCACACCAGGAAATGAAAGGAAAGAATTTAGTTTCTATTCAGTTCATAAATTATCAGCTAAAAATTATGTGAGTTTTTGAACTGTTGGTGGCGCTAGAGAGTTATAGGGCGTTGTCATAGACTCTACCAAAGGGGGGAAAAATAGGTGCCTACACACCTTTAGTGCTTGGCCCCTAAAGTGTATGGCCCCTCAAAGTTCAGGATCAATAGCTACATAATTCCTATTCCTCAAACTGTATTCTGCATGAATAATCAGACCTTGAAGTTGTACCAAACCTGTAGGAGTTTCTTTCTTCTGTGGAACATAACAATTATATTTTGAAAAATGTTGGTAATTAAGTAGTTGATGGTCCCCATTGACTTCCATAGTATGGAAAACAAATACTATGGAAGTTAATGGGCACCATAAACTGAAATTCTTCAAAATATATTTTTTCGTGTTCAGTTGAAGAAAGAAAGTAGGCTAATGCAGGTTTGGAACAACATGAGGGTGAGTAAATGATGGCAGAACTTTCATTTTTGGGTGAACTATCTCTTTAAGCTCAAATGCAGGTCAAATGCAACACGAATGCTGCACAAGCATCAAAAATAAAAAGGCCTAAAACATGATTTTAAAAAAGCAGTTAACACAGAAAATCATGCATTTATTTGCATATGCATTTTTAGGACAAACTGTGCTATTGGATCCTATTTAGAAATCATTCAGGCATTTCCTTCTGTTTTTCTTTCCGTTTTCAGCTACACACTGCTTTATTTAGCATTTCCCACCATACTGCTCTGCCATGCATCACATGAGTGGAGTATAGTGCCAGCTTTAACGAGTTCATTTGCTGGCACAGCAGCTGAAGGAATCGCAGGGACATCCGCGTGGGCTCAGACCCCCTGGCTCCGAGTGCATGCGTGCGCGTGTTATATAATAGCGTAGTGATGTAATGCGGTTCCCTGAACATCAGCTTTGAGGTGTATCGAGCAGAGTGCTGCATTGCCCTTGCTCTCCACCTGACTCCTGCAGAATTCTTCACTTCACTCAGCGTGTGCCACTACCATAGAGACCACAGCATGAGAGAGGCTTCTGTCTGTTAAATTCTCCCTATCCAAAGGTTGAGGATTATGTATTTAATCTTCTCTGCCTGAAATGATATTCCAAATCTGGCTGACTGATGATTAACAGAAATGCTAGCTGGGATGTTTCGTTTGTTCCATTGCAAAGAGCTTCTGTTTGGGAATTCAGTGAACAATCTTGTATAAGCAACACTTATTGTGCTTCATAAGGTTTTTAAAAGGGTCATATATTTGTTTTTATTTTTACAATAATTTAGCTTTTTATTACATTTTTTGCTGCTGTTCCTTTAAGATTCCAAAAGTGCCCTCTTTGCATGTGAAGTGAGATATAGGTTTGCTGCAGCAACAAACTGCTGGTTTGCAGTTGGTGCCAATATATATTTAGCCTCATATTTCAATAACAGACTGTTGGCAAATCTGCATTACATTATGAGAGATTTATAAAACAATCTGTTGAAATGACCAGACTTCAACTGTTAGTTTCTAATGACGCCTCATAAGGCTCTGGTAAATATTAAATAGCCATTGTTAATATGTAAATGCATCTGACATTACAACATTGTGGATGTGCAGAACAAGTGTGTGTGTATGTGTGTGTGTGTGTGTGTAGCCTATATATGTACACATGCACACATGCATGCTTATGTAACAATGTTTTTGAAAGTCTGTTATGATCACAAAGGCTGCATTTATTTAATAAACAATACAGTAAAAACTTTAATATTGTGAAATGTTATTACACAAACTGTTTTCTATTTTAATAGACTTTAAAATAGAATTAATTTGTGATGCAAAGATTAATTTTCAGTATTATTACTCTAGTTTTCAGTGTCATGTGATCCTTCAGAAATCATTCTAATAATATTAGTATTATATAATATTAACATTTCTTATTATCAGTGATGAAAACAGCTGTACTTAACATTTTTGTAGGAACCATAATCATTTTTTCTTTTCAGAATGCCTTGATTTTATAAAAAGTTCAAAAGAACAGCATTTTATATAAATAAAAATCTGCTGTACATTACAAATGTTTTACTGTCACTTTTGATCAGTTTAATGCATCCTTTAAAAAAAAAAACTAAAATGACCCTAAACTCTTGAACGGTAGTGTATATACAAATATATGAATACAGACAATTTCACATTTTGGCATCATAATTATTTAATATTAAGGGAGACGTGAACTAATGTCAGAATAGCCATTAATGCCTGAGCAGCTTTTTAAAGACTCAAAAATAGCAAATTCCAACAGTTTCCAGGTTTTTAGAATGCTCAGCTTCATCATCAGAGCCACAGGGCTCCCAAACCCCATTGCATAACCCCTCAGCGCTCTTTACATAAGGTCAGGTCTGAATCTTCAGAACTGTCATAGTTAATCTCTTCACGAGCCTTCATTTCAAGCACTCTTTATGTCATGTGACAAATCAGTTTAACAGTGCAAAAGACTCTCTGCAACATAATTCACATACACAAGTATCCAAAGGGTAAAATAAATGGACAGGGCTTCATTTACTAAAGTTGTGCGACTATTGATTTTGCACACTTTGCCTAATAACTTCATTGATTCATGGATTGATTTAATAGCACTGCAGTTTTGTTAAATTGGCTTTAATATACTTTGCATAAATGAGGGTGCAGATTCAAATTAAATGGCAATTGCGTATCATGCTATGATGCTCCTATGTCTTTCTCTGACACTGTAAAGGGAAATCTCATTTGGCCATCGTACAGAGGGTCAATAACGAAGGAGAAGGAGATCCTTTCTATGAAGTCATGGGCATCGTCACTCTAGAAGACGTCATCGAGGAAATCATCAAGTCTGAGATTGTGGACGAAACGGACCTCTACAGTAGGTGTTTACCATTTCTGTTCTTTAAATCTGGTGCACTTTTGCTTATCTTAGACCTCATTTGTTTTTCTATCTTCTCATCTTTCAATATCAACGATTCAGATGAACACTCAAACACCTGAAAGTTACAAAATCAGTCTAATAGTGAATTATAAGAAGAATATTTCCTCTACACAGCCATTCCAGAGCATTTGTCTGATTCCTGCTGCTTCCTCATGCATAGTCGATAACACTGTGACCCTGTTGCATATAATTATCACACTAATTGGATTCCAGAACTCGGTGTTATTGTCTTCTGGCAAAGCCTGTTCTCTGCAATTATCAATTCATTTTTAACCATGATTAACAGTGCTAACATACTGGGGGAGACTAGGGTTTGTACTTTTTATGAATATTTTGTAAGTTAGCTTGAAAAGTGAATTCATTTCTGTACAGACATTTACCTTAACGATCTTGACTACGAAAAAGTTTTCTGCCAAGGAAATAACTTATAGTTATGAATACCATCTTGACCTTTTGTGACAACATATCCCAGTAGCTCCAAAGTGGGGTAAGTTGTCACAATGGGAACCAGCAAATATAGTGCAATAACAGATTATACAGGAGCAGAAAGAAGGAAATCTTCAGCAGAAACCATATACTTAACACACGTTTTAGTTTAAATATTACTGAAAACAATACTGTTATGTTTAACCTCTTAAGACCCGAGAAAAGATTTTTTTGGAAAAAAATAGTTTTTGTCACGTCTTTACATTGTTTAGAGCATAAAAAAATGTAAAAAAAAAAAGAATAAAAAATGATATTTCATTCATAAGTTATGCTATGTTCTCGGTAGAGGTAATCGGGACTCAATTTAAAAAATAAAAATAAAAAGACATGAATGAACATGCAGAGGCAAAAACAATAGGTTTTTTAAATCACCAATACAATATATATATATATATTTTTTTTTTAACCAAACTTTGTATAAAGATGATTCTCAACTATGTTATAACAGAATGATTTGATATACCATTTTTCTTTCTGCAAAATGTGTGTAAAATGGCCAAAAACAGGTTTTTTCATTATATACAATATATCTATAAACCAAATCTAATTTGCATATTAATGTGTTTTTGGGGCAACATGTAATGAAAAAAGAAGTGTAATAATGGGAGTAATATTTGACAAGATTTTCATAATAATATATAATATTTCATAGAATATTGAAACATAATTTCTTTCCCTATTCATTTGTTATGTCTCCCATAATGCTAATAACCATGCTTTTAGTCCCAGTGTCCTTATATGAGGACATGTATGAAATCAACATCCTGTTTCGTAACAGAAAGTCATATTTTGATTTGAAACCCCATAACATTTTCCTGAGATGTTGATTTATGACAGACAGTTTAAAAATTAGACCGATTTAAATGATAATTACATACATAAATAATAAAAACTAACAATAAATAAATAAACCTTAATCCTATAAGAAAATTGTTATGCCCTCAATGACCTCAATTATTGTTATGACCTCAAAGTGCGTTTTGCCACAAATTTGATTGATCGATCGATCAATCAATCAATCAATCAATCAATCAATCAATCAATCAATCAATCAATCTTCATTTGTCTCCTTTTGTAATAAAAATAAAGATCTATAAAAATTTATGGCTCTAAAAAAGCCTATAAAGTAACATTTATGCACATTTCTGATACAAAAAAAGTGTATTATATTCAATCACTGATTCTTGAGACATGGGACAAAACATGTCCAGCAAATGTAACTGCTATTAGGTTTAAAAATGAAAACATTTTCAATTGTAAATGTTATGAGGGATTAATAATAGAATGTATTTATCATAATTATCCCCTTCAATTTAATTGTATCCTTATTATTATATCACATTTATGACACTTATTGCATCAAGAGTCATTACATCAAAAACAGTGTGTAAATGGATATTAAAAACAGCAATAAAATGGATATTAAAATGTTTGTTTTTTTAATGATAAAAAAGAGCTTGTTTTATCAAAAGCAACACTTAATAATATCTCATATCAAAGCAAGGTTGTTTTCCAAGGACAATTATAATTACGAAATACACAGCATATATTGCTTTTGTGGATTGATAGTCATCACTTCTAGCTAGTTAGGGTTGAGGGAACATAAGGGAACACAAAACACTGGATAAAAGATATCTATACATAATACAGTTCGTTTTGTATTCTGATCATATGTGTTCTGATCATTTTTGGATCATTTGTTAAGAGTTCCAATGATACATAAAAAAAGCTTTATAAACAGTAACATACTGTTTGTTGTGTTTGTTTTAATACAGTAACTGATTGATTCAATGTATTTGATAGGCTAGTTAAAATGACTACAAATTCAGCTTTTCGTCACCTCCGTCAGATGAATCTTTTGATAATATTTATGTTATTTTAGATTTGTTGAGGAATTGTTGGTCACACGTGAAATGTAATCTGTCTGTTATCATGAGAATGTGTTTTGAAATGTTAAAAACATCTTGATTGCTGTTAAAGATAAAATGATATTACACAGTCCAAGGTAAAAAGCAAATTTTTATTAAAAAAAATAAGAGAGAGCGAGAGAGAGAAAAGTTGGGAGGTTGAATCAAATAATAGCTCAGTAGCTTAGTACATGTAAAATACAAAAATGTAGTTTCATTTGTTTGAGTACACGGTTATCTTTTTTCAATATTTCACCCTGTTTTGTCCCACTTCTCAAGAATCAGTGCAATGCAATTATCTTGAGTGACATACTGTATAAATTGCATGGAGATCAATATAACAGTTTCTTCTCAAGCATATTATATGCTCTCATTCACTTGTTGTTGGTTTGAGGTAAAGCCTATCCAGTATAATGTATTGCTGTTGTGTTGTGGCAGCTGATAACCGTACGAAGAGGAGAGTGTCTCACCATGAGAGGAAACAGCAAGATTTCTCCATATTTAAACTGTCAGAGAGTGAAATGAAGGTCAAAGTTTCACCACAGCTTCTGCTCGCAACACATCGCTTTCTAGCAACAGGTAATCTCAATTCACAGTTGTGGGAGAGAGTCAAATATTTGACATTGTTAATGATCAATTCAGACAGTTCTGGTTGTTTTAGGTTTAAAACACATACAGTTCAAGACCAAAAGGATGTGTTCACATTAATTTGACAATCTAGTGAATAGGCTACTCATTTGGTGCAGCATTGCAAATCATCAACAAATGATGAAGGATCAGAATGCTGCTGTTTCATCGTCAATATCATTAATGTGTTTGTTATTCTCTCTGTTCTCTTTATTTCGGTAGAAGTAGAACCCTTTAAGTCGACGCATTTGTCAGAGAAGATCCTCCTGCGGTTGATAAAGCACCCAAGCGTGGTGCAGGAACTCAAGTTTGATGAGAAAAACAAGCGATCACCAAAGCACTACCTCTTCCAGCGCAACAAGCCTGTGGATTATTTCGTCCTCATATTGCAGGTAAAGTACTACAGGTTTTAAAAGCCATTATAAATAAATGTTACAAATTAAAAATATTTTTTAGCAAAAAATAACATTTGTTCAAATTGTCATGCAGATAAAGTCATTTATGACAAAATTATATTACATATATTATAAATTATATTACTTGTAATAAAATGCTAAATAAAAGCTTTTTCACTATTGGCCCCCGCTGAAAGTGGAGAAAAATGCTGTATTCATCAGTTTTCAATGCAGTAATTGCAAACAGAGGAAAATAAATAATTTTATTAAATCACAAAAAATATAAAAAATATATATATGTGTAACAAATATTTGTTATGCTAATCAATTAATTTATAGAAAAAAATATTAAAATGTATGACAAAATCAATAAAATGCTAAATAAAAGTAATAATAATAATAATAATAAAAATAATTTTCACTTTTGTACCCATGCTGTAAGAGGGAAAAATGTCACTTTCCTAAATTTGTATTATTGCAAACTGAGATTTATAACTAGTTTTATTAAATAATATATCATAAAAATAATTTCAAAACTGTTATGTTAATCAATTAATTTAAAGAAGAAAATATGACAATTCATGACAAAATTATAGTACATTAATAAAATGCAAAATGAAAGCTTTTTCACTTTTGTACCCATGCTGTAAGTTTTTTATGATTGCAAACTGAGATTTATAACCAGTTTTATTAAATAACATATTATAAAAATAATTTCAAAATTGTTATGTTAATCAATTAATATATGACAAAATTATACTACATTAATGAAATGCAAAATAAAAGCTGTCACTATTGGACCCCACTGTAGGGGGAGAAAAACGTCTCAGGTTACTTATGTAACCATGGTTCCCTGAGTAGGGAACGAGACACTGCGTCCTCTAGGGGTCGCTATGGGGAACGCCTCGTCGTGACCCGTGTCTGAAGCATACATTGAAAAAACACCAACTCGTTGGCCGGCGACAGCCATGACGTCACTACCGGTGCGACTCCAGTATAAATCGGCGCCGGGAGCTACACATCATTCACTTCTTCGTCTGAAGCTTGCGTCCGCAGCATGGCAAGAAACCTAGAGGACCCAGTGTCTCGTTCCCTACTCAGGGAACCATGGTTACATAAGTA
>NW_015505476.1:595263-615978 GCF_001515645.1 Sinocyclocheilus grahami
TATATATATATATATATATATATATATATATATATATATATATATATATATATATATATATGCTATATATAGCATATGCTTATACTAATCAAAGATTGTATGGCAAAATTAAATTACATTAACTGCATGCAAAATAAAAGCATTTTCACTATTGGAACTCACTGCAAGTGGAGATTGTTTTTCTTAGATTTCATAATTGCAAACTCTCAAATTTGAAATGTGTGAACCATCTCTCTCTGGCTGCAGGGTCGAGTGGAGGTAGAGATCGGTAAAGAGGGACTAAAGTTTGAAAATGGGCCATTTACATACTACGGCTTACCTGCTATCATGACCATCCTACCCACAGGTTTGTTTGCTGATTCAATATTTGCCAGAATTCATCACTGGAGCTGAACAGAGCCTCATTAAATAAATCAACCCGAGTTTCCAGAATATCTCGAACAAGGTTTTTCTGCAGTAAAAATATTAATGAGCAATTTAAAAACTCTGAGAGGCGTTGAGCGTGGAGCATATACGTGACCCCTCTAATTAAGGCAGCAAATTTAAATAGAGCGGCTATGTAACTCTTAGGGGAGTAGAGTTGGGTAATTTCAGCGTCTGCCCACTCAAGCAAAACGGCACATTATTATATAAGAATGAAAATCTCATAAGCTTAGCATCATGAAAATGTAAAAATAACTTCAAGGATTGAGCCTTTAGCTCTTGCTGAAGAGATTAATTCAGAATGAATGTGCGTTAAATGTAAGCTAAGTGTCTGTGTCATGTAGTCTGTCTCTCTGGTGAGGGTTTTCTCTGCATCTCTCTGCGATATAAACACACAAAGAAAAGATGCAAACACATATACCAACATATTCCATCCAGGACTTTAGCATCTGCTAATGAGATATGACATCTACATGGACACAAAGAGATTCTGTGTCTGGGATATGTTTTTTTCTCTCTCTCTCATAATCACGGTTGTACACACAACACTAAAAGGTTTTCTGCTTTTTTAGCATTTCATGTCCTATTTTTAACATGCATTTGTTGCCACATTTTAACAGTTAAAACTTTGAGAAGCAGTATTGTATAGATAATATATAGACTTCTTTCCAGAGAATGTATCTTTAATAGGAGAGCATTTTGTCTTACTGCACCGGCAGAATGTTTCAGTTATTTTTACGCATAAACATTAAAAAAACAACTGATAAAAAGTAAGCAAAAAATCGGCCAAACGTACAGTACAAAAGACAAGATCAACTTAATTTCAGGATACAATGTATGAAAACAAATCACAGTATCTTATGCAGTGTTATAATTCAAGTACAACCATTTTGGTTCAAGGATTTTTAGATATTTATAAAAAATTCAATAAAAGCCCACTTTTGCAGTGTCCCGAAGCCCGAAGTTGTGTCCATTTAGCTGCATTTTCTAATATATAAGTGCATTTACTCCAAATGTGTACTGAATTCATTTTAAAAGCACACTTAGGGATTTTTTTCCTCATTAAAAAGAAAAAGATGTACCTTTAAAAATTAAAATCTAAAATAATCTCTACTATGAAACTGCTTCTAAAGTACAAATATTTTGGTTCAAGGATTTTAGATATTAAAAAAATGAAAAACTCATTAAGAGCTCACTTTTGCAGTGAATAAACGAATCGAATCAAGTTGTGTACATTTGGTTGAATTTTTGAATATGTAAGTAGTCCATCTCAACATATAGGTATATACAGTGGGTACGGAAAGTATTCAGACCCCCTTAAATTTTTCACTCTTTGTTATATTGCAGCCATTTGATAAAATCATTTAAGTTTTTTTTTTTTCCTCATTAATGTACACACAGCACCCCATATTGACAGAAAAACACAGAATTGTTGACATTTTTGCAGATTTATTAAAAAAGAAAAACTGAAATATCACATGGTCCTAAGTATTCAGACCCTTTGCTGTGACACTCATATATTTAACTCAGGTGCTGTCCATTTCTTCTGATCATCCTTGAGATGGTTCTACACCTTCATTTGAGTCAAGCTGTGTTTGATTATACTGATTGGACTTGATTAGAAAAGCCACACACCTGTCTATATAAGACATTACCGCTCACAGTGCATATATATATATATATATATATATATAGTAAGCAGACTCTCAAAATGCTAGGTAAAGAAAAATTTAATATCTAAAGCAATAATCAACTGACTGACTTCTACTGGTGTGATCCAGTCCACCGATCACCGTCCCGGAGCAGCGGTCTCAATCATTCGGATACTACAATCCACGGAGGCAGTCTGGGTCAACTGAGCATCAGCGGAGGACCGTATTTACCAGACTACTCAGTTCGCCAGCTCACAGACCTACAGATCATTAAGGTAAACTTGACCATGCTGAGAAAAAAAAAAACTGTGTTTCAGACAGCTGGATGAGGGGAAAATTCAGGGGCATGTTATGTTTCATACCCCAATATTAAAAAGAAATTAGTATTGTATTTCTATTTCATTTTAAGACCATTAAAGTTTTTAACCTAAATTCTCATTACTGTAATGCTGAAAGAGAATTTCATCCTTATTATAGTAATGAAAATAATCCTGTCTAGATAAATTTTTTTTCCTTTAATTTTTTCAATAATAAAATAATACGTAACTTATTTTTTTACTACATTTTGATTTTATTAAAAAAACATTTATCAGCATTAAATTCAATATGACCATACTTACAATTGTACTTTACATATAAATAATTAATGATAGTGTGCACAAGGAAAAAGCATAAAAGCATATGTTAATTTATCATTTTAACATTTTTGTATAAAATATATAAAAATACAAGTAAATTTGATTAAAAAAATAACTGTAAAAATTAAAAATGTGCAATTTAGATATAATACATTTTAATACAATATAATTAGACAATGCAGCATTTACTTTTGACTCGTGGTCCACAATCATGTTTCGATTTCTGGCCCTTAATGGGGATTTGGGGTGAATTGAAAAGAAAATTAATTTTCTTTATTAAAAATGTAGTCTTTTCTATTGATTTGGAGGTCAAATATGGCCCAGGTCCAATTTTATTTTAGGCTGATCCAAGAAGGACTCCCATCAAGTTTTTAGTTTTCGGTGTTCTTTAGCTTTGCTTCAAAAGTGCTAAAGTCAATACTTTTTAATAATGTTTATGTAAACAATAATGTAACATTCTAATGCTATATGTTAAAAATCAAATAGGGTTATGAGATATCTCAGTATGCTATGCTATTCTTTCCAGATCACTCGTAACCATTATCAGAACGCCCTGACAGCTACACGCATGGACACCTCTCCGCAAACACCCGACGCAGAGAGTCAAGCGCCCGGGGATAGAATGACAATCCCTGAGACGCGTTCCAACAGCATTGCCCTTCCTCTGACAGAACCACGGCCCTGTCTGACCCGATTCCACCAGCACAGCCACCTCTACAGACAGCCAGACAGCACCAGCACCCTTAATGAGAGGAACCGCATTGTCCGTGAGTGCATTCGCTTCTCATTTATAGCATCTTTCTCGGGTCCTCTTGGTCATTTTTTTAGGCAGCGAATATTAAAACAGTTTGACATGAAAGCACGTGGAAGTAGATTTCCTCGGGAGCTAGGAAACAGTCAGAAAAGCTTTATATGACAGACCATTTGAGCTCATCTCCAAAGGCTTCTGAGCTTTTCTGAAGTTGGCAGCGATTGCATAACCACGATGTTTGAGGAACACCAAAATAGGTGTTTTATAAGTTTGAATACACCCAAATATAACCATAACATATCAATGTCAGTCACTGTAATCTTTGTGGAAAGTGAGGATGCAGATAATGCAATGTTTGGTGGTACATGTGATGGAATTAGGACGTTTCTCACAGCTTCCAAATGCAAGACAAGACAGATGGCCGAACTCTAATCTTCTTACTAAAACTAATCAGACTTTGCGTGAAAAGGTTTAACTCTGATTCTTAAGCTAGAAATCACTTAGTTCAGTTTCTTCTAATAAATGAGGCCTGTACTAAAGTGTACACAGGATCAAATGCAGGGTAATCAAATTACACTGTTAAACAATATCATATCAATGTTTGCATTTATATGAAATGCTACTGTAAATATTTAATACACTTTGCGTGCAATACAGATTATAACGTGATATGACAGCAGTTTCACAACCAAAGTCGGAGTTTTAATTAAAACCTCCATGAAATCATAACGGTTTGGCTTTTTGTCAAAATTTGCTAGTATGAGGTAATTTGAAGTCACGTGTAAAACAGCCAAAATATTGAAGTTTTTTTTTCCTGGACTAAAAAATAAAATAAAAAAATTACCCCAAAATATTGCATAATCTTTCATATAATTTAATGTAGACTTTAAATTTATTTACAACTGTACTTTTCATTAAAATAATAGCATAAATGCTAATTATATAATATAAGATGATTTTTTTTTAACATGTTTATTAACATAATCAATGCACAATATGCTTTCTTGAAGGAAACAGAAATACAATAATTTAACAGCATGTCTTTAAAATATTGTGTGACATGAGTTTTGAAAAATAAAATAAGATTCGGGGTGTTTATTTTTGTCTAATAAACATGAAAATCTCGTACAGTCTGAAATATACCACGGGCCACCAATCGGATGATAGAACAGTAATCAGACAGCAGCAAAAACCCACAATATAAGCAATTAATCTTACCGTCCACATCCTGATGATGACCGCAGGCCTCTTCATCAGGATCTTCTCCCTCAGATCTTGACTCAAAGAGATATAGTCGTGATCCAAAAACAAATGCAGAATCATTTTCTTCTTCATCACTCGGGAATGGGTGAGAAATATTCCACGGTTCATTGTAAAGAGTCTTCATTGCTTTCATCCTCAGTAAAAACTGTGGTTAATCTCAGGTTGTCATGAAAATTAAAGGCTACTGGTTGGTTTAAAAAAGGTCAAGGCCTTCAATGCATCCACACCAACTTCCTGTTTCAATAGAAAATGTGGCTGCAATTGCATACTAGCTTTATATTACAGAAATAGTAAAAGTAGTATGCGGTTTCATATGTCAACACAGGTCAGAAAATTGTGTTTGGTTAATTAATTTCATTTTTATGTCAAAAGGCATGGCAGGACATGGACTCAAAACTTTTTTTAATCAGATACTCCTGCATAGTGCTACAAACTCCTGTCTTGTTTATTTCCTGTGTGATCATCTGACTCTGGCTCTCTGGCTCTCTGGCTCTCTGGCTCCCCCTGTAGGAAGTAAGTCAGATGGACAGAAGAGCCCCAGTGACTCTGTGTTCCTGCGTATGGATGACACCCCATATATAAGAGACAATCGTGTGGAGAGAAAAGAAGGAACTGGTGGGTGAACTGAAGGATGATTTCTGAAGCCAAACATGACATAATTTTATGCACCGATATACAGTGTTTACCTCAGTAAGTCCAAAAAGGAATAGAAGAGCTGCTAAAAACCAAATCAAAAGAAGAGACTGGGCATTAGGTGAACATAACTCACTGTAGAAACTGCACTTTTTTATTTTATTTTATATATTTTATTTTAACATTTATTTTTTTCGCCCTCATGCCTTTTCAACCCTGTATGCTTTCCATGGACACACAATGAATATTTGTTAAGAATATAATTTTTTTGTCTGTTTCTCAAGCAATTATACGACTTCAAGACTTTAGAATATAGTTTTTAATACTGTAGTTGTATAGACTAATTATATCTTTATGCAGTAAAAGGTTCCTAAAGATTCTTCAAAATATCTGTGTGTCTTTAAAAGTAATAAATACAGCATACAGGTTACAAAATGGCCTAAGGGTGTGTAAACAATGCCAAAATGTTGATTTTTGGCCAAACTATTCCTTTAAGAAGGGTGGTGGTCTGCTCTCTGACTAAATGCACCCAAACTTTCAAACACTGGAGTGGCTGTTTGACAGCGAGCGAGACGTTTGACAGACTGCAGGGAGAGGAAATGCATGAGCTCTAGTCTCTGTTTATACGACCTGCAAAGGAATGTTGACATCAGGCTAGAACTGTCCATTTCAGCTCTGCTTGTTATGACTGGAGGTTAACGGGAATGACTAAATCAAGAATCAGTGCAGTTTGGATGTATAGAGAAGAGAAGAGAAGAGAAGAGAAGAGAAGAGAAGAGAAGAGAAGAGAAGAGAAGAGAAGAGAAGAGAAGAGAAGAGAAGAGAAGAGAAGAGAAGAGAAGAGAAGAGAAGAGAAGAGAAGAGAAGAGAAGAGAAGAGAAGAGAAGAGAAGAGAAGAGAAGAGAAGAGAAGAGAAGAGAAGAGAAGAGAAGAGAAGAGAAGAGAAGAGAAGAGAAGAGAAGAGAAGAGAAGAGAAGAGAAGAGAAGAGAAGAGAAGAGAAGAGAAGAGAAGAGAAGAGAAGAGAAGAGAAGAGAAGAGAAGAGAAGAGAAGAGAAGAGAAGAGAAGAGAAGAGAAACAACTAACCAATGACTTTCCAGCTCAGTTTGTCATGTGATCGTGGCCCGTTGTCATAGTGTGTCCGATCTATTTCAGATGCGACGGCCGTACCCATGGAGACGGGCCTGTCTACATCCCAGCTCATCAGCTCTCACTCTCTGGGTGGCTCGGATGAGAACCTGGGGAAAAAACTGCTCCGGAAACTCAGTGTGTATCAGCTGCCAAGCACCTGACTGAATCGCAAATTTGTGAATCTGCCCAGTAATGACACGGCACCTGCATTTACAGCTGCACACACACACACACACACACCTGCTTTTAGTCTGCATTTTCAAACGCCATCTGTTTCCTAGCAACCAGCCAGACAAACTGCAGCCCACACTTCTGTTTAATAAAAAAAGACAGCTCACTCAGAACAATGTGATTTACGCAAGTAGGACATATTTCTGGATCCGCAGCCTTTGTTGCTCCTGGAAAAACATTTTTAATAAAGAAATCATTTCTGCTGTTAAAAAATGATGTCGGAGGCTGGTGCTCCGGCAAAACTTTCGGACTAGTTTAACCAACTAAACTCGTCAACCGTCATCGGTTCAATAATGTTTCCTACTTTCATTCATGCATTTAGTAGACACTTTTATAAAGCAATTCAAATTGTAAAATTTGAAATAGGACAATATTTGGCCGAGATACAACTATTTGAAAATCTGGAATCTGAGGGTGCATAAAAAATCAAAATACTGAGAAAATCGCCTTTAAAGTTGTCCAAATGAAGTCCTTAGCAATGCATATTACTAATCAAAAATGAAGTTTTGATATATTTACGGTAGGAAATTTACAAAATATCTTCATGGAACATGATCTTTACTTAATATCCTAATGAGTTTTGGCATAAAAGAAAAATCGATCATTTTGACCCATACAATGTTTTTTTGGCTATTGCTACAAATATACCCCAGCGACTTAAGACTGGGTTTGTACTCCAGGGTCACATATGATTTATGTATTGACATTTTCTTAATTATTATATTAATTAAATACATAATATTTAATATTAATTAATTTAGTATGAATTATACTTGAGTTTTGAAAAATAAAATAAGATTCGGGGTGTTTATTTTTGTCTAATAAACATGAAAATCTTGTACAGTCTGAAATATACCACAGGCCACCAATCGGATGATAGAACAGTAATCAGACAGCAGCAAAAACCCACAATATAAGCAATTAATCTTACCGTCCACATCCTGATGATGACCGCAGGCCTCTTCATCAGGATCTTCTCCCTCAGATCTTGACTCAAAGAGATATAGTCGTGATCCAAAAACAAATGCAGAATCATTTTCTTCTTCATCACTCGGGAATGGGTGAGAAATATTCCACGGTTCATTGTAAAGAGTCTTCATTGCTTTCATCCTCAGTAAAAACTGTGGTTAATCTCAGGTTGTCATGAAAATTAAAGGCTACTGGTTGGTTTACAAAAGGTCAAGGCCTTCAATGCATCCACACCAACTTCCTGTTTCAATAGAAAATGTGGCTGCAATGGCATACTAGCTTTATATTACAGAAATAGTAAAAGTAGTATGCGGTTTCATATGTCAACACAGGTCAGAAAATTGTGTTTGGTTAATTAATTTCATTTTTATGTCAAAAGGCATGGCAGGACATGGACTCAAAACTTTTTTTAATCAGATACTCCTGCATAGTGCCACAAACTCCTGTCTTGTTTATTTCCTGTGTGATCATCTGACTCTGGCTCTCTGGCTCTCTGGCTCCCCCTGGAGGAAGTAAGTGAAGAGAAGAGAAACAACTAACCAATGACTTTCCAGCTCAGTTTGTCATGTGATCGTGGCCCGTTGTCATAGTGTGTCCGATCTATTTCAGATGCGACGGCCGTACCCATGGAGACGGGCCTGTCTACATCCCAGCTCATCAGCTCTCACTCTCTGGGTGGCTCGGATGAGAACCTGGGGAAAAAACTGCTCCGGAAACTCAGTGTGTATCAGCTGCCAAGCACCTGACTGAATCGCAAATTTGTGAATCTGCCCAGTAATGACACGGCACCTGCATTTACAGCTGCACACACACACACACACACACCTGCTTTTAGTCTGCATTTTCAAACGCCATCTGTTTCCTAGCAACCAGCCAGACAAACTGCAGCCCACACTTCTGTTTAATAAAAAAAGACAGCTCACTCAGAACAATGTGATTTACGCAAGTAGGACATATTTCTGGATCCGCAGCCTTTGTTGCTCCTGGAAAAACATTTTTAATAAAGAAATCATTTCTGCTGTTAAAAAATGATGTCGGAGGCTGGTGCTCCGGCAAAACTTTCGGACTAGTTTAACCAACTAAACTCGTCAACCGTCATCGGTTCAATAATGTTTCCTACTTTCATTCATGCATTTAGTAGACACTTTTATAAAGCAATTCAAATTGTAAAATTTGAAATAGGACAATATTTGGCCGAGATACAACTATTTGAAAATCTGGAATCTGAGGGTGCATAAAAAATCAAAATACTGAGAAAATCGCCTTTAAAGTTGTCCAAATGAAGTCCTTAGCAATGCATATTACTAATCAAAAATGAAGTTTTGATATATTTACGGTAGGAAATTTACAAAATATCTTCATGGAACATGATCTTTACTTAATATCCTAATGAGTTTTGGCATAAAAGAAAAATCGATCATTTTGACCCATACAATGTTTTTTTGGCTATTGCTACAAATATACCCCAGCGACTTAAGACTGGGTTTGTACTCCAGGGTCACATGTGATTTATGTATTGACATTTTCTTAATTATTATATTAATTAAATACATAATATTTCATATTAATTAATTTAGTATGAATTATTTTTTATAAATTTTTTCTTTTATTTATTCTTTCTTAAAAGTCTAAAAAAACTTTAAATCTTGAAAAACCTGAAAGGGCTTTTCAACAATTTTTCAAACATGATTACAGTTAGAGTATATTAATTTAAGTAGTACATTTACAGTAAATGAATTTAAATTCCAGTATATATAGAAACTATATAATATTTAATTTTCAATGTTATTTTTTTTAATTTATTTTAAATATGCCTTTGTCAAGCTAACATTCAAAGTATTGACAAACATTACTCTCCTGGTAAAAAAAAGTAGTAATGTGAATTTCAATAGATTTTATACTTACATTCAAATTCAAATTGCAATTCTGCATCCTGTTTCAGTTCAAATTTAATTCAAATTCAGGACTTGTATTGAAATTTTAACAGCATTTTTACTTAAATTCTGAATGGTGCACAACCCTGCCAGAAACATGTTCTATTTGCTAAAATACAGTCTTCATCAATCAGACATTTTCATCACTTATTCATACTTATCAGTTGACAGCTTTTTTACTTCAGATATTCAGGTCAGTTCAAAACTAGGCATTTTACATTTCACTTTCTACTCTCCAGGCAACAAAAAAAGAAAGAAGTCTTGTGATGGAGATAAACCTTTGGAAGACAATCCTGAACAATCACAGGTGAAGACCTAGCATTCATTGTACGGGTTTGCTTCTCTCTTGCTCTCTCACCCGCTTCTCCCACAAATGTGAAATCTTCTGCAGCCTTCCTCTGGATCCTGAGTGAGAGAAAGCACAACCCAGTGTACAATGACCACCACAACAGATGTAGCATCAGAAAACCTTGCCTTCAGGAATATACTGTTACAACAAACCTGAAATATACAACATACAGCAAGACATGTTTTTTTTTTTCATTGACGAGATTCTACATAACCGTTGATATACTACAGTATTGATGGCGGTTTATGATGACGTCATCTCCAGTCACTCTGGTAATGACATTGTGACCTCTGACCCCGGGCAAAGCCAGCAAGCACAAGCCTGGAGACCTGAAGCCAACCGTTTGACCAATGAGAGGGCAGAACCTTTAGTATGTCACAAAATGTGGTCATCTTTCAGTAGAAACAAAGTGCTTATTGTGTGATTTTCTATCATATTAAGTGAGAGGTATTTGTCAGGCTGTGCCTGGAACTTAATCAAGATATCAGAGCACTTTGAGACAGATCAAACCCATTTATTTCATATTCTGTTGAATAGCTGAGATGTAGACAGAGAAAAATTACCTATATTAGGTAAGTGCTGTCAGAATCTTTTTTTTCTTCTTCTGTTTTCTGTATTCGAAGTATGAATATTTTATGCTGATTTCTTATCATTTTGCTTTAATTTTTGCATTTCCGTTCGGCTGAGAGCACAGGGTACAAAGAGATATGGCTTTTTTCTTTTTAGCTATTTTAGGCCATATTCAATATTTTTTTTTAAATAGTCAGAGATGCCAGTGCTAATGGTCCAAGCACATGTATTTGACAATAGATTTATTTGTTTAAAAATAATAACATTTATTATATCGGCATGCTTTTCTCAAACAGCAGTGTTATTATTGATATTATTAGAACAGCATTGTGTTTACTGTATGAAATATCGATATTTAGGATATGCGCAAGCCATAACTTGAACAAACTTGAAGCATTGATACTAAAATGTCACCTCAGATATATATATATATATAAATCATAAGCAATATCCAAAACATGCAAGAAGCCTATAGTATTTTGTTTTGAGCCCTTTTGAAAACGATAGAATACTTAGTAATTTACTGCAACACGCTGAAAATCTCACCCACGTTTCCTTTCATAAGCATGCTGCTATGTGAATTTCATCTTCAAGCTTCATACTTCCTGTAAATTAGAGCCTTTTTAAAATGGCATTCATACTACCATTCAAAAGGTTGAGGCCAGTAAGATTTTTTTTTAAGCAATTAACACTTTTATTTAGAAAGGATATGCTTTAAAGGAACACTCCACTATTTTTGAAAATAGGCTCATTTTCCAACTCCCTTAGAGTTAAACAGTTGAGTTTTACCGTTTTCGAATCCATTCAGCCGATCTCCGGGTCTGGCGGTAGCACTTTTAGCTGTAGCTTAGCATAGATCATTGAATCTGATTAGACCGTTAGCATCTCACTCAAAAATGACCACAAAGAGTTTCTATATTTTTCCTATTTAAAACTTGACTCTTCTGTAGTTGCATTGTGTACTAAGACCGACGGAAAATGAAAAGTTGCGAATTTCTAGGCCGATATGGCTAGTAACTATACTCTCATTCAAGGAACTTTGCTGCCGTACCAGTGCAGCGGTTTAGGTATTCGGTATTAGGTATTAGGCGCTGCGTAATATCATTGCGCCTGCTGCACCCATGGTACAGCAGCAAAGTTCCTTGATTATTACGCCGGAATGAGATGATCATTCAATGATCTATGCTAAGCTACAGCTAAAAGTGCTACCGCCAGACCCGGAGATCGGCTGAATGGATTAGAAAACGGTAAAACTCAACTGTTTAACTCTAGGGGAGGAATATGCTTATAAAGTGTGTTCTGATGCCACCCGATCAGTCACAATCTGCCACATTGAAGGCCTATCGTCATATCTGTGCATGTTAAATGGCAGATTCTTAAACTTTTGCTCCCTAAAGTTAAAAATGTTTTTTAATGGCTTTGCATTGAGTGAAAAGTTACTTATAGTTCACTCAAAAATGAAAATCTGAATCCGAAAATGTACTCACCTCAGGCCATCCAAGATGTAGATCTATTTCTGTATCAGATATGGAGAAATTTTATCTTTACATCACTTGCTCACCAGTGGATCCTCGGCAGTGATTGGGTGCCGTCAGAATGAGAGTCCAAACAGCTGCTAAAAACATCACAACAACCCGTAAGTAATCCATGCCACTCCAGCCCATCAACTGATGTATTTTGAAGCGAAAAGCTGCACATTTTTAAGAAACAAAACCATTTTTAAGGGTTTTTTCTCTTCAAACTGTGACTTCCAGTTAAAATATGAGTCCTCTATCCATAATCAGGAGAGAAATATGCACAGGTCAAGCAGAGTTTACAAGCGACAACAGTCTAGGACAGTTCTAAACAAATATGATGGTGGATTTTGATGCGAGACAACAGGTACTGCTTTGTTTCTTACAAACATGCAACTTTTCACGTCACAAAATGTTAGTTAATGGACTGGAGTGGTGTGAATTAATTGTGGATTATTGTGATGTGTTTATCAGCTGTTTGGACTCTCATTCTGACGGCACCCATTCACTGCAGAGGATCCAATGGTGATCCAGCGATGTAATGCAAAATTTTTCCAAATCCGTTCTTATGAAGAAACAAACCTTGTCACAGTAAGTTTAAAATTGACATGCTTGTAGTATGAATAGAAAACAGAGTAAATTCTAGTGCCAATCACTCTCTGTGTGCAGTTAATAAATCACACATTTTAAAGTAATACACCATGGATTTATCTTTTTAAAAAAAATGATTTGCCAACACTGTTATAGTCAAACTTTAAAAAGTTGAACATTAGAGGGTTTAAAAAGAATTGAAGGTGCAAAAGTAGCCTTAACTAACAAACTTCATCTCATTACTGTGTTTGTTTTGTGTCAGAAAAGCTGCAAACTTTCACTTTTGACCAAGTTAATGCATCCTTGCTGAAAACAAGTATTGCTTTCTTAATGATACCCCAACAAAACCATTTTTAAGGGTTTTTTCTCTTCAAACTGTGACTTCCAGTTAAAATATGAGTCCTCTATCCATAATCAGGAGAGAAATATGCACAGGTCAAGCAGAGTTTACAAGCGACAACAGTCTAGGACAGTTCTAAACAAATATGATGGTGGATTTTGATGCGAGACAACAGGTACTGCTTTGTTTCTTACAAACATGCAACTTTTCACGTCACAAAATGTTAGTTAATGGACTGGAGTGGTGTGAATTAATTGTGGATTATTGTGATGTGTTTATCAGCTGTTTGGACTCTCATTCTGACGGCACCCATTCACTGCAGAGGATCCAATGGTGATCCAGCGATGTAATGCAAAATTTTTCCAAATCCGTTCTTATGAAGAAACAAACCTTGTCACAGTAAGTTTAAAATTGACATGCTTGTAGTATGAATAGAAAACAGAGTAAATTCTAGTGCCAATCACTCTCTGTGTGCAGTTAATAAATCACACATTTTAAAGTAATACACCATGGATTTATCTTTTTAAAAAAAATGATTTGCCAACACTGTTATAGTCAAACTTTAAAAAGTTGAACATTAGAGGGTTTAAAAAGAATTGAAGGTGCAAAAGTAGCCTTAACTAACAAACTTCATCTCATTACTGTGTTTGTTTTGTGTCAGAAAAGCTGCAAACTTTCACTTTTGACCAAGTTAATGCATCCTTGCTGAAAACAAGTATTGATTTCTTAATGATACCCCAAACTTCTGAATGATACTATAAATATACTACCACTGGGCTAATAAAACACACCAGAAAACATGTTTGTTTACTTCGTTTATTTTAATGCACTTTGATTAGTATATTTGTGCTCAACGAGTTTTAATACTCCTAGAGGTTAGATCTTTTGCGACTAAGCTGGGTGGGAGAGTAATGTACTTGGACTAATGGCTGCACATTCAATAAACGGTCCTGCAGTGTACAAATGAGCCTGAACACAACACAAGAACACAGCAGTGAAAGTGATGGACCAGAATCAGCACATTAAAAAGACATCAGAAAAAAAAAAAAGTGCAAAACAATGCCTGGGCTCTTCACAACCCAGAATTTCCAGAACATCAAAGATGAAAAGTTTAAAGGAATATTCAACCCACATATCACTTTTCTGTATAATTCACTCTCTTTCAGCTGTCAGAGATCCAATATCCCAGAATGCACCTCTTCGCAGACCACAAGCCATTTAATTTGAGGTAAGAGCATCAGAAATTGACAGTTAAACACAATCTAATGCCCCCATCATTCAAGTTCTAGAGTCGTCTCTGTGAGCATGATTTAAGAATAGACACATAGATCATAAAACATGCACACTGTCCTTCAGTTCAGCACTCAATACAGTGAAATTTTCAGACACAATGATAAAATTCAGCAAGTTAATAAAGGCTAGTTTCTACCTGTTCCACCCACTAACACAAAGGTTGCCTATAACTCTGATCCAGTCACATTAACCGGTTTAAATTTAACCTAAGACCATGAAGAATCATAAAATCAGTGAAGCTGGACCTTCAGGTTAATGAAATCCAGAGAGAGCCATTTGGTTGACTGTAAATCCCACCATAAAGTGCGTATTCGTAGAAACAAGATTTAAATGAACACCACGGATAATATTTCAACATACTCTCTTCTGAAAACACAGGAGAAAGGCGAAGGGAAATACACACACACATATACATATATATATATATATATATATATATATATATATATAGTTTCATTTCTTTATAATTACAGTTGAAATAGAGTAATAAAATGCTGATGAGCAAATTAGACCAGCAAAGCTGGTGAGTGAAGGTGTGTATCAGTGTGTGTGTGTGTGTGTGTGTGTGTGTGTGTGTGTGTTTGTTTGTGTGTGCGCGCGCGTGTCTATGTTCCTGTGGACACACACACACAAACAGGAAGTGTGGTAAAGGTGCTTATTGGACTGTAGTGACAGCCTCATGAATGGACTCGGCCACATAGTCGATGTTCTTGGTGGTGAGGCCACACATGTTGATGCGCCCGCTCGCCATTAGATAAATGTGCTTCTCTTTCACCAGGTACTCAACCTGCTTAGCTGTAAAACAGAAAACAACATTTTCAAATGGTTGTGTGACATTTTATGTGAATTTGAAACACATACACTGCATTAATTAACAAAATATCAAACTATCAATTAACAAAATATCAAATAGTGGCAACTGCAAACAAATTGATTTTTCCTAGTACTGGCTTTTAACTATTTCCACAGTACTAGCTTTTAACCATTTTCTCAGTACTATTTTTTAACTATTTTCTCAGTTTTAACTTCTATTTTCACATTTCTTACATTCTAGCTATCTTCTCAGTACTTTGAACTATTTTCTAAGTACTAGCATTAACTATTACTATCGCTTTTAAAGCCTATAACCTAAAAGGCTTTAAATAAAGATTTGAAACCACAGCAACTATTTATCTCCAGCTGCAGTAAAGTGTAAGGAACAGTAGATAAAGCATGACTGACTGCCGTGTTAGAACAGATGTTTCCAGTGGTGAGACACATGGATGAATGAAGTGTGAAAGCGCTAGAAGGAGATGCTTACGGTTGAGTCCGGTGAAGCTGAACATGCCGATCTGCTCAGTGATGTGCTCCCAGGTTCCTGGAGTTCCGAGTGCTTTGAGTTTTTCCTTCAGCTGAGCACGCATGAGCAGGACTCTGTCTGCCATGGTCTTCACATTGTCCTTCCTGTAGAAAGATGGAAAAATGCCAGACTATGAATATCCCTTAAAGGGGTCATATGATGCTTTTTTAAAGATCATTATTTTGTGTATTTGGTGTAACAGAATATGTTGACATGCTTTAATGTTCAAAAAACACATTATTTTTCATATACTGTACATTATTGTAGGTCCTCTATGCCCCGCCTCTCTCAAACGCTTCGTTTTCTACAAAGTCCCTCCTTCCGAAAGCGCAGTCTGCTCTGATTGACCAGCTGACCCAGTGCATTGTGATTGGCCAAATACCGCAAGCACTCGTCGGAAATGTAACGCCCCTTACCATAATCGCGAGCTTCATCTTTCAAAATAAATGGGCGGAGAGAAATACACACACACATATATATATATATATATATATATATATATATATATATATATATAGTTTCATTTCTTTATAATTACAGTTGAAATAGAATGTTGAAATGCTGATGAGCAAATTAGACCAGCAAAGCTGGTGAGTGAAGGTGTGTATCAGTGTGTGTGTGTGTGTGTGTGTGTGTGTGTGTGTGTGTTTGTTTGTGTGTGCGCGCGCGTGTCTATGTTCCTGTGGACACACACACACAAACAGGAAGTGTGGTAAAGGTGCTTATTGGACTGTAGTGACAGCCTCATGAATGGACTCGGCCACATAGTCGATGTTCTTGGTGGTGAGGCCACACATGTTGATGCGACCGCTCGCCATTAGATAAATGTGCTTTTCTTTCACCAGGTATTCCACCTGCTTAGCTGTAAAATAGAAAATAACATTTTGAAATGGTTAAGTAACATTTTATGTAAATTTGAAATGGACACATTGCATTAATTAACAAAATATCAAACTAAGTGGCCACTGCAAACAAAATATGCCTTTTTCCATTACTAGCTTTTAACTACTTTTTCCAGTACTAACTTTAAATGATTTTCCCAGTGCTAATGTTTAACTATTTTCTCAGTAATAACTTTAACCATTTCTTTAGTATGGTTTAACTATTTTCTCAGTACTAAATTCTGGGTTTCTGCAGACATGAACAAGTTAAATTTAAGACTTTTTAATGCCACCTTACATGAAATTTAAGACCTAAACCTGTAATGGAAATACACATTTTATTACATACAGTGGGGCAAAAAAGTATTTAGTCAGCCACCAATTGTGCAAGTTCTCCCACTTAAAAAGATGAGAGAGGCCTGTAATTTTCATCATAGGTATACCTCAACTATGAGAGACAAAATGAGAAAAAAAAATCCTGAAAATCACATTGTAGGATTTTTAAAGAATTAATTGGTAAATTCCTCGGTAAAATAAGTATTTGGTCACCTACAAACAAGCAAGATTTCTGGCTCTCACAGACCTGTAACTTCTTCTTTAAGAGCCTCCTCTGTCCTCCACTCGTTACCTGTATTAATGGCATCTGTTTGAACTCATTATCAGTATAAAAGACACCTGTCCAAAACCTCAAACAGTCACACTCCAAACTCCACCATGGCCAAGACAAAAGAGCTGTCAAAGGACACCAGAAAAAAAATTGTAGACCTGCACCAGGCTGGGAAGACTGAATCTGCAATAGGTAAGCAGCTTGGTGTGAAGAAATCAACCGTGGGAGCAATTATTAGAAAATGGAAGACACACAAGAGCACAATTGGTGGCTGACTAAATACTTTTTTCCCCACTGTACATATGTGTTATATTTAATGTGTTTAAATTAAAAAGAAAACAAAATATCATTTCTGTAATAAATTATATTTATTACTACGATACACAGTGAAGTTTTAATGTCAGCAGACAATATTCCATACAAAAAATATCCCTGCAAAATAACTGCATCACTGAGATTTTTGGTGGAGTAAACAATTTATTCTGAAGCAATATTTTCATCAGTGTTCTATCAGCTTTTACATACTTAAATCTGCATATTTTTATTTACCTTTACAAAGGCCTATTTTTAACCTTTTTAGATGTATGCATCATCTTTCATGTCAAATTATTACAATTTATCAATAAATAATTAATAAATAGATTAAATAATTTACACTGCAAATAACAATAATTACAACTGCAATAAATAATGTCATGAGATTCATGTTTTAAATGTATTTACGAATATACAAATAAGAAATGTTGGGGGGGGGGGAGTGCATACTTTTCAACATACTTCTCAACTAAACGACCAGTATGTGGTCACTTAATGAGTGAGTATTGAGTCATTCATTCAACTGATTGAGTGTGTTATCATGTTGGTATCTTAAGGACTTTCGTGGACAGCTGACTCCTAACATTTTTCATATTCTGTGTGGTGGTCAGATAGAATTAATCTTTTCCAATAAGTTTAAATTGATTTTTACCGTTTATGGGCATTTTACCTTTATAAAGCCATTTTTTTCTACAAGTGTGTATTATCTTTTGAGTCAAATTCTTACATTTTGGGCTGTTACCAAGCAAATGAAATCAGTATCAACAAAATTCATCTTTGCAATCCAGACATAAGCTGCACCTGAAGTGGCATTTAGAAGTATTTACACACTGTTTAATGCAGAACATGAATGCATTTAACCTGCAGTTACAAATGCATAAATAATTTGATATATTAAACATAAAACGTTGAATACTGATATTTGAAATGATTTAAAAAATGAAAAGATAGTTTAAATGTGAAATTAAAACCGCCAGTAGGTGGCAGCAATCATTGTTAATAAACGAGTCATTGCGACTGAACCGAATAATTAAACGGTTGATTCATGCAGGAACAAAACGCTGTCATGTCGCTCAAAGACGCAAAACAGCACT
Source organism: Sinocyclocheilus grahami (assembly GCF_001515645.1). Taxonomy (NCBI): domain Eukaryota; kingdom Metazoa; phylum Chordata; class Actinopteri; order Cypriniformes; family Cyprinidae; genus Sinocyclocheilus; species Sinocyclocheilus grahami. The sequence continues at coordinate 613,781 of NW_015505476.1, forward strand.
GTGGCTGTGTTTGGAATTATTTAGTGCAAAAACAGGCAAGATGGTGCCTAAAACGTAAGTCTCTTAATAAAACCTCTAGTTTATTGAACTGTTGTGTAAAAAAAAAAAAAAGTAAATATTACATTTGTATATGGTAATTTTTGGAGAAAAAAAGCACTCTTCTGTGTGAAATTGATACACATTTTCTTCCCCCATGTCTTGAATTTGTGATCATTCTGAATGTATTTTAATAGACTGAATCATGCCATAAAAGAGCGCACTGTATATGCGCACGCGCACTAGACTTCACGTAATGCGTGCACTCTGTAGGTGTTTTGAAAGTTTTTTTGCGTCGTGAGAATATTGAGCAAAATAGCTCACTTGTCATGGTGTTACTTAACTATATCATGTTATGAATAAATTAAACATTCTGAATTTTTTTGCGAAGGGCCCTTCCAGAAGTCCGTTAGCGAAGGGAACATGCGATGGTCACTTCACGGAAGTGATTTCCGTTTGTGATCATGTGATCTTCAGTTAGGAAATCTTGCGACGCATTTTAAAGCAAAGTTGTGGTTGATTTTGACACAAACGCAAGTAGAATAGGCTAATTAAATTTGTCTTTATTTTAATAATAATATTTTGTAATGTAAGGATAAAAGAAACTAGAATACTTTGATCTCCTGAGAGGCAAACAATGCACTGGCATCTTCAGGACACCCCACAGAGGGGTGGTGCGGGAAACACCTCTCTCACATATGCATCTGTGCCTAGAATACTTTGATCTCCTGAGAGGCAAACAATGCACTGGCATCTTCAGGACACCCCACAGAGGGGTGGTGCGGGAAACACCTCTCTCACATATGCATCTGTGCCTTTTCATCTTTTCATTCACTCATTCACTCAAAGAATATAATGTTCTAAATGAATGCAAATAAGATTTACAGTCATGTTTGGTTTCATTTGAATAGTTTCATAGTTTCAGGTACAATGGTCTTAATCGTACTAAAAGATAATACAGATCCTAAGAGTTAAGAGAAACTTTGATCCCCGTAGAGAACAATCCCATGCAAATTACCTTTTGTTACCACCCAGGTCTGGGACCTGGCTTAATGCAAATTCCAATTGTTTGTACATGCCTCCATTTGGAGGATGTTTTTCTTAGGTTTGGTATTTAAAGGACTGCAGCAAAAGGGTCAGGGCGATTCTGTAGCCAGAAAGCCCGTAGTGTGAAGGTGTCCACAAAATTCACACTATGTATTTTTCACACGAAGTCAGGTATGCATCTTACTCTTAGATTTGTCTTTGAGAATTTGATGTCTTGTATTGATTTGATATCGTTGAATTGGCTGTGGAAATAATTGGCATAATACATATTTACCTGACTGATAATAAATTGTTACATTTGATTTATTCTGACTCACTCTGAAGTTATTTTCTCAAGTAGATTAAGTGAAGGCTTGTGTTTCCGCAAATCTGCGTCCAGGGTTAAGTGCACATTAGATCTCAGGTTAGATGGAGCATGGGCACATCAGGTGAGATTATAGGTTTCTGACTAACCGCTTGACCTTAATTTAAGTTGTACTCAGTTACGTTAACCATGTGTATGATTTCAGCTTTAATTAAGTTGTACGTAGTTATAATAACTATTGGGGTCTAGACTAAGGGTCTAGAAGAACCGCTGATTAACATTTGAAGTGTTAATTAAGTTGTACGTAGTTATAATAACTATTGGGGTCTAGACTAAGGGTCTAGAAGAACCGCTGATTAACATTTGAAGTGTTAATTAAGTTGTACGTAGTTATAATAACTATTGGGGTCTAGACTAAGGGTCTAGAAGAACCGCTGATTATTGTTTGAGCATTACATGGGTAATTGTAGGGGGCTAAACAAACCTACTATTTAAAGTAAATAGTATTAGCCATAAACCTCTGAATAAGGATCAAACTGGCGAGTTTGTGATCGTGGAGCCCACGCATAGCGGCCGCCGTGAGGCATCCTAAGCGACACAGATTCCTAATGAACGAGAAAAAATACAAAGTAAAGAGTTAATTAGAATAAGTTAATGTAAGAATAATCAGAGACCGACAAACAACCAATGTGCCTTTCAACCTAAATTAGAATTCAGATACTAAAATGGAGTCAGATTGAGTTAAACCTAAATTGAATAACACTGCGCGCTGAAAAGCCCGAACACGCAAGAGACCTTCATCCGCCACTGG
>NW_015505476.1:626905-628605 GCF_001515645.1 Sinocyclocheilus grahami
TTTATTTTTTAAATTTATTTAAGAAAATACAAAAAAGAGAGGGTGGGGGGGGGGGAGTGCATACTTTTCAACATACTTCTCAACTAAACGACCAGTATGTGGTCACTTAATGAGTGAGTATTGAGTCATTCATTCAACTGATTGAGTGTGTTATCATGTTGGTATCTTAAGGACTTTCGTGGACACCTGACTCCTAACATTTTTCATATTCTGTGTGGTGGTCAGATAGAATTAATCTTTTCCAATAAGTTTAAATTGATTTTTACCGTTTATGGGCATTTTACCTTTATAAAGCCATTTTTTTCTACAAGTGTGTATTATCTTTTGAGTCAAATTCTTACATTTTGGGCTGTTACCAAGCAAATGAAATCAGTATCAACAAAATTCATCTTTGCAATCCAGACATAAGCTGCACCTGAAGTGGCATTTAGAAGTATTTACACACTGTTTAATGCAGAACATGAATGCATTTAACCTGCAGTTACAAATGCATAAATAATTTGATATATTAAACATAAAACGTTGAATACTGATATTTGAAATGATTTAAAAAATGAAAAGATAGTTTAAATGTGAAATTAAAACCGCCAGTAGGTGGCAGCAATCATTGTTAATAAACGAGTCATTGCGACTGAACCGAATAATTAAACGGTTGATTCATGCAGGAACAAAACGCTGTCATGTCGCTCAAAGACGCAAAACAGCACTGTGGCTGTGTTTGGAATTATTTAGTGCAAAAACAGGCAAGATGGTGCCTAAAACGTAAGTCTCTTAATAAAACCTCTAGTTTATTGAACTTTTGTGTAAAAAAAAAAAAAAGTAAATATTACATTTGTATATGGTAATTTTTGGAGAAAAAAAGCACTCTTCTGTGTGAAATTGATACACATTTTCTTCCCCCATGTCTTGAATTTGTGATCATTCTGAATGTATTTTAATAGACTGAATCATGCCATAAAAGAGCGCACTGTATATGCGCACGCGCACTAGACTTCACGTAATGCGTGCACTCTGTAGGTGTTTTGAAAGTTTTTTTGCGTCGTGAGAATATTGAGCAAAATAGCTCACTTGTCATGGTGTTACTTAACTATATCATGTTATGAATAAATTAAACATTCTGAATTTTTTTGCGAAGGGCCCTTCCAGAAGTCCGTTAGCGAAGGGAACATGCGATGGTCACTTCACGGAAGTGATTTCCGTTTGTGATCATGTGATCTTCAGTTAGGAAATCTTGCGACGCATTTTAAAGCAAAGTTGTGGTTGATTTTGACACAAACGCAAGTAGAATAGGCTAATTAAATTTGTCTTTATTTTAATAATAATATTTTGTAATGTAAGGATAAAAGAAACTAGAATACTTTGATCTCCTGAGAGGCAAACAATGCACTGGCATCTTCAGGACACCCCACAGAGGGGTGGTGCGGGAAACACCTCTCTCACATATGCATCTGTGCCTAGAATACTTTGATCTCCTGAGAGGCAAACAATGCACTGGCATCTTCAGGACACCCCACAGAGGGGTGGTGCGGGAAACACCTCTCTCACATATGCATCTGTGCCTTTTCATCTTTTCATTCACTCAAACTGGTCAAGAATATAATGTTCTAAATGAATGCAAATAAGATTTACAGTCATGTTTGGTTTCATTTGAATAGTTTCAGGGCAAGTGGTACAATGGTCTTAATCGTACTAAAAGATAA
>NW_015505476.1:629122-633915 GCF_001515645.1 Sinocyclocheilus grahami
AGCGGCCGCCGTGAGGCATCCTAAGCGACATAGATTCCTAATGAACGAGAAAAAATACAAAGTAAAGAGTTAATTAGAATAATCGAATGTAAGAATAATCAGAGACCGACAAACAACCAATGTGCCTTTCAACCTAAATTAGAATTCAGATACTAAAATGGAGTCAGATTGAGTTAAACCTAAATTGAATAACTCTGCGCGCTGAAAAGACCGAACACGCAAGAGACCTTCATCCGCCACTGGATACCTTCCTTGGGCCAAGTGCGCGGACCTTACAGTAATAATATCTCATGTAATACAAAATATTTTTCGTCAGAAATATTATTTAAGATAGTAGTGTAAGCAAGTTTAGTTTGAAAAAGCTTAATAGTAAATAAGACACAATTAGACAATATTTGAATAAAATAATAATAATGAGAAGAAATATATTTGCAACAACTGATGGAGTGCTGAATGCTACAAGCACGCGCAGCGTTGTCAAGGTATCGTTTGGTCAGTCATTCCCTTTGCCAAGGGAGTTCCAAACGCTTATATGAGACAGTAATGCCCTACACCCTTCAAAGAACACACTTCAAGGGCTCTGCCCTTCGAAGGGAGTAGGGCATAGGGATGCTCACTTCCGTTTGGAATTCGCCCAGAGTGAGCCTCAGCGCGACCTTGTATTCTGTATTCTGCTAACTTACTGCAATTCTCTCTGATGACGCAGTAACTTACCGCGGGGAAGAAAAAATCTTCGGTCTGTCCAATGATTGTAAACAGTCATTAGGTCCGTCACACTTAAGATATTTTAGCGGTAATGTGACCAAAAATATTTAAGACCCATCGAATCCGAATTTAAGAAATTTTAAGACTTTTTAAGGCCTTATATTAGAAAAACGTTATTTAAGATATTTTAAGGACCCGCGGACACCCTGTATTTTCTCAGTACTAGCTTTTAACTATTTTCTCAGTACTAATTTTGATCTATTTTCTAAGTACTAGCTTTTAACTATTTTCTCAGTACTAATTTTGATCTATTTTCTAAGAACTAGCTTTTAACTATTTTCTCAAGTACTAGTTTTGAACTATTTTCTCAGTACTAGCTTTTAACTATTTTCTCAGTACTAGCTTTTAACTATTTTCTAAGTACTAGCTTTTAACTATTTTCTCAGTACTAACTATTATTTTCTCAGCACTAGCTTTTAACTATTTTCTCAAGTACTAGCTTTGAACTATTTTCTCAGTACTAGCTTTTAACTATTTTTCTCAAGTACTAGCTTTGAACTATTTTCTCAAGTACTAGCTTTGAACTATTTTCTCAAGTACTAGCTTTGAACTATTTTCTCAAGTACTAGCTTTGAACTATTTTCTCAAGTACTAGCTTTGAACTATTTTCTCAGTACTAGCTTTTAACTATTTTCTCAGTACTAATTTTGAACTATTTTTAAGTACTAGCTTTTAACTATTTTCTCAGTACTAACTTTTAACCTTTTTCTAAATACTAGTTTTAACAAATCTCTGATTACTAACTTTTAACTATTTTTAAGTACTAGCTTTCAACTATTTTCTTAGTACTAACTTGTAACCTTTTTTCTAATTAGTAACTTTTAATCATTTTAAGAACTAACTTTAAAGTCCCCCTGTAGTCAAATATTTTATCCCTTAAAACTTATCTATGATCATCAAAATGACATATTTAAATGTTTTTTCTAGTGAAAATAATTTTCTCATGCCTTAAAATAGCTTGAATGCAACTCTACACACCCTTGCCTCATTTACTATACGTGGATCTATGAATATGCAAATGATTCCCCCCGCCGCTCAGTCACACCAGCCAGCACCTCCTGATCCACTGAACTGTAGTAACCGCAAAACAATGGCATACACGGATAATGACTGATAAAACTATGTTTTTACTAGCGGACAACTACAGTGAATACTGTAACATTCGTTAAAGCTACTTACTTGATGATGTTGTGTCCTAAAATGCCTTGAAGACACCAATACAGCCGTTTGTGATTGTTAATTTGCGCCCGCGAGCATATGAGTGTGAAGTGCAGACGGCGATGTGGGAGAGATGCGTCTGACTCCGGGCTACTTTTACACTGTTGCCACGGGTTATAATGCAAGTTAGTTGTTCTAAATTCACATTAAACCACAGCTTCATGGGTTTTTTGCTCTGATTTATTTTTGGTTTTGTGCTGGTATTGGTATATTTTGCATGCTAGTGATAGGAATCACGTGATTGGTTATTGGTTTGTGAAGTAGCAAACCAAGGGCTGTTTCAAACCATATTTCTGGGTCAGCCTTTGGGAAACTACAGTTTTAAGGAGAAAATACACAGCAATGGTGTTGATTAATAGATTGGCACATGGTTTGTCTAAAAGCATATTAAAAACACCACATAGACAAGTAAACAACATAAAAAACTTTAACTATTTTCTCAATAGGGTTTAACTGTTTTCTCAGTACTAACTATTATTTTCTCAGCACTAGCTTCTAACTATTTTCTCGGTACTAATTTTGAACTATTTTTAAGTACTAGCTTTTAACTATTTTCTCAAGTACTAACTTTTAACTCTTTTCTAAATACTAGTTTTAACAAATCTCTGATTACTAACTTTTAACTATTTTTAAGTACTAGCTTTCAACTATTTTCTTAGTACTAACTTAGTAACCTTTTTTCTAATTAGTAACTTTTAACCATTTTAAGAACTAACTTTAACTATTTTCTCAATAGGGTTTAACTGTTTTCTCAGTACTAACTATTATTTTCTCAGCACTAGCTTCTAACTATTTTCTCGGTACTAATTTTGAACTATTTTTAAGTACTAGCTTTTAACTATTTTCTCAGTACTAGCTTTTAACTGTTTTCTAAAGACTAGTTTTAGCTAAACTCTAATTACTAGCTTTTAACTAGTTTCTTAGTACTAACTTTTAACCTTTTTTCAAAGTAGTAACTTTTAACTGTTTTAAGTATTAACTTGAACTATTTTCTCAGTACTGTTTAACTATTTTCTCAGTACTAACGTCTATTTTTTCAGTACTAGCTTTTAACTATTTTTTTCAGCACTAGCTTTTGATTTTCTCAGTACTAGCTGTTAACTATATTCTTAGCTACGAGCATTTACCTACTCTTACTTTTAAAGCCTATAGCCTAAAAGGCTTTAAATAAAGATTTGAAACCACATCAAATATTTCTCTTCAGTTGCAGTAATGGTGTAATAATCAGCAGGTACGTGTATCTCCAGTGGTGAGACACGTGATGAACAGAGTGTGAAGCGCTAGAAGGAGATACTTACGGTTGAGTCCGGTGAAGCTGAACATGCCGATCTGTTCAGTGATGTGCTCCCAGGTTCCTGGAGTTCCGAGTGCTTTGAGTTTTTCCTTCAGCTGAGCACGCATGAGCAGGACTCTGTCTGCCATGGTCTTCACATTGTCCTTCCTGTAGAAAGATGGTAAAATGCCAGACTATAAATAACCCATAACTAAAACATACACATACTGGTGAATCTCACAAAATCTGTCAAGAACACATCCAGGTCACATTTCATCCCAAAATCTAAAAAAAAGTCCTGCACAGCCCTGCATCTAAAACAAAAGACAAATTTGATAATGCTAAGTTCCAAAATATTAATTAAACTCTCTACCATGTACAGCTTTTAACAAAATAAGAATGAAGATTTATATATATGATGCAGAGTGGTGCTATTTTTTCTATGATCTATTATACTTTTTAAATCAGCATAAATGAAAAGCAGTGCATTTAATACTTTACAATTTAAATAATGTGTAATTGTTTTTTTCCTTTAGATTTTTCTTTTAAATACACTAATGGGAATTTGGGGAGAAATGTGTTTTCATGTAGTTTTCATGAGAATCGCTTAAAAATTATATACTTGCACTATTAAATATGGTTTTTTTTTTACCAAACGCATGACGCCAGATTCATTTGAATTGAATTCACCATTCAGCAAAGAGTTCAGGGGTGTTGAGTGTGATGGCAACCAGACGTGCACCCTGGGACGGAGGGTTGGACCAGGTGATTCGAACGATCTTCTCCATTTGAGACAATACACGGTTCAAATTGTCTTGGTCTTTGGCTACAACAGTCAGGTTCCCCACTCTCTCATCTGTGGAGTCAGATTATTCTTTACAATCAAATAGTTCTGAACAAGGACACAGTAAAATGTAATCTCTAACATGTAACATTGGAACCACTTACTGTACAGACCGAAGTTCTTTGAGAAAGACTGGGCACAGAACAATTCAAAACCTTGTGACACAAAATAGCGGACAGCCCAGGCATCCTTATCTAAATTTCCTGAGGCAAAACCCTGATAGGCTGAATCAAAGAAGGCAAACAGACTCTTTCGCTGAAGAGAGAGATGAGAGAGGAAAAAAGTCAGATAACTACATCTCTGCCATGCAAAAATGTAAAAAATATTAGAATATTAAAATATTAAAATTTTAGGTAATTACAGCTCAATTGATGAACTTTTCAGGAACATTCTGCATCCTGCATGACTCTACAGTTTTGGCTTTAGGAGATTATGCAATAGTTAACTCAGTAGTTATAAAACTGCTAAGAGTTTAAACTTAGACATCAGTAGGTTGTAATTGCATGTTGTGCTTAAATGGCTTATTACATGCAATTAGGATCCATTTTTGTACCATGAGCTTCAGTGTTCTAATCTGAGTGAGATGATGTGGGGTTGTTGTGATGGTCTCACCTTCATGACAACAGCGATCTGCTTCCATTGGTCCTGGGTGGGATCTGTGCCGGTGGGGTTGTGAGCGCAGGCATGCAGCAC
>NW_015505476.1:634599-642480 GCF_001515645.1 Sinocyclocheilus grahami
GTTTTTTTTTTTACCAAACGCATGACGCCAGATTCATTTGAATTGAATTCACCATTCAGCAAAGAGTTCAGGGGTGTTGAGTGTGATGGCAACCAGACGTGCACCCTGGGACGGAGGGTTGGACCAGGTGATTCGAACGATCTTCTCCATTTGAGACAATACACGGTTCAAATTGTCTTGGTCTTTGGCTACAACAGTCAGGTTCCCCACTCTCTCATCTGTGGAGTCAGATTATTCTTTACAATCAAATAGTTCTGAACAAGGACACAGTAAAATGTAATCTCTAACATGTAACACTGGAACCACTTACTGTACAGACCGAAGTTCTTTGAGAAAGACTGGGCACAGAACAATTCAAAACCTTGTGACACAAAATAGCGGACAGCCCAGGCATCCTTATCTAAATTTCCTGAGGCAAAACCCTGATAGGCTGAATCAAAGAAGGCAAACAGACTCTTTCGCTGAAGAGAGAGGAAAAAAGTCAGATAACTACATCTCTGCCATGCAAAAATGTAAAAAATATTAGAATATTAAAATATTAAAATTTTAGGTAATTACAGCTCAATTGATGAACTTTTCAGGAACATTCTGCATCCTGCATGACTCTACAGTTTTGGCTTTAGGTGATTATGCAATAGTTAACTCAGTAGTTATAAAACTGCTAAGAGTTTAAACTTAGACATCAGTAGGTTGTAATTGCATGTTGTGCTTAAATGGCTTATTACATGCAATTAGGATCCATTTTTGTACCATGAGCTTCAGTGTTCTAATCTGAGTGAGATGATGTGGGGTTGTTGTGATGGTCTCACCTTCATGACAACAGCGATCTGCTTCCATTGGTCCTGGGTGGGATCTGTGCCGGTGGGGTTGTGAGCGCAGGCATGCAGCACGAAGATGGAGTGATCAGGTGCGCTCTGACAGGAAAGACATGTTTTCATTTGTATATAGCAGAGGTGTTCAAACTTTTTAACACAAAGAGCTAAAAATCTCATTTCATTTAGGGCTGTGAGCCCAAATTAAATGTAGCATTGTATCTAATTATATTAAAATGTGTTAAATAAAAAATAAAAAAAAAATTTTTTTTTTTTTTTAAATAAATTTCGCTTATTGTTTCTTACATTTCAATGCAAAAATAAACAAAAAAAGATACAACAAAAATATAAATAAGAAATTAAGTTATGCTTCAATGGCATTTTTCCTTCCTCTTGTAATACGGTATAGCGAGACAAATCTAGGTTTGGGTATCTCTGGTATATAGCAAGTAAAGAAAACAAAAATACTCTACCGTTGAAAAGTTTTGGTTCAGTATGATTTTTTTGATGTTTTTGAAATCATTCCCATGATGGCAAAGCTGAATTTTCAGCATCATTACTCCAGTGTTCAGTGTCACATGATCCTTCAGAAATCATTCTAATATGCTGATTTGCTGCTCAAGAAACATTTCTTATATTTATTTCTTAAAATGATCAATGTTCAATTTGAGCTGCTTAATATTTTACTATAGGATTCTTGGATAAATAGAAAGTTCAAAAGAACAGCATTTATTTGAAATATAATTTTTTGTAACGATGTAAAAGTTTCAAACTAGATCAATTTAATGTATCCTTGCTGAATATAAGTATTAATTTCTTATTTAAAAAATCTTTCTGACACCAAACTTGGTAGTGTACTCTACGTTTTTAAGAATAGCATTTTTAGAGCCATTAGAAAATGCCACTAAAGCAAGAACTGATCTGAACTAATACCCTGATTGCCATGCTCAACACTTCTTTTTGGCCATAATCAAAGGTTTTTAGATACCATTTATCAATTACTGATAAATAAGTAACTATGAAGAGCTTTTTTCGTTAAAGACAATGGAATTTCTACTAACCTCTAGGTCACCCAGAAAACCTTGCAGATCGAGTCCACGCTTCCCTGCATCCCAGTATTTGTATGGACGGATGTCCTCAAACCCAGCATTAGAGAAAACAGCATTGTGGTTCTCTTGAATAAAAGACCACAAACTGAAATGAACATTTTAAGCATTTGAGACAATAATACATAAAAACAAAGTTAATTATTGAACTTAAGGTCAGCATGTTAAGCTCTATAAACATATACTTTATATTATATAAAATATTAGAATGATGTTTTTTTACAGTATTTTCCTTGTGTAAATAGATCTTGTGCTCACCCCATGTGGGTGCCGACACATAAACTGGAGTTTTTGTGTTGTCAGTTCCATTATACCAACGGCGAAGAAACTCGGCTCCGATCTTCAGAGCACCAGTGCCACCTAAACACTGCACAGCTCCTACCTGCAATACAAAAACATCTATATTAGAATGATCCCACTTCAAAATGCGTAACAAGGTCCCAAATAAACTTTTTGCTAAATATTAAACATTTTTTCAACTTTGAACATTTTTTGCTAAAAATGAAAATAATGATTTCTGAAGGACCATGTGACACTGGCGACTGGAGTAATGGCTTCTGAAAATTCAGGTTTGCCATCACAGGAATAAATTACATTTTAAAAACATTTATTTTAAAAACATCATATTTAAAAAAACATGTTTTTAAGCATCTCATCTGACCCGATTGTCCTTGATGGCAGGACTGTCTTCACCCAGAGCGATCTTAGATGAGCTTGAACGAAACTCCGGCAGGCCTAGAATGGGCAGGTACTCGTGGTTCAAACTATGGTCATCAGCGATCATCTTCTCCACTTTTCTCACCACGGGCAGAACCCAGGGCTGACCTTCATCTGTCCTGTAGGCTAAGGGGAGAAAGACGATGAACATTTAAACCAGACTGCTTCAAAATACAAAGGCAAAATTTTGAATTGTACACTACCATTCAAATGTTTGGTGCAAATATTTTTAAAAGAAATTAATACTTTTATTCAGCAAGAATGCATTACATTGATCAAAAGTGACAGCATATATATATATATATATATATATAGATATATATATATATATATATATATATATATATATATATATATATATATATATATATATATATTTCAGTGTTAGAAAACAATTTTGTTTCAAATAAATGCTGTTCTTTTGAATTTTCTATGCATCAAAAAATAGCCAAAAACATCATATGACACTGAAGACTAGAGTAATGATGCTGAAAATTCAGCTTTGCATTACAGACATGAATTAAACTTTAAAATATAAGAAAATTGAAAACTTTAAATTGCAATTTTTTTACTGTATTTTTGATCAAATAAATGCAGCCTTGGTGAGCAAGAAAGACTTATTTCAAAAACTTTTGAACAGTGTACATTTCAGCACCCTGAATTCCTATCTAATCAATATCTGTCATGCGTAATTGTTCCTTTTTTATCAGGCCTGTCTATAATCAGAATTTATCTGTGAACTTTCACCCAAGAGCAAAATTAGCTTATTCGACAATAACGTGTACTGTTCATGTCCTGATGCAATTCTTGAATTAAAAATCCTACACAAATACAGAACAAAATGCATCCAAATAAATTCAGTTTAAAAAGTTTTTGAATCAAAAGATTGTGAAGTGGAGCAATGATTTTAATAAATCTGCATGTCTGAATGTATCAAATATTAGATCAATGACAATGACCAGTTTATGGTGCAACTTATCCAGTTTAGTATAATTATCAGCCTTTTAAAAAATATGAGAAAAGAAGCATATTCCACACATATTTTTTGTCAACTTCTGCAGAAGTATGACAAGATGTAGTTAGACACTGTAAATGTCCTTAGAAAGCACATGAAATCAGTGTTCTGGGTTGCTCAAGAGGAATAGGCCTAATCATTTCAATCTGAGGAAAGACCACAAGTCAGGGGGAGGTGTTCAAAAACAGTCCACACACACAATCATGACTCGGGGATTTTCAGTCTCAGAACCTCAGGAGTCGTGGTGTCAGCAGGGTGTCAGGAAAAGCGGAAGATAAAGATAATCCTCCCAGAATCCTCTGAGGTCAAGCTCTCTAACTGGGATCAGGAATAACTACACAGCAGATGACACATGACAACTGCTTCTACACAATAATACTGTAATCTATTCATCCCCAGTTAACAGCACTGCACATGGCCCCGGTCTCCAATAGAAACGACCAATGCCGGAAGAGTAACTCTATCCTTTAATATATTTAGAAACCCTAGATGCCTCTGGAGCTAAATGCGATGACTTTAGTTTAATGTCAGATCACTGGTTTATTTAATGTGATATAATACAAGTCATTTACAATTTAACACCAATTCATTTTTTATTATATATATATATATTTAAAGTGAGTGTGAAAAGTGATGTGACATGTGGCCAAGTATGGTGACCCATACTCGTAATTAGTGCTCTGCATTTATCCCATCCAAAGTGCACACACACAGCAGTGAACACACACCCGGAGCAGTGGGCAGCCATTTTTTGCTGCGGCACCTGCAGAGCAGTTGGGGGTTCAGTGCCTTGCTCAAGGGCACCTCAGTCGTGGTATTGAAGGTGGGAGAGAGCGCTGTACATTCACTCCCCCCACCTACAATCCCTGCCGGTACGAGACTCAAACCCACAACCTTTTGGGTTACGAGTCCGACTCTCTAACCATTAGGCCACGACGTCCCCTTTTTTAGTTTTAGTGATGTGAAATGATCACTTTAGAATAATACTATTAAGAGTAATAGTCAAGTCATCAACAATATGAAATAAGTCCATAATGGAAAAATGGTTATTATGCAGGGACTGACAATGTTAAACAAAACATATTTTTTAAAGTAGCTCTGCACAATTTTCAGGGTGCTTTTTAAGCAGTACTTCATAGTTTATTAATATAGGAATAATTTAAAATAATAATTAAATAGCAAATAAAAAGTACAATCATTATTTTCATTCTTTAATCCACTTCGAACATGCATTAAGCATTTAAGCATGCAGTTCAAATGTTGGGTCCTTTCACTCAGACCAAAAATAAAATGTTGGAGTTTGTATTAGTCTATCCATACAATATTTAAACAGAAACTATAACAATTCAATATCAGATCTGTATGCATGACTTGCCTACAGTCTAAAACGATATGCATGTCATGCAGTTAAGACTATAACAGTTTAATGGAGTATCTCATGTTACTGATGCTGTTATTGGATGCTCCCACCATCATAACCATTCAAAACGAAACAGGCTATATTTCACTCTAATTTATAAAACATACATTTTTAAATGCAATGAGTAGCAGAACAGACAGATGTGTTCAGTTCTTATTATATATGAGGCCTACTGTTGTCAAAGAGGATAGATAGCCGTGTGTGCATGGACACATTAATATTCGTATATTCTGATATAACTGGCACGTGTGTGTATGTGTTGATATAAAGCGCATCTCTCACCTCCGACTCCCAGATTCACCTTGCTGGGATTCTGATCTTCACGGAAATCTGCTGTCAGTTTAAACACTGCGACAGGATCAGCTTGCGGGACTTCGCCGAATATCGACATGATATTGTGTTAATATTTCTACAAATTATGAGCGAGAAGAGGGAGACTGGTGGGCAAGCGCCGCTGGATTGAAGTGCGGTGTGATGGAGACAGACAGACTTTAACCTTCAGATGTGAGATTTGGGCAATGGAGGACAGGCGTGTCTAAACTAACCAATAGAAACCCAGAAGTTTATATTCGACTCGAAGATTACCCAATCATCTTTTAGTACTGGGAGGTCAAGCCGGTACGTCATCAAAGAACGCGTTCGACAACACTGCGGGGACCAATGACAACTCGAAAGTGTAAGAGCGACGTGCCTTTTGACCAATGATAAAGTAGAGAGGGCGGGCTACTTTTGCTTCAATAGGCAGCGTTGTGTCCATTCACACCCACACAGTTATTTGAGTTCCATATCCAGATTTCGGGATCATATTTGAAGTTGTGTAATTTATGGCTGTTATCTGCTTTTACGAAAACAAAAGTTTCATAATAGCCTGCTTAGTTCACTTTAATGATGTTATTAGTACTCTGTACTTGCACCTTCCACCAGATATCAATAAAAAAACACTGCTGGATTTGATATTGCTATCAAATTACACAGCAAGTTTATATAAATGTGGTTAAATATCACTCCTCGCAAATTTAATAGAAGAAATAGAGCACCTGTTTTGGATAGACTTCACAAATAATAATAATAATAATAATAAACACATACAATTACGTTTTTTTTAATAAACACATTATATGTTAGGCTATATATTTAAGTATCCAGACAACCAGAACAGCACAAAATACAGTCAATTTCTACACTGTGTTTTGCAAAACTGACCTCAGTATTTAGGCTGTTTATATTGTGAAACTCATCCAGAAATGCAAAAACTAAACCTTAAAAAATCTTTTAAAGCATTCCAAATGTATGTAAATATCCTTTACATTTTATTATTATTAATGCTTAATTGCTGGTAGCCTATATCATATCATATCCTTTTTATATTCTGTATTTATTCTATACCATAGACTGTAAAAAACAGGGTCTATACATGTTTTTATTTTTTGTACATAGGCAAATACAAATACATTTAGAGAAGAAAAAAATATTTTGTATGTCATGTCCCTTTGAGGCCACAAGGTGGTGGTCTAAGCTTTTCATACTGTCCCACACATAAACACTTATGATGTTTTAAGGTCTCTAATGGAATCATAATTCAAGGCCCAAGAGGAAAAAGGGAAACATGAGCTGTTCTGTGGTATTTATATCATGAAGGTCTCTAAAACTGTATGTTCAGACAACATGTGACCTCGTTCACTACTTTTCGATTATTTCTTTCATAATACGTATTTTGAAGTTTGCTAAAAATGGATCATAATACATTTAAACTTCAAAAACGTTAAAGAAGTTTTATTGTTTGTTTGTTTTTGATAATGAGCTTTTAAAGGATATATTTCAATTGTCAGGATAGGTACTGTTTGAAAGCCACTCCAGGCAGCCTGTATGTGGTGTATCCTAAAAATGTAGATTTTTGTCAGCTTAAGAGATTGCATGCTTTTACTTCTCTTGACCTGCTATTAGTGAAAGATACGAACCTGAAAAAGATACGAAACTGCCATCTCCCTCTTAGAGAGAGTGGCAGCACCATCAGATAACTTATCAACCTCAAATCACCTGCATAACCCAGACCTGTATTTCAAGTACTGTAATTGTTTTGTGTGAGAAAGTGAGCAAATCATTTAAATAACTTGCAAAATCCTAGGATTTTAATTATTAAATTATGCGAACATGGAAAGAATTTGTTCTACTTCTCAACAAAATAAATAAATAAATGTTCCGAAAGGGGGTTTTCACAATAATACCACAGAGAAGTGATTTTTGGTCCCCCAAAGAACCTTTCAGTGAAAAGTTCTTAAAATAAATTTGTTTTGTTAGTTTAAAGAACATTTTAAAGGGGTCATATGATGCGATTTAAATTTTTCCTTTCTCTTTGGAGTGTTACAAGCTCTTGGTTCCTGTAGACTACAATGCCGGCTGTTCTGATTCACAGACTGTAAGTATGTTTTATTTAAATAATTTGCCACTGATGATTCAAACATGAGTTTTGAGCAGTGTAGAGTAGTGCTTGTTGTTTGTCATTTCTCCGATCACAAATACAGACGTGGTTTTATGTTTACACGGCGCGATGCAACGCAACGCATAAAAAGACAGTATAAGTCATTATAATCCGTAATTATGTCACCACTGAATGCAACAAATGCCTCGTTTATAATGGGTTTATAATAACGGCCGGGACAAGGCATCACAATATGGTAAGGGACGTAACATTTCTGTCACACGCTTGAGGTATTCGGCCAATCACAACGCACTGGATAGCTGGCCAATCAGAGCACACCTCGCTTTTTAGAACAATGAGCTTTGTAAAAATCGACGCGTTTCAGAAAGGCG
>NW_015505476.1:643692-650518 GCF_001515645.1 Sinocyclocheilus grahami
AAAAAAAAAGTTATTTATAGTGGAAAATGTTTTTTATTATTATTATTATTACAATTTTCTTAACACTAAAAAGGTTCTTATAAGAATTTTTCACTGAAAGGTTCTTTGGGGAACCAAAATGGTTCTTCTGTGGCATCACTGTGAACACACCATTTTGGAACCTTAAAAGTGTTCATGGAAGCATAAAGAACCTTTGAACTTATCAATAAAATATAATATGCATAACTCTCATGATTACTCTACCAACTCCATCTCTCAGTTTTGTGTTGGGATGATCTTATGCCCTCACAACCCCCAGGAGATATGGAGGGGTAACTTCTACACCTGCAGCATGGCCTCCATCTCCATCTCTCAACCCCAGTGCAGTAGATGTTTGCATTCTTTGCCGGTCAGTAAGGGTAGCTTACCTGTGTGTTAACTGTCAGCTTTGTAATTATGGGATTTGGAGCTTCCAGCACAAGGTTTATTGGCCTGGGGACAGACAGAGAGAGACAGGCTGAGAGAAGAGCGGAGACCAGAGAAGCATATGACAAACGCTTGCAAAGAGCATTATCAAAGAGCATTCATTAGAGACCCACCTCAACAAATAAGAAAACACTGGAACATTATAAGTTTGCAATAACATTAACAAACACGTGAACACATTCAATCTTGCATAATGATCAGCTTCATTCTAATGAACTCTACAAATAAACACAAAACAGTGTTCAAAGAGTAGAATTTGAGAAGTCTTCCTGACTTCAAAAACATGCACGGACCATGACAGAAAGTCAGCAACTCATACCAAACATGTACACAGAGCGACATTCCAGTGCAGGACCTTCTCGTGTTGTTCACGTGTTACATTAGCCTCCCCGCTAAGGGTCAGCGCACTTCGCTGAGTGAGGGCCTTTTCTAAACTCTATGTTGGTTATTTTGTTTTCTGTCGCCAGTTTCATCAATTCTGTTTGATGGACTTGACTGAAAGACCACCATGTTTTCCCTTCACCGCATTCTGAGTTTGCGGACCCGAGACGTTCCTATTACCGAGACCAAAAGAGAGCAGCTATAGGTGGAGCTAAGTAAGTAGGTTAAATATCATGAGTCACTCTTTAAGAAAAGAGAGAAGAAAGAAAGAGGGGAGAAAAAAAATTGTAGCAGGAGACACCTCTTAAAGATCCAGAGTGGGCATGTTATGAGGGACATGTTGGTAAGAGATACGCTGTAGTTGGAGAAATGGGCTAAAATGTCCAGCAACACATATTTCATCTGACAGCACGGAAACTCATCGTATCTCAGCAAGAATGTAACAGCATATTCAGGACTTGGGGTAATAGATTCTATGGCCGTTTTAACATGTTATTTTGTTATCAGATTCTACTTATTATTTTGTTATTATTACTTTAATTGAATTTTTACATTTAAATATCAATATATTTCAACATCATATATTTACATCAATTTAAAAGCTTAAAAGTTCATTTAAATGTTATTTTATTTCAGTTAATGTTTATTTTATTTCAAGTAAGAGAAATATAAATCACTAGTTTAATAAAATAATGAAACATTTCCATCACACATCCATTTTAATAGCATTCTGGGGTAAAATGGCATTTTAAACATTTTAGAAATAAAATTGCTAACTCCTTGTTTTGGTAATTTCATAACTAACATGTATCCTAAATACATGATAGTTATGCAGAATAACTTATTCATCAGTGATATTTAACTTAATTTTTCTTCTCCAGTTTCATATTCTCAACTATTTGGTAGCTGCTGAAAAAAATGTTGTTGCAAATATCAATTGTGGGACATTTGTTGTAATTTGTGCAAATACTTGTACATGTAATAATTCATATGATGTTTTTTTTATAGTTTAAGATGGAAAGTTTGGGTTTGTGACAAGAGTAAATCACTAAAAACTACACACAAAAGATATTGTAAATGTGATCTTCATTAAACAAAAGTTTCTAAAACTTAACCCTTGGGACATAAACGTTGAAGAAATAACCATCAACTTAAGAATCAACCAAATCTGAACTAATCTGAACACTGAGATGAAGTGTCCTCCTCAGTGTCTATGGTGGTTACAGCCCTGTATGTCAACATGAATAAAAGTATGATGCATAAGTGCTGTTAAGTGTGATTAAAGTGTCATTACTCATTGAAAGGCTAATCCATTATAGTTCTGTACAAACAGAACAAGTCACACCCTATTTATTGAAGGCCGAACACATTTACTTGTATGACTTTCATTGTAGCAAAACACAGAAATATGTATGCCTGTCTACATACTGAACAGATGTTCCTTTTCTTCCAATTTTGACCTCGACTACTTTTCGATCTGACCGTTTTAAACAATGGGAGGAAGTGCAACCTCATGTCTACAAGTCTGCTGCCACCAATTGGTTTACGTCTTATTGAAAAGAACAAATAAACATACACGAAAGGGCCGTACAAACATTGTCTTAATTCATACTTCACCACAAACATGTCAAAATGGCAGCAGAAACATAGCTGATACATGCAGCTGTCAACAATTAGCCTTTATTTACTTCAGTCACCAGATTCAAAGCCTTTGTATGAACGCTGGGATTGTCACTCGCAAAAATACATATTAAACACAGCAAACTGAATCTCTTTGCCATGATTTTCGGAGGTTGTGAAACCACACAATTACGCTTGTTTGAATTAGCAGTTCTGACAAATGTGTAATCGCACAAATATTTGCAAAGCAGATTTGACAAGAAACCGCATCTATATGGTCTCAAAGATTATAAATGTAGCACGCTAATACTTCTGATTATTCAGCAATAAATAGTAAAGTCACAGAAATGAAAGAAATCCATCGCAATCACAGCGTCTGACAACTTGGAAGATTGCATGTTCCTACATGTCTGCTATGAATACTTCTAAGAATTTTCTCTTTTCGTCCTACACTGTCATTTTGCCATTTTTTTCCCTTAAGAAGCCAAGCAAATAAAGACATTAAAGGTAATAAATCTCATTTCAACAAGTCTTTTTGACTTGTTAAGAAAGGCGGTATAATCATTCATTATAATCAATAAGAGTTTTTAATATTATAATAAAAAGTTTACTTAATTTGTCTTCCAACATGCTCGTTCTGAAACATTTCCATCTCAAAGTATTTTTTAATTGGTGTAAATTATATATTAAAAAAAAAATATTTGGGGGAGGGGTGGCGG
Source organism: Sinocyclocheilus grahami (assembly GCF_001515645.1). Lineage (NCBI taxonomy): Eukaryota > Metazoa > Chordata > Actinopteri > Cypriniformes > Cyprinidae > Sinocyclocheilus > Sinocyclocheilus grahami. Next base: position 646,878 of record NW_015505476.1, read on the forward strand.
GGGGGGGGGGTTGTTTCAGTAATTTCATATCTAACTATCATGCATCCAAAATGAACGCAATAAAATCATATTTTATACTTTTGAAAGCAAATTTTGTCCAAAACATATCTCAATATGAAACGATGCAGAATAGCATATTCTGTTCATAAGTGATATTCAGCTTGATTTTCCCTCTCAAGTTTCACGTTCTCACGTTCCTTGAGACCACAGTTGTCTATTTGGTAACCAAGTATACTAAGTTTCGAAAAAACATCATTGGGGTAAAATCGTTGGTTGTGGTGGAAATGGTACCACAACTGTTTATCACAATCGTCAATTGATCAACTAGGCCTGCTTGCACAAACCAAGGGATTCCCAGGACTGCAATCTCAGGGGCTGCACACAACTGCCTATTTCCCAACAGAGACGAGCTGCTCCAAACCCAAGGCAAATGTAGGAGCAGAAACGAGCTTCCTTTTTATTTACAGCTGCGACGGCGAATGAATGGGATCTCATGCTCGAATAGAAACAAATTGTCAGTTTGATGGGAGACGCCACACAGGCTCCCCGCTCGCAACATGTTTATCCAGTGGAAGGTCATGTGGTGTGCATCCCCAAATGAACAACATATAAATCTGAATAAAATTAATTGTATTATTGTTTGAATGACAATCTTTGTAAACTGCGCGCATACCAGCGGTCAGATGAACTTGAAGCAACCTTTCCTTTTATTTTTGCCTCTCTGGCACGGCCCAGGGAATGTTTAGACAAAAAAGAGGAAATCTAGCCGTTCACATCCCACTCGAAGACTTTGTGTAGCTACTCTATGTCTTAATCACCCCTGTCTGTTGTAATCGAATATTTAGGTTACGGCCTTCCTCTCTCACCACATTACCCACGGCGTAGGTCACACACATTACAGGCTAAACGCTCTGTAATTTGTGCACATGTATACAAACACACACCTGCAGGGTTAAGGCCATGAGGGAAAATACAGCTGTCTAATTTATTAGTCCCAGGAGGCTGTGTGGATTTCTCCTGGCCTGACTTCCGTCAGCGGGCTTCCAGACCAGACCTCCCTAACTCAGAGCTCTGGTGTGACAGGGAATGTCTGGTGCTGCAGTGCCTCGCCTCCCTCCTTTCCTCCCCGTCTGCGGCAGAAACGGGGAAGGCTATCAGTCATATGGCTGGGTCAGACGCACAATGGTTCCCGGTGAGGTCTCAAGGCCTGGCGCAGCACACGGCCTGAAACCAGGAGCTGATAAGACTCACCTTCCGGGACCTAACAGGATCTGCACCTCCTCAGATATGCCTTCTGTATATATGGAAGGTTTTCTGGGCCTGTTGAGAACCGTGTGAGGAAATTTCTTCTAGTTGGCCACTGCGAACGAGTCCTTACCTGCGTGCGATCTTAAAAATAACAGCTCTTTATTGGCATCTTTGGTTCCATGAAGAGCGTTTCACATCCAAGTAACCTTTCAATTCCACATAAGCTTGTTTATAGCAGAAAAAAAATTTGATTATTAAAATGTTCTTCACATTCAGCAAATATGGTTCTTTTAAGAACTGCTCACTGAAAGGTTCTTTGGGGAACCAAATATGAAACATTTTGGAACGTTTATTTTTAAGAGTATGGGTTAAAGCAACTCTATGCACATTTATAAATATAAACTTTGAAATGTTAGTTTCAACATGATGTTGATGGTACACTGACTTCTAATAAGGCAAATGGCTTCTGTTTCTTTCCCACGTTCTCCACCTCAAACGTGTATTTTGGAAGTTTGATAAGCGGGTACGAAATTCCGCGAAAAGGGCGGATTGCTTTACGGCACCAAAAAATACACAACTGCATCCTAAATCGCAAACTTCCCTACTATAAAGTAGGCGAAAAACAACAGCTCTTTATTGGCATCTTTGGTTCCATGAAGAGCGTTTCACATCCAAGTAACCTTTCAATTCCACAGAAACTTGTTTATAGCAGAAACAACATTAGATTATTAAAATGTTCTTCACAATAAGAAAAGATGGTTCTTTTAAGAACTGCTCACTGAAAGGTTCTTTGGGGGAACCAAATATGAAACATTTTGGAACATTAGAGTATGGGTTAAAACAACTGTCTGTAGCCTACATTTATAAATGTAAACTTTGAAATATTTCAAAATGATTTTGATGGTACATTGACTTCTGACTAATAAGGCAAATGGATTCTGTTTCTTTCCCACGTTCTCCGCCTCAAACGTGTATTTTGGAAGTTTGGTAAGCGGGTACGAAATTTCGCAAAAAGGGCGGATTGCTTTACGGCACCAAAAAATACACGACTGCATCATAAATCGCAAACTTCCCTATATAAAGTAGGCGAAAAACAGCAGCCTATGTGAACATAGTACTATGTTCGAATTCACAAATATTCATAAATCAGTAGGCAAAATGTCTGACCTATTATTTCCGGCGAGATTCTGAAGTGAGCATCTGATGGACACCTTACAATCCTATGAGGCCACGGGAGAGGATTTGTGAATGCCAGTGAAGCTACCGGATTACACAAAGAATTCATTTTTACCTCGTCTCTAAGTGGTTACTTATTCTCAGAGAGTAGGCTATGCGATTTTGGATCAGCTAGCCACTGTAATTATGACAGTGATATAGCCTAGTTACGACAGGGAATTCAAAACTACATACAGTTGCTTTAAAACGCTGCAGATATTCATCTAAAACATATTCTCAACTCATAAACATGAATTCACATTCTATTCTCACAGACTTTGGATTTGAGCCTAAACACTCTCCTGATGTTCACAGCATTCGCTGGCTTTGAGTTTGTACAGAATGCTGTGATGTCAATGAGCAGTTGATGGTCCGAAAAGACGCAGGCCCTTGACCCACTTCTGGTACCTCTACATCTAACCTCAGTGTCCAGATGAAGATGATCTATTGGCCTCTCCCTCCCTCTGCTGACCGCCTCACTGTCATAGTGCTCAGGCCTGGGTTTTGTTAGGTCCAGGAAACAGGCTCTTCCTTTACATAAACATGGGCTGAAAACCTTTTTCTTTTCTTTTTTTTAGGACTGGCATTGACACGCAACCGTTTCGGTAACTCAGTGTTTGGGTACTACAAGACAGAATGTTTTTTAATACTAAGAATTAAACTGGATAATTATGGTTTTAAACGCTAAAGCGCCATGCAGTAAACATGTTGGAGGATGGGAGAATTTAAGATAGGCTCAGTCATTTGCTGTGCTGCAATAGCTGAAGGTATTGGTAAAATATTGATAATATTTGTATAAATAAGTAAACAATTGAAAGGAAAATTATAATTAACATAAAGCTACAGAAGATGTGTGTGCCTAATGACAATATCAATAACACCACAGTCTGGACAATAAGCTGTCTATGAATGAAATAATTCATTTAATTTACAATATCTGAACATCTTAAAATCTAAAACCATAATATATCCTGCAAACAAGTAAATAAAACATGAAATAGCTACATCTTTATAAAGCTGACCTCAATATAATTAGCTGCTCTAAAACAAATTCCTTACGCAATTTAACAAAAAATAAATAACGTATCATGTGCATGCATATTATGTAAATGTCCTTTTTAATAATTTAAATAGTTTAATTATTTAATTTCAAGCCCAGTCCACCCGCTCCCCTCCCC
>NW_015505476.1:650614-679692 GCF_001515645.1 Sinocyclocheilus grahami
AATATCATCATGCGATCTGATAGAAATCGCCTATTGTAAAAATTTAAAAAATTTAAAAAACATGCAGTTGTTCCATTAAAATGAATCCCGGTTATTTCAGAAATAATTAATATTTTTGTCTTAGATAAAATTACTGCTTTGTTAAGGTTAGCTGTACAAAACATTTAATTTAATCGCAAATTATATTAACAAAACTGTCTAATAGGCTATAATATAATATAATATAATATAATATAATGACGAATTGTTTTTTCAAATGGATACCAGAGGCGTATAATGAATTATGTTCTAATTTATTTTCGACCTTTATTCTGTCTATAAGTTAACGCATTAAAGCAAATATTAGCAGTAGGCCTACTTCCATATAACCCGGGCAAGCCGGGCAAACCTAATGAAGCATTTCAATTATTGTTGTATATTCTGATGTTGATATCATCAATATGTCCATCCATCAGGACACTGGAGACTCCAGGGGAGAGTCCTGTGCAGACATGCGCTCTTCACGGTCAGCTTGGCTTCATGCTTGACTGAGACTCTCCTCATCCTAATGGTGCTATTAACCAGACAAAACACTCACACACTTTAGTCGTGTGTAGGGCAAAGATCACTACTGATCAGATAAAAACACGCGACAACCAAATCCTGTGATCGCACACTCTCCAAAGCTCTGGTCATGGGCCTGTAAGGATCCCTGCATTAATATTAGGCCTATTTGTAATCTATTATTAATTTAATCCATGTTTTGTCAACTAAACATGACCAAAACGTTCTATGGTGTTGGTCATAGTGTCAGCACATGGAGTTATCATGATGTGTGGGAAACATTTTAATAACCGTGACAGATAAGTGGTGCTGGTTTAAAAGAAGGAAAACAACTTTTTGAACTGATCTTTCTGAGGGTGCAGTATAAAGCATAAATCTAAAATCTAAACAAAATGTTAGGCCCACTGCCTATTAGTACACCAAATATATTAACAACTGCCTATCACAAGGCCAACACGCTGTTCAACGACAAATGTAATGCATCATCAGCAAATCCTATGAATGAATGAATGAATGAATGAATAAATAAATACTTAAATAAAACAAGGCAATGATTATTGAGTGAATTACAGCAAATATCATGAAATGAATGTACCTTGCCGTTCGGTTCTTAAGAGAAAAGCTAGAAGCCCTCCACTCCGATTTTCCTCCTGAGCCATTAGTCTTGGGACTGGAGGACACAAAGCTGATCTAAACAGCACTGTTGATAGCTAACGGATGAGATAATCTCGTCTCTCTTTCCTTTTCTTTTCTCTTCTTCTTAGTCTCTGGCAGGCTTTTGTCTCTGGCGCCGGAGCAGGAGCTCAGAGAGACACCGATGCGCATCATTGCGCCCTCAAACAGGTTTCCTGCGCACCCTCCTCACAATAAGTGATCGATACCTGGGACTGGACACAGGATGGGAAATAAAATGCTATAAAACCCACGATTTCTGGTCCTGGTGCTATTTATTCTTCGGCGCAAATGAAGCACATTACGGGGTCTCCAAAATAGCTATGTATAACTTTTGAGATTTTGAATTAAAAACGATTTCGTTTTTAATCAATCACAGGCACTAAAACAAACGAAACAACATAACTCAAGTTTAATGTTATGTTTAATATTCCTTTTAGTGAAAATGAGGTAATCGATGCGATAAAGTCACTGAATTTTACAGACAATTTTAATCATTGTATTTCTATACCCGATTGTGCGTAAAGTGATCAAAACGCAAAGGTGAATATTACATTAGCGAATCATTTATCATATTTATAACTTTTGGAAAGGTGACGAGAGATTTTTGTTCTACGAACAAAAGACGAAATTTAAATAAATAAATAAATTAGAAGATGACGACGAAGAGTCTGGAATCAAGATGAAAATTCTCGATTACACCAGAACTTTTTTTCGGGTATAAACCTGTTGCGTTTCCATAGAAAATAAATTACAGTAAGGGAAATCTACCCTTCTTAAAATTGATTTTCTATTTAAAAAAAAAAAACTTTTTTAGAAAACTAGAACTACTTAAGGCCATTCTCTCTCATACAGACGCACACACACACACACACATGCAGACACCATTTGTCTCTCACACGCACAAACAAAGTTATGTTTAAATCCGCTTGCTGTTTAATTGTCAAACGTCTGCAGCTGTTTTTGCTCCAGCTTGACTGTCTAATGGCACACAAGTGTGGTGCAGGTCAGATCTAAATGGGATAATAGCAGCAGCAGAGTTAAGCGTCTTTTCCAGAGAATACTATATATATATATATATATATATATAGAGAGAGAGAGAGAGAGAGAGAGAGAGAGAGAGAGAGAGAGAGTAAGCGGCTGATTAAAAACACAAATTGTTCAATTATTATCAGCAACTCAGACTCTTCATATTAGTAACGCTTTTGGGGAGTTATCTATATTTGATATCATATTATTGGTTCTTCAGATCAGCGATTTTGTTTCTGGGTTCTTACAGGAACTAAAAAATAAAAAGTTATTTTCAAAGCTCGAAATAGTGCTATGTGGCATCAGGATATAAAAGTCCTTTTGGTTCAGTGTATAACAAAGGAAACATACTTCAGTCTTATCGTGGTCATTCGAAATATAATTTTAATTGTGCAGAACAACTGGATTTGCATTGAGCAGATGAGCGCGAGTCATTTAACATGATTTACATTTTCATAAGCACTTTGTGGGAGAATGTATTCTTGAGCTGCATTATACCAAGCCTTCTCTTTACTAACTCTGGAACACACAACCTTAAAATTCAAGTGAAAGATTCCGATTAGAACTTAAAATGACTCGACGGGACGTCGTAAAGCACTTTTTCGAGTTTAGAAAACCATCAAATCAACACTGATCTGAAAAAACCTATAATGTGACATCAAGCATGTTTATCTCCAAAGACGCAAAAACATGTGTAGCCTACAGTAAAACGAGAAGATGTTTCTCTGTTGAACTGAGGATAACTTGAAGAACTGTTATTCTTCAAGGATGCATTAATGATTACGTTGGTCTGGTTGTAGCTATCGAAAAGGTAGCGTGTGATATTAGAGGCTGTTTTTCTGCTGCTATGAAACTGTATATGCGTTTCCTCTGTGGATTGTAGGAAGGATCATTACATCCCGCCCCGGTAACGTGACATCACCGCGCAGAAGAACTGCCTTGTGCTGCCGGACTCCAAGAAAAACGCACAACCGTTTAACACCGACGAGTGGCGGTCCTCACCTCTCTTCATGCAAATCAAGCAGCCATGACAAAATGGGAGATTAATCGACACATTTAGGTATGTTTACTTGAAAATGTTGGTTATCTAAACAATTGTTCAACAGGGTTTAGTGCTCGAAGCTTAGAGTTGAATCGGGAATAACATTGTAGATGTAATCCAACAGCGCCTGATGATGCTTCCGAGCCCGGTTACATCAACGCCGTTTTCTGTGAAGGATATACTGAAACTGGAGCAGCAATCGCGCCACCTTCAATCTCTGCATCCCGCGCAACACCACGCGCAACTGACTCCGGAACTGCAGGAGAGATTCCAGGCACCATCATCCTGTTTTCTCGGAGGTGGAGACAGCCCCGGCTTCTTAGACAGCGACGAGAAGATGTCTTTTCTGAACTCTCTCTCCATGCAGGACAGTTTAGTGGAGAGCAGCCTTTCGCCTCCGATGTTCGTCCATCCGGCTCTGGGACACGTCGACACTAAACTTGAAGATGAACTTGAGGACCACGAAACGAGTGGGTGATTTGTGTTTTACAACAGACGTGAATGAGTTTGAAACTGACGAGGAGATCGAACTGATCGTGTCTCTAAATATAAGACGGAGGGAGAAAGAAAGATTAAAAACGAGAAAAAGAATTCAAAGTGCCATTGTATTTTGGATGAATAGCCTAGTACAGTTTTAATTTTTTACATTTTTTTTTTTACAAACAATAGCTAAATATTGCATGAATCATACAGCATAACATAAATATAAAACTAACTTGAATTAGGCCATTTGCATTAACTAGCACTGAAAATGCGTAAATTAGGACTACCACACTCTTTTTGAAAAATGTCACAATTTAATAGCTTTTGAAAAGAAAAGGGAAAAAAATCATTCTGTTTTGTGATTGCATAAAAGAGCAGCTTTGAAAAATCCCATGAGGTAGGCCTATTTTTATGCGTCTTCAATGCAAGGCACCTCGTAAAAGTATGTAATTGTGATACAGTTATACAATTATCATAAAGCTGTATTTTTATACAATGTTTAATGTCAATATTGCATGTTATGACATTTTCTATCCCTTTCGTACTTTATATTGGTCTAACCCTGCAGAGATATCGTGTACATACATAAACACAAATACATTTATTAATATATAAATAACATTGACTGACCACTTGTTTACTGTTTATGTATTGCACTACATAATTAAATGACTCATCTACTGACCGCCGCACACTATGCACTAACTCTTAGGCTATATGTTCTCCTGTTTATATAAGTTCTGTTGGTTGATCTTACAATACTATGCACTATTAACTTTTTTATTTGATTTGATTGCTAATACAATTAAAATTGTACTTTTATTTGATTTTAACAAACGTATTTGTTTTATTTATTTGTAATTGTATTTATCTGGGGGGAAAAACGACTGGGTGATTTTCTATCTGCAAGGTTGTACAAACTGTTGCTAAAGGCCTATATCCAGACTCACCGCAATTTTATTGTTTTGTTTTGTTTATGCAAGGAAATGCTTCTGTGAATTACGTGAAGTGAGAGTTAACCGAGTTAGCGCTGTGTATTTTGTGTCTCCTGTTTTTCTAGAGAGCTGCGGTGCCATCATCAGATCCCCGGAGTGTGAGGGTGAGGCGCACTCGGACACGGAGCGAGCGCAGCGGCAGAGGACGCGCAGGAAGCCGCGGGTTCTCTTCAGCCAGGCGCAGGTCTTCGAGCTCGAGCGGCGCTTCAAGCAGCAGCGCTATTTATCCGCTCCAGAGAGAGAACATTTGGCGAGTACCCTGAAACTGACATCGACGCAGGTCAAAATCTGGTTCCAGAACCGCAGATACAAATGCAAGCGACAGCGTCAAGACAAAACACTGGAAATGGCAGGACACCATCACCCGCCGCCGCCCAGGAGAGTGGCGGTGCCCGTCCTAGTCCGGGATGGCAAACCGTGTTTAACGGGATCACAGAGTTACAACGCCGCGTACGCGGTGAACCCAGGCCCCTACACATATAACGGCTACTCGTCTTATAATAACGCCGCGTACACAAACCCTTACAGCTGTACATATCCCAGCCTCCCTCCTCTTCCAGCAAACACATCCACTAATGCGCTGATGAGCATGAGTCTGAACAACCTCGGAACATATTCCCAACCTCAGACATCACAAGGGACACCCGTGTCCGCGTGCCAAGGGACTCTGCAGGGTATTCGGGCATGGTAGTGCCATTGCAACGCACCCGTCTGTATATAAATGGCAACTTTACAATATTAGCACACAGTTAGCCATGTTTTATAGGCCTAGGGTCCTGTATAGTCTACCTTTTCAGTATAAACTTGAGTGAATTTCTTCTAGCAACCCTTCCATGATGGCTGAACGAATGCACATGAATATTCATAGCAATTTTTGACCACCTATTTGGACAACATACTCCCTGAACATTTGCGGGTCTAACTTTAGACTGGCACCATGGTATCAGAGACAGCTGTTTTCTCATTCATTGCACTTATCGATGAAAACGCTATAACCTAAGAAATGTTACGAATATTGACAACGGTGTGTGTGATTTTGTGCAAACCTACATTGTAAAAATAAAAACAGTAAACTTTATTTTTAAAAGGTGACACTAAAATATTTACTATTTGAAACACGGGACATATAAGAATCTATAGCCTATACATTAAAAAAAACGCTCAAGTGAAAGAAAGAGAGTAACTAATTTAAATCGAAGACCTACAATTCAATACGCAAAAACATTTTTTAATAAGAGGCGGAAAATTTCAGAGAAAAAAAATACATATTAGCAATAAGTCAAAATACTTATAACTAAATAACTTTTAATGTTTCGTTCAACAAATAGTCTAAAATAAAGTCAGCTTATTTTTGCAAATTAAGCCTATAGTAAAATAAACAAATTCGTTTTATTTCACTATAGGCTACGTTTAATTATCCATGAGTATTAATATTCAGAACTATAATTCGAATTTCTCAAGTCTCACAAGCACAATCGTTATAACGATAGATTCGGACGTCTCATAAATTAATTACGTCGCCATCTAAACTCATCTTTCGCTTTTAACTCCCAGTTTTTCAAAGACAAAAGGGTCACAAAATTAACGACAATTACCTGATTTTTTTGGAAAGCAAATACATACTATACTATGGCGAAGAATAAAACGTTTTGGTCAAAACTGCTTTAAATCGATACTTTAATCCACGCAATACCTACCCCGACTTTGCATGACAGACAAGGAGTTAAAAGTTTATATACAGGCCTATTTTGATAAGCATGCGTGATTGCGTTTGAAATATGAAATATTTTTAATAACAATTTCACACCTGCAATTGCTTTAAAATACATTCATAAATAAGCACTGTTGGCCAGGGAGACATGAATTGATCTCACTCATCCCTACTCTTCCTCCAATGGCAGCTTTCAATCTTCTCTAGTAGTCATTGCATGTTGTTATACGATGTAACTAAATAGCTTATAATAACACACATCGTTTTTAATCGCATTACAAGCGTTTATCTCGTTTATATAGAACGTTATCCTGCGAGTCACTTGAAGGTGTGCAACCTTTATAAAAGTATGAATTATATTAAAAATGACTTCAATAAAACCTGTTCATTCGGATACGACATGGAATTATTATTAGTATTATTATTAGGCTACCTAAATATTTTCGCACTTTCCATTTTTCGTGTTGTGGAAAAAGCTCCTTCGAGATTTGCTGGCCTAAGCATCTTTTGACCTGACAGTTCCTATAATGACAATATATAACAAAATAAAATTGTAAAAATAAAAAAAAACACATCCTTAAACCTTAGAAAAGAAACAGTAGAAAGAAAGGAAATGGCGTGCTTCAGTTACTGTATTTCAGTTCCTGACTACATCATTCGTCATTTTGATTTCGTAATAACAAACATAAAGCTTTGATTGAAACAAGTATATGTTCGTCCATTACGCACGGCGTAACTCGTTTATCCTTCAGCCCATTCACGGGTTCACACCAGAGCTCCCATTCTAATAATGAAGATTAATAGAAAAGTAAACAGAGTCATCGGGGGGTTGCATCTACTAATAGCAAGGAAGAACATCTCCCCTCGCTACTGCGAGGCCATTGGACATACCTGCTGTCAGGGTAAGTGGCCCAGACACTTCAGTGTAAATACTCATGGCGACAGAGCGGCGATGCCTCAGGATGAGCCGCTATAGAGAGAGTGCTGGACGACAGATATGAATCTATAGAGAGGATTTCTGGACGAATATCAGGACAAGGTGGGGTTAGTTCCCCTAAACAGTGTGTCATAGGCCAAATATTAGTAGTCGCATGGCCATTTCTGATGACTACAAGCTAAAAACTGTTGGCTTGACCACATATGGTTAAAATATTATAAATGCATTTATAATAGTTTTAGAATTCTGAAATCAATCACTGTCATATAACTAAAATATCAGTAGTCCTAAATCAAAGGAGGTAGGCTACAAAGGAAGAAAATATCTACAGTACATGGACTGGTTATCTGTATAGAGATAAAAAGGAAGGAAAAAAGATGATTACGAACACAATAGTTATTTCAAGGGAACACGAGGTCAAAGCTATAAGGCCACTGAATTCATCTTTTAAACTGCAAAGCTGGCAAACCAGGAGAAAATAAGCTAATTAAAGTGATGAAACCAAGGGTTAATGAAAACAAAAGAGGAAAAGAGAGAATGCGTGATGAATTCAGCTGCATAAGCATAAATCACAGCATCTGAATGGTTTGCTTTCATAACCCTATGCTGCATGATCTCAAACATCACAATCTGAATAAACAACACATTTACTAAGTGAGGAAAGATATTTGCAGATAAAGAATTATTAACAGGTCTTAATTTTGTCACAAAGCTCAAGGTGAGAAATAGCATGTCTTAAGAGAAATCCACAAAGGTTGAGTACTACAGCTTTGGGTGTTATCCTAAATGTATTTTACACTGTCAGCACCTTCACACCGAGAGCTCAGGATGGAAAGCGTCCCCTGTTGGTCACATCACATTCGTCCTCCAAACGCACGTTCTTTATTCAAAACATGAGACAGTTTTAATATGTGAAGACGAGGTACCTGACAAGATTGCCATTCTTTCAAGGACCCGAGAATATGATAGAAAATACAAAATGAAATAAAACTGAAAAAAGAATAAACGAGGCCACTGAATCTGATGCGTAACCGCCCAGATGTTTGGTTTTCTGCGCATCTGACCTGATGAATTAAAATGTCTCTTTAGAGTGAAAAACACTTACAACATTTCAGACCTCCCAATATGGTGATATGGCTTACTCAACATAAACAACAGCAGAGTAATATTTATTTGGTAGACCGTCGTGGAAGTGCAAACAAAAGAAAAGCATCCTAGCTGCTAAAAGTTGTTTTTAAAAATGTTTTAAACATGAACCACTTTACAAGATCTGGCTCAGTGTGGTTTGTGAGCACTTATATGTGAAACATTACACCAAATATACACAAGCGCAGCAAGTTTTTGTAGCCTATTTTTATTTTTATACAAATATCTTGAAAACAGAACATATAGTCTAGCCTGTACCAAGCCTAAATGATCCTGGTAGAGCATCAAAATCTGTCATTTGGAATAGAGTGAGTGAAAAACACTCAATATACCAAATGAAAGGTACAATTAGTGCAATGTGTCACTGTATGCATCAAATAGGCTATTCACAAACGTAAGAAAATAGAAAATCAAGCCCATGCATAGCACCACTGTCGCTCTCTGTTTCATGCATAACATAATAAAAATGCTGTCTTTAACGGACTGCATGAAATTATGTCGTCACATAGAATTATTTCAATAAAAAAAGTTCAGACTTTTTACGAATGCTGGAAGATTCGTCTTAGCTTTGGGAACATGGCTAGCCTAGTTTCATTGGCTGCACAAACACACAGCAGAACATCAGTTGGCCACATGGAGGCGCTGTAATCGTAGTCCTTGAAAACAGAACAATGGCTTTGAGAAACATTTACAACGAGCTGAGACTTACTTCACAATGTCTTACAGTCGAAATACCCACATTCACTGGAACGTCTTAGTGTGCTCATTCTGCATAACTCATTAGAAAACCTGTCAGGAACCGAGAGATATTCACAAAACATCTGTATGAGTTATAAATATTACAGACAAGCATTACACAAGACATTTGAATGGAAATTGCCGTTGTAAGTGCTTTACAAATAAGCATTTACAAAAAATGTGTATGCATATAAAGAAAAAAAGATTTAAAAATACATGCTTGAATTCAAGATGCAAAAATAAAATCCCATTGCTAAATAAATATCAATAAATAAACATTGCATCTCGAGGTAAAAGAATAGCTGAAGAAAAAAATGTTCAGTTCTCCAGACGAAAAACTTAAATACAGCCTCGGATTTTGTGTTTCAAAGAACGAAAGTGTTTTAGAATTTAAATGAAGAACCTAACAAGTAGCTAACCATATATAATACCCTATAACACAGCTAATACAAATACAAAAAATACATATAGCCTATAGGCTACTGCGTAATACGGTATTGCTTCAGATCAGAAAACAAAAGCTTGAATAAAAGCAAAGAATTTGATTAATTCTATTATCAAATATGTATACGTCTAAACAACACAAATGTTGAACATGAAAAATAACGAGCAAAACATTAAATAGTAAGTGCTGGTTGTAAGATGTAGACAGATTATACAAAAAACGCAAAGTAGCCTATTTTAAGAATTTTTAAAAATGTTTTTAGACGCAAGAAATTATGACCCCCCCCCACCAATGTGCCATAGCTATAAGCATTTAATATAGGGGCCTTTGACGAGACACGCATTTTTTGTCAGTTATAAAGTTCAGGATACATCAAATATGCAAAAAAAACTATCAATTATAGCCTACAACTCTTATAATAACAATGCATAGTGATTTCCCCCCTTAATTCAATAATATCTACATCAACATGTCAAAAAAAAAAAAAAAGCCGTGAAAAAAGAGAAATGTTGACGAAGTTGTTTGACATAACTTATCAAAATGTTGTCAGCCGAATCAGAGTCAGGTGTGGCGTAACCAACATGCGGGAAGCAATTTTGCTGTCCTTTGACAAAATAATCATAATATAGAGATGCTTTATTTTAGACCTTCATGGCTCTGTGTCAAGGTCATTAAGTTTTTTCTTAGTATTGTCAGACCATATTTATTAAAAGACGCGTTTTCTGGTTAGATTTGACATATATTGAAAAGTGTTTGAAAACGTTTCTAAAAAGCTACTCGCGTGTATTAAAGGTTTTAGCAGCCTTTAACGACTTTAAACGTAGCCTAAGTGTTTTTTTTTTTAGAAAATGCCATAATGCTTTTTTAGTTTTTCTTAAACGTAGGAGAAATAAAAATACAAATAACACATACAGCTGCAGTTATATTAAATAGCCTTTCTTGTTTGTCATCGAAAAATGTCCTCAAACTCCACAAAGCCAGTAAGAGCATGTGGTAGCCCGGTAAACAGATTTCGGTGGGTATTCAAGGCTACTCGTCTATTTTAGAGGGAGGAGCGAAATGCTCCAGTAAGCCCATTGGCAACGCGTCGGGAAGGGAAAGAGAGGAAACTGATGCGCACATGACATTTTCTGACACTTTGCTCGTTGATTGGGTCAGGAGACGTTTTGCCGCAATTAAAAGACACGCAAAGAGGAAACCAATTACACTGCGGACTAATGAAAGCGCCATGAAAGCGCAGGAGCTTCCCAGATAAAAGCGCAGAACTGCGGGCCATCGAAAATTGACGAGGGGTTGCGTAGGTTATGTTTTAAATGGCGAATAACCGCACCTCCTTTTCCATTCACAACATATTAAACGGAGGATTTGATTGCGAGAAAAATGCCGGACTTGATGAGGATTACGCAGAAGAGCAGGAGGCGCGGGGTTGTTCAAGCTCTGCGCTGCCGGTGGGGAACGCTGGAGCTGAGAGCATTTCTTCCTGTGTGCTCGTGCTGGACTCCTCATCCTCCGACCAGCATTCATGTGAGGAAGGATCAACAGGAGGAGAAGACAACTCACTAGAAAGACAGCACGGTGAGGCATTAAGACAACTTCATAGGCCTATACATCGTATTGGAGATTTTTTTGCACTACACGTGGTTCAAACATAAAATAAAATATTCCCATATTTGTCTGCCACAGACAAACTGTGTAAATTGTGCTGTTGCCAGTACCTGACATTTTAGACACTGTGCATTATTGTGGTAACCAAACGTTTTTTTCCTCTAAAATAATTATGCATCAGTCAATTTCAGCTTAAACATTTTAATTAAAAACGGCACACATATATGAAGCAATTTAAATGCAATAGAAACAATTATATAAATAAATTAAACAGACTAATCTCTAACGTAAAAATGCGTGTTAGTCGCAATTGTGACAAATACTGCTTATATAGGCTACAAGCTTATAAACAATCTTATTTAGCTTTTGTGGGTACAATATAACCAAATTAACCGACAGAAACTGCTAATTCACTTGATACAAGTTCCGTCATTTAGCATAAACATGATCACAAATCTGTAAGACATTTATGCTTTCTTACCCAACATTTTTTTTTGCCTTGTAAATATTTTACACAGAGAAATGGAATTAGATTTATAATCATGTTAGGGTAAATTAAATGACAGAAATGGTCTCATCAATCATAATATTTTAATAATAAATAACATTCACACAAGCTTGTTATACACAAGGTGTAAAAACAAATACATACATGCAGTGTTTATGATTTTTAAGTGTTAGCCTAAGTTTTATGTATTTTTTATTTGTTTCCAATTTTATTTGAAAGTAAAAAAGTGACCGTTTTGAATTAAACTGTTGAAATAGGGGTAGCATTAAGTATTTGATTACAACAATAAATGATTTTACAACATTTAAAATATTTATGTTTTTAATTATAGTGTAGTGGAGCTATAAAAAAAAAACAGCACTCTTGAAATAAATGTATTTTAAATAAATTATGGCATATGATTTTTTTATTTTAACTTTTTCGCTAGGGTGGAAAGCAGATCATTTTGCAATAAACTGATTCATATTTAGCCAATTAATTTAGCCTGTTCATTAACTGTAATGAATATCTGAAGTGTTCAGGTAAGGATGATGAGATGCGTGTTATTACACGTGACTGAGACTGTGCTGCATTTCACACACACCCGAGGATTATTCAGCTGTTTATTGCAGTAAAAAAAAAAAAATTGTTGGGGGTGAGAAATATAATTCTATTTCAACCATCACAATATAAAGCAGTTCACATGAGTTTAAGCAGCCCTTTCGTGATATCTGCATGATTCAGATACTGTCAATAGACCATGTCTATGTTGCACAACAGAGTCTGGCTAAAGCCCAGAGCACATTAATCATGTGTGCTTGAGGAGACAACACCCTCATAAAAGGCGAGAGAATAGAGGTTCAGTATCACCAAAATACAGCATCCATATGCAAACACACTTTGAGACCTTCATCCACTACAGCAATGTTTTACACATAGTCAATCAAGATTCATGGATGAAATCATAGTAACAAACCATGTGTTGTTCATTTTGTGAGAGCAAAACACGGATTTCCGTTTACAATCCTCCAACAGAGTACAGAAAGAAAATAACTAAAGTGCACTAAAATATACTTTTATGCCACCTGTGTACCATCAGTACAGAGTGTGCTTGGATAAACGTTTACTATAATGAAATGCAAAAATGCTAGTAAATATAATGCTTTAAAATACTTGAAAAGCCTACTTTTTTTAAATGATTAAAATCGCTTAATGATGATGGCCTTTATAAGCACAAGGCCTTCAGTACTCAAGAAGTGAACAGATCAGCCTCTGAAGAGGAATTAGGGCGCAGTTGAGCACCATATAGTTGTTTATACAAAAAATGTATCGTGAAAAAGTATGTAAACACAGTTTTTGAGTAGAGCAGACGATTCGTGCAGACTAGAGAGTGAGCAGGCTTATAAACCCTCACAAAGATAACAAAAGCGGCTGGGAGAGTTCGCCCACTGCATGCTCATTATTACCTGCTACAACAAAACCCTCAGCAATTAAGCCTCACATTGACAAGGTAAAAAGACTCAAATTGTTATTTTACCATGTTTCACTCTGACATTCATCTGTGAGGAAATTAAAACAGGTGAGACAAAGAATTGATTCAAAATACATCAACCATGAGTCGGACCCTCCCAGTTCAACTACAGCAGTACAAAGAGTCTGTCTTCAACCAGGACACTGATTGAGGGATTTCACACAAAGAGCTGTAAGTACTTCCAGAAAGTCACACAATTTCCTTGATGAGCAATAAAAAAGAATCAGAGATGAATTACTTAGATTTTTTTTTTTTTTACTTTGCAAAGAGCATAAAACTATGGAAGCTTGTTTCTGGAACGGCATAAAAAAATCAAGTTAATTGTAATGTTTCATCTCACAATTCTTACTGTTTTCTTACAATTCTGAGAAAAAAGAATTGTGAATCGCAAGATAAACGTGCAATTCTGAGGAGAAAAGTCGGAACTGTGAGATATAAACTCGCAATTGCAAAAAAATCAGCATTAAGATAAAAAGTCATATTCTTTTTATTGTTTTTATTCTGTGAAGAAAAAAAAAACAATTGCGAGATGTAAACTCAGAATTGTGAGGAAAAAAAAGAATTCTCTTACAATTCTGACTCTTTCTCAGAATTGCAAGTTTATATCTTGCAATTCGGACTTTTTTCTCAGAAATGTGAAAAGAAAATCACAATTGCGAGATATAAACTTAAGATAAGATTTTTTAATTACATGGCAGAAATGGGTTTCTATAAAAAGCAGCTCATTTATTTCAATATCAATGACAACAATTAGGTTTATTGCTCATCTTAAAAGGCATCATTTAATTTTTGCACAATTAGTGTCATTTTAAGTAATTTTTCCCTACACTCCCTATTTCTGTAATTAAAGATTTAACAAGTAGTCCCACCGTAACCTCACGGCATTGCTTAAGTCAATTTTGCAATGTTTTGACAGCATCGCAGATCAACGATGTTAAAACTTTTTAGGGAAATCAACCTACTTTAGTTGGCAACCTACCGAAAGTTGTCTCTGTACAGCTGGGACAGGGAAAAAAAAACCCCGACACATATCACCTACAAAATAAAAAGTAATTGAATCCATGACATGCATTAATGACTCGCTATGATACTTGATGATCAAGCTTCCAGGTGTGAGGAAGTAACATGAAGCTAAATTTTCACATGTGCGCAGTGGAAAGAGATGTTAATGCATTCATCCAGGCTATAGAAAGGGCAAGAAAGAGGAAAGAAATGGCCCAAAGTTAATACCTTTGTTTGGAGAGAGCACAGCTTCACATTGACCTTGTCTCCTCAGGCGAATCACCCCCCAACACCACCACCACCACCAATAATCCAACCCACAGGACTCCACAGTCTGTTCCAAAAACGATTAGCTGATAACATCACGGCACGCTGGAATGTAAACATTTACAGTAAAACCATAAGAGATGAACTCTCCTCCAGTGTGATGCATTTATCAGCCATCAACTCTGCTTCTCTTCTGTGAAAACACACACTGAGCTTTCTAACCACAAGTAGGGCTATGGATTTAAATGTATAGAGTTGTATGAGTGTGTGGTTAGAAAAAAAATAATATTCAAAAAAACAATATTCAGAGCATAAATGTTTTTCTTTTAGGGATTAGAATGTTTTAAGTGTAGTGATGTAGGGACTGTGGCTTTTCTGATAGTTGGCGAATTAAACACATTTCACTTTTTGATAGGCTACTCTAAATATTATAAGAGAAACGGTGTGAAACATGACTTGATTTGTTAATTAGATTGATTACATACCAGGAGAATTGTGCCATTGATGGTCGCTATTGATACTTTTGACGTGACGTCCCACCCTTGTAGGAACGCCCACCTGGAGGGCAACACCAAGCTTTGCTCCACTGACCGCGCTATTTTTACGCAGTTTGCATTAAGCAGTAATGTAGAAAAAAGTAGATATTAAAAGGCGAAATTCAGTAAACACCTTTTTGTTGATGTATATTTTACAGTCAAGCAGATGAACCCAGAATATAAACGCAATGTGCAAAGTTTTACGTTAAATGGCTTCCCATAGAAAAGCATAAGGAAAACACTGAACCATTACGCGGATTGCGTTCACATTGTAATATGAACGCAAGATCAACATCATGTAAACTATGCATCATTAATATAGAGATTACTAAATTTGATATTTTATTATTACTGTTTTAAATATATTAAGGCACTTTAAACGTTTTTACAACATTTTGTCGCACTGTTTAATGATTGAAATATTGCCGCGGGTGCTTAATATGGATTGCAATCGTCCAAAACTTGCATTTTGTTCACATACCTTTGTTTTATTCTTTTGAGAGGTGATCTAAATGTTTGCGGTTGTGATGCAGATGGAAAATTGGCAGGCTTGTGCTGCAGTTCTATGGATGTTTTGCCTTCGAGCCGGTCACGTGACTAAAAGCTATTTATTTTTATTGCAAGTATAAACACTTAACTTCAACAATTAATGTAACATTGGATGACATTATGAATACAGAAATTATATAGGAAGACAAAGAAAAAATAAAAAAAATAAATAAGAGAACAAAAAAATTAACAAAAAATTTATTTTTTGATAGTAAATCAAAATTATGTACCATTCAGCAGATCATTATACAGTTTCACAAATTTGACACTTTTTTGGTATTCATATTTTTTTGTGTTATAATTAAGTAGTTAAAGTCACAAAGAAAATTATGTAATTTTGGAGATAAAATAAATACATTTCCTATATATTCTATGTTATGTTTACAATGTTAAAAATAACAAAATATATCACACATAGTAACATCAATGTCTACATTAGATTTTGACGAAAATAATTTTGACACATCAGACCAAAATTCCTTAACAAGGGGGCATTTGAAAAAAAGATGATCAATAGACTCAATGCTGACATTACAGAAATTACAATTCAGATGAGGATTACCAAATTTGGATGTAATCTCATTAGTGGGGTATATATTATGCAAAATCTTTAAATGTGATTCTTTTACTTTGTTGGGGACACATAATTTATAAGAGCCATGCTTTTTTCCAATTAATCTTATCTATTAAAGAATTCCAAAAAGGAAAATTCCCCTCGGAGTTATTCTTTTCCTTGACTGAAACACATTTCTTATAATTTTATTATTACATTGTGACTAAAAGCTATGAATTGGAAGAGAAGGATTTCATGACGTCAGCTGCAAATGAGTTGTTTCAGGTCACGTTACATTGAAAAAAAAATCCTCTTTTAAATAAGGTTAAAAAATGAATCACAATAGGATATGGTTGGTTATGATTACGATTCGCTAAATTAAGTTTGGGATGATCCACTTTACAGTAATTTTTTTTTTATAAAAAAAGGACATTTTTGTGTGCGCAAGAGAATATTTTCATGCGTAACGATACACTTTTTGCGTTCAAATGGAAAAATCAGATATACACAAACCGGAAACAACGTATGGCGAACACGCAAAAATTTCCCTTATGCGCATGCGAAAGTTTTTCACGTGGTTTCTCAATAGCTATCGAAACTGCTAAATAACAGATTTGTTTCGTTTTAACGCTAAAAACTGGGATGAAAAATTTACTTTAGTAAGAAAATGTCTTTTGCTATGATTAAATTAAAGGAGTGTCTATTTACACTAATAGCCTGCCTTGTTGGCAGAGGCTATTTACATTAACTCCACCCACAAACATGTTGTTGGGCTAGTCAACACTACAAAAGATGACTATCAAAAAAACAGCTCCAATGATGGTAAATTGCATGGTATTTTCTTTTTGACTCGACTGACCCGAGTTCGAATCCACCTTTTGCCAAACTTTTTTTCTTCCTTTTAAAATCTCGTATCATGTGGGAAAGGCATTTATTTTCAATACAAAAAGAAGGAAATTATCGAAAAGTTGAAAATAAAATATTGGGTAGGGTTAGGGTAGGTGTAGGGAGGGCTTTATTGTCCCAATAAGGTGGCATCTATTTAATGATTTGAATTAAAATGATAATTTGCACTCAATACGTTATTATCGCATACTGATTTATAATGTATACTACAATACTGAGGTGCAGATAACTATTTGCAATAAGTAGTATAAATAGCCGAAAATCCTGGTATTTTAACATAGTGTAAATAGAATCTATAGCTATTTGCACTTAGTGTAAATAGCATATGGCTAAGAAAATTCAGTTTTTACTTAGTGTAAATAGAATCCATTGTTATTTGCACAAATAGCATCTATCACTAAGAAAATGTTATTTTCACTTAGAGTAAATAGCATCTAATTGCTATTTGCACTTAGTTTAAATAGCCTCTATCGCTATTTAGACGTTCAGTGATATGTTTTTTAATTTTGTCGCCATTTTTCACTATATAATGTAAATATGGCAGCTGCATAAATTTTGTCATGCTAGCATGTGTACAACCATTTAAACAATGTGTTTTACAACTAGCCCTGCTCTCCCCTTCTACATATTATTCTGCAGTGGTTTACAAACTCTGAACTCAAAGCAAATGAACAGTATGCCGAGTTCAAAATATGCACATGAAGTTGTTGTTTACCATAAAAAGATGGATAAAAGTGGTTTCCCTTTTTGGGCTGAAAGATGGGTTTGTGAGTGAGTGTGGGAACGTGATGTTTTCTGGCACCAGTGTGTGAATATTTTTACACTCCTCTGGCCATAGATGGGTTGCTAAGGGCTCTGATATGCTCCAACCTGTTACATTTCCACAAGATGCTTCCCAACAGGTCTGACTCTAACTCCCTCGGCTCCGTGAAAGGAATTTCAATGTTTTAATTATCGCTGATAAGGAAAAAACAAGGAGTGCATTGAAAAACACTGACACAAGGCAACTTCACTTATCAGAGCAGAGATAGGACCTCCACTTAGAACCTCTTAGGGCTGCTCACAAGCTCTGATTTGGCACACATCCGCTCCTTCAGTGTTTGGAATGGTGTCCTGTTGTTCTTGCTTTGCCCAAATCATGTCTTTTATTGTCAGACAGGTAAAATGCAAACATTCAAGGCCTTTACAGCTGATAAGAACGTAGACCACCTGACCTTGAACTGACGCTATCATGATTAAGTATTCCTGAGAAAGGACTTGACTTTTTGTTTGTATTTTTAAATGATCTGTTTTAATACCTAAAGGATACATGGACTGTATGCATTATATCAAGTGGTTCAGGCAAATAATATAATATAACACAGTTGACAACAAAGCACCTTCAGGCTTTACTGATCCATATGATCTTCAAAGTGATAACATGAGGAAACTCTAAACTCCAAGATATTTAGAAAACTATTTGTTTTACCAAAAACACTACAATACATTGTCAGAGAAAAATGTATGCTACGTTAAAAAAATTAATCACTCATTAAATTTGCTTTAACTGGCTTTGAGTCAGTGTTTCCTAAGTATTTGCCACACCACTGTATTTGGAATGTTTCCCTTATCTGGCACACCCAGTTTCAGTCCTGGAGCCTCTGCTAATGAGCTGAATCAGGTGTTAAATAAAGGATACATTTAAAATGTGCAGTCTGGAATACTTCAGGAACAAGGCTGGCAGTCACTGCTTTGAGCAAAGTTTCAGCAAAGTGGACCGTGACTAGCCATGAATGGTCACGGAATGACCAGTTGAGGCAAGCAAAGACATTTTTCAATGACAGATGGCTTTTTGTGTGTTGCTCAAGGTCAACATAGAGCAGACAGCTCTGTCCGGTGCGCTTTTGTTCTGTCCAACCAGCTGGGACCCCTCCTCTCCGCTCAGCCCTCTCTACACCTGTGGAAAAGAAGTCACCTGATGGCTGGCTCGTTGTGTAGAGAGAGCAGACACACTTCCCTTTGAGGGTCTTGTCGGGGTATTTTATGTCCTTGTTTACTTTCTGAGAGGCATTTTTCAAGAGAGCAGAAAAAAACTTGTGCTGTCAGGCTAAAGAGAGAAAGTTTTGGACACCTGCACACAAAATCGGCTTACTTTTAGACCCTGTGTGGCCTTAAAGGTATAGTGAAAAACGATCATTATTTCCCAACCGAAAGAAACACAAAAAGAGATGTTTAGAAGAATGTTCAAGCTGCTCTCTTCATATATTTAAAGTGAATGGGGAAAGCAACAAGAACAAATTCCATACAAATCATGCACTATATTTCAAGCCTTATAAAGCCAAAAGTACCATTTGCATGGAAGATTAAATTTAAAGCTACACTATGTAACGTCTGGCCCTCTGGTGGATGACACATCAAACTACAAGTTACTTGCGGAGGACATTGTTTTGGTAATTAAGTGAGTCTGAATTACGTGAATCTGATGGCTTGACATTGTTTTGGTAATTATATGAATTACATGATGGCTTGAGGTGCACCACTGTATCAATGTAAATATCATTAACGAAAGAGTAGCCTAACAGATATCCAAAAATAGGCCTTAAGGGCAGGTGGCTTAAATGTCGCTGTTGTGAAAACAACTGCTTTAAATGCAACGTTACAAAACTTTGACAGTGTTGATATTAGACATAACGATTGCTATTCATATCAGATAAGGTAATTTGGTGGAAACTATTAACTTGCCTATAGGCTATTTATAGGCAAATAGACCAAAGCAGTGGATTAGAGTTCGGCATTGAAACCAACAAAAACATTGTTTTGTGAAAACATAGTCAGTGCACAGCTCATTTGATGCTATGCAAACTATGTTGATTCGTGTTTTATTACGGGAACTGTCGCTTTCGCTTTTTTGCTTGCTAACGCTTTTCGGTTTGAGGCTCATTTGTTTTGGCTTCAAACTAGGCCTATTTAAACTGCATGTAGCCTAGTAGTAGTCTGTCCTTCTTGCCTTTTTTTAACCCTTTACACCGTGAAGGCATTTTTAATGATTTCATGTCTAAGTGACATAATTAAAAGTAAAGGCTTATAACTTACAAAAATAAATTAATAGATTAATTTAAAAAATACCATTAATCATGGTCTCATTTGAAAGAAAACCTCTTCAGATTTGATGAAAATATATTTTGGAGTCTCTTATGTTACAACACTGCTGTGAAAACCCAAGAAAAAGTGAAATATTTATTTTGTTATTATTCATGCTTGACATGATGACAATTAGAAAGTGTATGTGACTGGTCATAAAAGGTTTAGGCTTGTTCACAACAACGTCAACCGTATCTGGGCCAAATTTTGTGTTGATATCTCAAAGCAATCAAAAGTTATGGCATTTGGAACCAAGGTAGCCTTTTTATCAAAAGTCCAAAAACCTTTCCAAATCTGAGTGTTTTACTGAACATAAGAACTACTTACATGTGTAAACGTCACAATACAACTTACAAATATATATTATTACATAGAATAAACAATAACTAATAAGATCCTAATTGATTATCTTCCGGTGCTTTTTCAGTGTGCACTTCTATTATGTGGTGCATGGTGAAGTAAAACCGGTTTCTACACACCATACCCGAGATCAAGTTAACATTGGTTGAACTTTCAAATGACATTGGGGAACACTGTGTCAAAATTGCGGTATGATTGGATCCAGAAATAGCTTTAGCCAAGCAGCATTTCAAGTCATTCGGTGGGGATTTTCTTATGATCTACGTATCGTGTTAAGTTGTGTGTGGGCTTGTTTGAATCAAGACCACCTGGTCTAAATAAAGTTATGCAAGCTGTGGTTTATGAATGTTTTGCAAAGTTATGAGCCAAAAGTATGGCGCAAAACCCTCAAGTGTGTATTCTGTTTACATGTGCATCTGTGGCAATTTTACATATAAAACTTGGTATATTTAGGTTTTTAACTGAAACAGATATGCGTTTTGTATTCTGCTAGTTGAGACCTTTTCAACAATATATGACACTAGATTATCTGTTGTGTATGATACTTTTACAGATCACATTTTCAAGTAGACTAATTTTTCTTTATGCTATGAAAATGGAGCACCTTTAATATTTCAGCAATTTTAAAGGGGTCATATGATGCTGCTAAAAAGAACAGTATTTTGTGTATTTGGTGTAATGAAATGTGTTTATGTCATTTAAGGCTCAAAAACACATTATTTTCCACATACTGTACATTATTGTTTCTCCTCTATGCCCCGCCTTTCTGAAACGTGTCAACTTTTACAAAGCTCATCGGTCTGAAAAAGCGAGGTGTGCTCTGATTGGCCAGCTATCCAGTGTGTTGTGACTGGCCGAATACCTCAAGCGTGAAACGGAAATGTTACGCCCCTACCATACTGCGATGATGCCCTGTCAGGCCGGAGCGATGATTCAAAAACATGAAAACCCATTATAAACGAGGCATTTGTTGCATCCAGTGGGGACATAAGTATGGATTATAATGACTCATACTGTCTTTTTACGCATTGCGTTGCATCGCGTCACGTAAACATAAAACCAGGTCTGCATTTGTGATCGGAGAAATGACAAACAACAAGCCCTACTCTACACTGCCCAAAAAACTCGCTTTAAATATAAAAAATATAAAATATAAAAAACTCTTTAAATATAAAAAACTTACTTACAGTCCGTGAGTCAGAACAGCCGGCATTGTAGTCTACTCTCCCAGGATCAGGAAACGGTCCTCCATAAAATGTGCTGCACACATCTGAATATTTGGGTTGAAGTGTTCTGGAACAGTGTTGTAAATACAACTTAACCACTGATTTCTAGTCGTGTCCATTTTTGGAAGGCCAAACAAAGTAGTTTCGCTTTCACAACGAAACACAGCGTCACACATGGCGGCTTTGAGTGAGCGGAGGCCGGGAGCTAGCGTGAGGAACGGCGGGAGGGTTAGAGTGAGCAGAGGCGGGTGGACTTCAGAACGGTGCGGCCGGCGATTTTGACGAAGGAGTGTCCGGAAGGACATGTGACGACTCCGGGCTGGACTCCGCTTCGTCCACGGTGAAAGCCAATCTGGCGATCCACAGCGCAAAGTTGTAGTATTTCCTCAGCAACCAGCACGGATCAGCTCCAGGCATGACGAAGCAGATATTGTCCTCTTTTGGAAGGCCAAACAAAGTAGTTTCGCTTTCACAATGAAGCACACGGCGTCTTTACGAAATGATGGCGGAAACAACAAAACTACAGCGAGAATAAAAGTTACGCCTTCTTTCTTTGCGTGAACATTTGGGCGGCGTTATGCAAATCTTTGCACATAGCGACGTAGACATGTGGGGGCGTGTTAGAACGAGCCGTTTTAGGTAGGCGTGGCTGACTCTTAAGCTTGTAACCAAGAGCTTGTAACACTCCAAAGAGAAAGGAAAAATTGAAATCGCATCATATGACCCCTTTAAAAGCACTTGTTAAGAGTTGGTCATATTCCTTATATTCACTGTAAAGTCAATCATCAAAGTTTTAAAATGACACCTATTTTGTGCTGGTCAAGCAAGTGGTTATGAAGTAATATGACGATAACTTTGCAGCGCCCCCTATCGACACAGTACCATCCCGCTTCGGATTTAAGGGGTTAAACATAAATGTTACACATTAATGCAAGTATGCTGTCTCGTCCAGACAGCTCTAAAATATGATGTTATAGTCTTTAGGGTAAGGCAGAAACAAGGTTTGGAAGATGGTTGTATGATGTACTGGCTCATTATTTAAATTTAGCTAATTTCAAACAAAATGAAGTTAATTAATGTAGCATTAATTTGACATATTATTTTAAATCTAACCTGACAGATTTGGTCTCCATTCACTTTCATTGTACAGGAAAGAGCTGCAATTGACTGTCAGCTATAAATAACACCTTTAGCCTTCCACTCAAGCAAAAAGTCATGCAGGTTTTGAAAGGCATGAGGGTGAGTAAATGATAACAAGATTTCAGGGTGAACTATTCTGTGAACTCCATTCTTTATTTACTGATTTATTTGAAGTTTCAAATTAATTTTAAGTCAAAAATCACCATACAAGCAGCATATTTACATTAAAATCATAACTTCAAACATGTCGTGCCTTTTCATTTATTTTCTTCTGTTGGATTAAGTATATGTGATCTCGAATAAATAAGACCAGCCCATCCTCTCCAATCCCTTCTTTCATTTTCACAACTGTCTTCATGCGTAAATGCCAACACACTGTGTGGTATTAATATATCACTTTTGTGAGTGCAAGACGGTGCACTGTGCTCTCAAGACTAGAGGCCATTAAGAGTGTCTCAGAACTATAAACAGCTGGATTTATTAGGGGAAGCTCTCTGTTCACAGCAAGCCTTGCATGAGTTTCTTTTATTTCATGAAAGGTGTGAAATATCCTGTTTCACAAGCCTAAACCAGTGGCACAAAACAACACAGGCCTTCATAGGCCTTCACATACTTTACACGAAAAACTAAATCTATACACCACACATCGGGTGAATATTTAGGCACTCAGGTAAAGAACATGCAATTTAGTTTCACTCGCAGTGGAGAGAAATACCATGAGCCCCGTATCATTCAGGCTTTACTGATGCGTATATGATCTTTACAGTGATGACATGATGAAAAATTATTTCTAATTCCATCAGACTGATAAAAGACAGTCAGGTAGTTTTGCGCAGGCCTGTTTTGTTACAGTGGCCCCAAAAATTATTTAGACACTTAAATCACACATACATATGATGCAAAATGCAAAATAAAAAAAAAATGAAACCAAGGGGAAACACACACACACACACACATGTATATATATATATATATATATATATAGGCTACAAAATATTACTACAGTAAAGCACACAATTATTGAAAACTTGAAAACTTAATGTTTTAAAAACTAAATTGCACTTTGTTTGATATAATGTCCAAATTATTGTGGCCACTAATATTCATGTAATATT
This sequence comes from Sinocyclocheilus grahami, assembly GCF_001515645.1. Taxonomy (NCBI): domain Eukaryota; kingdom Metazoa; phylum Chordata; class Actinopteri; order Cypriniformes; family Cyprinidae; genus Sinocyclocheilus; species Sinocyclocheilus grahami. The sequence goes on from NW_015505476.1 coordinate 674,753, forward strand.
CATGGTATTCATGGTGTCAAACTGAGAACTGAGGTTGTCATATAATTTGGGGGTTGGTAAAGTAAACTTTATTTATTTGTTCATGTATTTATTAATGTATTTATTTATTTAGTTTTGCAATATATTGATACATTTATTCAGCAAGAATGCATTAAATTTATCAAAAGTGACAGTTGTTATTTTGAAGTTTATATTCATCAGAAATAAATAAAAGAATAATAAGAATAAAAAGAATCATGGTTTCCACAAAAATATGAAACAGCACAGCTGTTGTCAACATAGGTAATAATAAGAAATGTTTCTTGAGCAAATCAGCATATTAGAATTCTTTCTGAAGGATCATGTAACGATGCTAAAAATTCAGCTTTGACATCACAGGAATTAATTACATTATAATAATATATTAAAGGGGTCATATGATGTGATTTCCAATTTTCCTTTCTCTTTGGAGTGTTACAAGCTCTTGGTGCATAAAGCAGATCTGTAAAGTTGCAAAGACTAAAATCTCAAATCCAAAGAGATATTCTTTATAAAAGTTAAGAGTCAGTCACACCTACCTAAAACGGCTCGTTCTAACACGCCCTCACATACCTACGTCACGATGTGGGAAGATTTGCATAACGCCGCCCAAATGTTCACGCAAAGAAAGAAGGCGTAACTTTTATTCTCGCTGTAGTTTTGTTGTTTCCGCCGCCATGTCGTGAAGGCGCTGTGTGATTCGTTGTGAAAGCGAAACTACTTTGTTTGGTCTTCCAAAAGAGGACGATATCCACTTCGTCATGCCTGGAGCTGATCCGTGCTGGCTGCTGAGGAAATACAACAACTTTGCGCTGTCGATCGTCAGATCGGCTTTCACCGTGGACGAAGCGGAGTCCAGCCGGGGTCGTCACGTGTGGTTGCCGCAAGCCCTCCGGACGCTCCTTCGTCAAATCCACCGGCCGCGCCATTCTCAAGCCCGCCTGCCTCCGCTCACTCTAGGCCTCCGGCCGTTCCTCTTTCTAGCCCCCGGCCTCTGCTCACTGTAGCACATTTTATGGAGGACCGTTTCCTGATCCTGGGAGAGTAGACTACAATGCCAGCTGTTCTGACTCACGGAATGTAAGTACGTTTTTTATATTTAAAGAGTTTTTATATTTTATATTTTTTATATTTAAAGCGAGTTTTTTGGGCAGTGTAGAGTAGGGCTTGCTTTTATGTTTACGCTGCGTGATGCAGCGTAAAAAGACAGTATAAGTCATTATAATCCATAATTATGTCCCCACTGGATGCAACGAATGCCTCGTTTATAATGGGTTTTCATGTTTTTGAATCATCGCTCCGGCCTGACAGGGCATCATCACAGTATGGTAGGGGCGTAACATTTCCATCACACGCTTGAGGTATTCGGCCAATCATAACGCACTGGATAGCTGGCCAATCACAGCACACCTTGCTTTTCAGACCGATGAGCTTTGTAAAAATCGACGCGTTTCGGAAAGGAGGAGCATAGAGAAGAAACAATAATGTACAGTATGTGGAAAATAATGTGTTTTTTTAACCTTAAACCGCATAAACACATTTCATTACACCAAATACACAAAATAATGTTATTTTTAGCAACATCATATGACCCCCTTTAAAATGAAAAGCAATTATTGTAATTCTTTTTCACAATATTACTGTTTTTACTGTATTTTTGATAAAAAATATGCAGCCTTTTTGAGCAGAGTCAACTTTTTTGAACATTAGTGTTGCAAGAAAGACAGATTAACCTATATAACGAACAAACGCAAAGAACTAAGCAACTGTTATGTCCTTTGGCTCAAACTGAAGAGAAGCCAGAGACAGATAGCAGCTTTAAGCCCAGGCAGAGGGAAGGGATGGGAAAGGCAGGGCAGGTGTGTTTTCAAACAGCTTTCAGGGTTTCTGCCTGACTCACAGAGCCACAAAGCTTCAGGTAATCTGTCAGAATGAAGACTTGTCATGTGCCCATCTCACCCGGTAAGTATCGTGCGAGTGTTACAGCGAGACTTATAAACAAATTTGTCAAGTTTAAACTTAATATTCACCGAAATGATTCACTGTCTCCTGATTGTCAACAGTATAATAGAAAAAGTATTTGACTACTGGTGTGTAAACACACTGCAGAACTGCAGTTTGGATAAAGTCTCATGCCTACAGGCCAATAGACATGAGACCAGACAAGCTGTCTGTCAACAGAGATTCTATAAAGCAAGGCAACAGTATCCGCAGAGGATTCTAGGATATTGCTGCTTTCTCTTTTTTAGGTGTGGAGCATGTTTTACTCTACCTGGGCTGTCAGTGGCCTCGTCCACAGGTGCACACGCTGAGGGGCTCTGACCTACAGATTATGTTTCCAAAACACCGGCTTACTCGGGAAGAGATTGAGAGAGTGTGTGCTTGTGTGGACGTGTGGCTTGTATAATGTAATAGACTCACTGCTAAATGGTTGCTTGGTAATTGAGCAAGTACAGCGGGCCAAAAAGTATTTGAACAATTAAGCCACACTTAAGAAAATTACGAATGTCATTGCATTACATGATAAAATATCAGGTGTCTTCAAACAAATAATGCTAGTTTAGACTAAATAAAAATTTCAAAGTCATCCAACTTTCAACAAAAATTTAAATTAAAAAGTATTAAAATTGAAGAAGTTTACTATATGAAACAGTTATTTTAGTGAACTAAATCTTAAACTAAAGCAATTGTGTTACTTGAAATAAAATAAACTTTAACGTAAACTTATTTTATTTTTGCCAGTTGCCAAGGCAAAATTTCTCATTTTCATTTAGTTTTACTTGATGAACTACAATAACTAAAACTAAAATAAAAATAAATAAAAACTATATATACATAATAAAAAAACAAATAAAAGTGACAAAAACAAACAACAAAATTAATAAAACTGAAAATATAAAACTAAAAAATTCAAAATATTAATAAAACTATAGTATCTCAGTGATAAAATAGCACTGCTATTAAGAAATAAAATCAAATCTGTGAGATATAAAGTCAAAATAAGAGATGGAAACAATTATGGGAAACTGTTGGGAAATTATGGGACATTTGTGAGATATAGGCTATATCACAAAAAGCCACAATTACCTTTATATTTTATTACTCTAATGCAGAAACAGATTTCCTTAGCTTGTGCTATATGTTCCTTAAATATTGATATTTTGTTATCTAACGCAATGGTATTCATAGTGTTGCTGCTATAGGCTTTTTTTATAGGCAATGTTTCACAAATTATACTGGCTTCTCTCATTTCTATACACTTCAAAGGTTTGGGGTCAAGTAAGATTTTAAAAGAAATTAATTTTATTCAGCAAAGATGCTTTACAATTAATCAGAAGTGACAGTGAAGACACTTGTCATTTCAAATAAATACTGTTCTTTTGAACTTGCTATTTATCAAAGCTTCCCGAAAAATGTATCAATATTTTCCCTCAAAAATATTTAGCATCACAACTGTTTTCAAGATTAATAATAATAAGAAATGTTGCTACATTAGAATGATTTCTGAAGGATCATGTGACACTTAAGACTGCATGGCGTAATGATGCTGAAAATTCAGCTTTGCATCAAAGGAATAAATTACATTTTAAAATATATTAAAATAAATAATTGTAATAATATTTCACAATATTACTGTACTTTTGATCAAATAAATGCAGCCTTGGTGAGCAAAAGAGACTTATTTCAAAACAATAAAAAAATGGTACTGACCCCAGGCTTTTGATCGGCAGTGTATAAATCGTACTGGATCATCAGCGTGCTGAAGGAGGTCATGCCAGTTTTTGGAGAGAGTGGGAGTGTTTCAGTGAACTATGACATTACAGATTAGGCTGTGTGACAGAGAGACTGCACTGGTTTGTGTTGAGAGTGCGTCTGCCAGAGATAAGTGAGTCAGAGAGGCTATTGCAGGAGGGAGTCCACTCTGTCATGGCTTATTTAGACAAGCCAAGTCCTGGGAACCACTCTCTACTCACGGGAAGCCAGACAATGGGATTCTTCAGTAGAGCAGCTCTGAGAATCCAGATCCAGCGGAGGTCTTCCCTCTCAGCTGAGAGCTTCACGTCTGTCCGTAATGTACACAGAAGCAACTGGGCGCCATACTGTCTATCCAAAACACACTCTCTGTGAGAGAAGGAAGATATGATCAAAAACCTCACCAAAGGAAAGACTGCCTCTCACCCATCACATTCAACATGAGAGCTAAACATTATCCAGCAACTACTCTAAAAAATCATATTAGCCCACTTTAGCCACACTGTAAAAAAAAAAATCTGTGACATTTACGGTAAAATACCGGCAGCTGTGGTTGCCAGAACTTCACCATAAAAAATATGGTAACAACATTTTAGGTTTTACAGACTTAACTTAAATTCACAATAAAATACCGTATTTCATTAACTGATGTAATGTTAATAAACCAACATATGGAAGTACTAATATCTGTTTTGAACTATTGTAATGCACTGATAACCACCAAAAACTGGTGGCGATGAACCAAAGCTCATCACAAACAGCTTTTCTACGAGCTGAGGAGGGCAATACTTATATATAGAAGGTGCACAGTATCATTCACACAAACACTAAACCCCATCATGGAGACATACATGATACTGAAATGATGCAATAAACATTAATTTAACAACATTAGATGTAAGAGTAATCCCTAATGTACACAACCGATAAGAAAAAACTAAGAAACGTTATTTAAAAAAAAAAAGCATCAAATATGAAGTGTCATGCATGGAATTCTGGGAGTGTCAATTTACAGTCTGTCACTGTAAATTATACAATTACTTTTTCTTTTTCACTTCCAAAAACCGTATTTTTAACAGTATTTTACTGTAAAATTACATATAATGTAATTACATTCATTCACTGAATATAGTATGGAAACTTACTGTTAACCAGTTAACATGTTTTTA
>NW_015505476.1:679752-701495 GCF_001515645.1 Sinocyclocheilus grahami
CAGAGTATATTGTAACAATTGCTGGGTCTCACTGTGTTCTGCTCACAGCGAAGAAGAAAATGTTCTATGGTGTGGCTAAATGGTGCTAAATATTGGGATCATAACACCTAGTCCTATCATGCAAACTATTCCAAAGCATACTTTACTTGTTTTACTACATTCCAGGAAAACATGCCCCAGAAGTCTTTAGAAGTGAAAAAACCCCCCAAAAAACGGAGAGCCCTCCAAGACACGATACGTGAACGAATTATTATTTATGCAAATTCTTATGACTCATATTATGAGTTGCCTCCTCAAGCATCAATGCCAGCTTGAAGTCTTTTGTGAAATTTAGAGTCCCTCACTGTGGGGAAGAACACACCAATGAGAAGCTTCACTGCTCAGTGACTTTTACAGAACATAAAGAACCAGGGTTATGTACAGTTTAGAGCAGGTTCCTGTGGCTCAGCTGGTAAAGCATGGCACCAAGGTCATGGGTTTGATTCAGTGGATGCAAAAACGCTGACCATCAAATGCAATAAAATGTCTTCAGCGTGTGTGTGTGGCAAAGCGATGGAGAAAAACCCAAACAAGCAAGTGTCTCACTAGACACATCCTCTACCAGACCGCAAGGACTCTTTATTAGCGTTAGAAGAAAAAGCAAACACTCCACTGTCTGTCAGCAGTCCAGCGACTAAGCAACACACACTCTCACATTGTCCCACTTAGGAAACTACTCCAAGTCCCTCTCTGACTCAGCTGATCAAACATCAGCCCAGGCACATGTTCTAAAACAACAATAACATCACCTAATTCCCTACAAATACCTCATTTACCATCTCGGACTCCTTAAAGAACTGTGCAGGACCAATCACTGGATGGATCAGGAACCATAAACACCTAATCCCCTACAGACTCTACCGAGGAGGCTCATCAGCACCATTGTGGGCAAGCTCGTGCGGGCCACCCGCGACACGGATGGGAGGAGAGGCATAAACAAACGCTAGGGTGGGGTGTAACACACCATCACACACTCTCAGACATTCAAAGAGTGTTCATTAACGCTCCCTGTTTGAACAGATGTCTGCCTGACAAGAGTATATGTCTGGAAGAGTGCATAAAGACTATTAAAAAATCATCTGGCACCTGCAAACAAAACCAGTAGCAAAACACCCAGATTTAGTATTTTGTGTCTCATTTTGTACGTGATTACAATGATACCCAATGTTCTCATTGACTCCAAGGTGAGCGTAAAATCCTTCATTAGTTTTAAAGGTGATACAGATCATTTCCAAAAGCAAATGACTCAATGTCCTCCAATGTGTTTTTCTCTCTCTCTTGCAAACAGGATAATAAAAAGTCAGTTGAAGGACATGAACCCATAAGGTAGGACTGACGTTAGACCTGTGTATCCACTGAGCCATCTAAGGATAGAAAGGTTTACTCCAGACCTGATTTCCATGTCAGGTTTGTATTCAAATCGATTAAGTGCTTAGAAATGGCAAACTAAAGACAACACCACCTTGACATTCTAAGGTTAGGTTAATCCAAAAAAAATAAATTACGCTGTGCAAGAAGTTTAAGAGCATTCTGATCAATCATCGACTGGCAAGTATGAAAATGCATTGAGATTGTTTCACTATTCCCCTTGCAGCGACGTCCATGTGCACCTCCATTACATGCAGTCCACCTGGCAGATTGACTGTCAAGTTCACGTTCAGCTGGCTGAGCCTGTGGCTCTTCTGCGGCTGATGGTTCTTCGTCTGTCATTTGCTCTCTCTCATACCTTTAGAGAAAAAGGAGGAATTTCTGAACCCTATCATCAGCGGCATGCTGTTACTTACCTGTTACATCATTAGAACATTATTGTGACAGCTAGGTTTAAATTACAAAAAAAAAAAAACTTTGAACATTTAAGAGACACTTAAAAACACATGAACGCTATTGCATTAATGTTAGATATCATACCGGCACACATTTATTTTAAACATTAAACATTTTCCTTGAAAATAATTTAAATAAATGTGTGCTTGCTTGATATTCATCTCCAGTCATTTTTGCTTTATTTACAACTTTGAAAAAAAAAAGAAGACAATCTTTCTTTCAGTACATTACCAGTCAAAAATCTAAAGGTTTTTTAAAATGTTTTTGAAAGAAGTCTCTTATGTTTCACCAAGGCTGCATTTGTTTGATCAAAAATATAGTAATATTGTGAAATTGCATTTCAATTTAAAATGGCTGTTTTTTTTACTTGAATATATTTTAAAAAGCAATTTATTCCTGTGATGGAATACTCCAGTCTTCAGTGTCACATGATCCTTCAGAAATCCCTCTAATATGCTGATTTGCTGCTCACTTATTGTTGGTGTTCCATTATTATTAATGGTTCTTATCTATGTTGAAAACGACTTTTGCTGCTGAAGATGTTGGTGCAAACAGTGATTATTTCAAGATTCTTTGATGAATAGAAAGTTCAATGAACTGCATTTATTTAAAAAAGAAATCTTTTGCAACATTATAAATGTCTTTACTGTTACTTTTGATCAGTTTAATGCACCCTTACTGAATAAATATATTCATTTTCTATTTTCATTCTCTCTGTATCTATACAGTATATACTAAGTTAATGGTTAATATATAGTTCATATGATAAATTGCACCAATGTGAATTTGAGGGCAACCGACTTCATACATCTACTAAAAATGTATGACCCTGACACCAGTTGCATGAAAACAAAACACAAAAGTGAAGTTGGTTTTGAGAAGCAGTGTGGTTTGAGTGTCCAAATACTTGCAAGGCCACATTAGAGACTGCTGACATAAAAAAGAAGAAACATTTATCCCTCTTGTCCAGACATTAGGAGTCAGGTAAAGTGAGAGCTCCTCCACACTCCTAGCAATTGTTCGGAAACTTGAAGTCAAAGGTCACATGTGCACCTGTGTCTTAGACCAAACAACTGAACATGCCACCAACAGAGATCTTTCAGCTCTTACGACTTCGAGGTGCTGCTCCTTCATTCCCGAGGACACCAGCAGAAGAATTCCACAGTCCACAGAGGGATTACTCGAAGTCATGTACACTGGAAAAAATCTGGTGTAGGATTTACTTTCCTACTTTCCACAAATAATTACAAAGAGACGGCAAGTAACACATTGAATTAAATGCAAACTTTTTGAATTAGAAAGACTCCAGTCAAAGAATTAGAAAATGTACTTCAGTAATCATTTTTTACAATAAAAAAAAAAACAGTCTATGTACTAGACGGCTTTTGAGATATTGATTATTGAGGTTAATTCAGTAATCCTAGGAGGTAATTAACAAGTAATAAGACTCTGAACTAGTAAAAACTAACAAAAATAGAGGATAGCTATGTACAGTAACACTTTAAATGAAGCAAGTAATTACAGCATACACGTGATGCTTAAATGAATGTACATTGCTAAAGCAGTTATATCAATTATATAAATGATTTATTTTATATTAGTTATATCAATTTTCAGTTATGCAATACAAAAATGTGTTATTTGGGCTGCAACGATGTCTAAATTAAACATTTGCCTGGCTTTACATGGCAAGGTTCCCAATCAATCAATAAACTGGCAATAAAATGTTTCTTGAGCACATATTAGAATGATTTCTAAAAGTTCACTTGACACTGAAGACTTGATTATTGATGTGGAAAATTCTGTTTTGCCACCACATGAATAAATTACATTTTAAAACATTCAAATTGAAAACAGTTATTTTAAATTGTAATATTACGCAATTTTTCTGTTTTACTGTATTTTTGATAAAATAAATGAAGCCTTGGTTATAATAAGAGGCTTCTTCTTTTTCATCTCCATAAAAAATAAAACACTGCTAGCGCATTATACTGCAGCCATTTTTTTTTTTTTTACAAACCAGTCCAAATTAATGTCAATCCAGAACATTCCTTTAACTCCAAACTTTAATTATAGTATATGAATAAATACAGTGCATGAATAAATAATGTAAACTCACACTGACATCAGCCATTGCAAGCCAGGGAAATCCCTGCACTGCTAATTTATTGAAAGCTGAGGAACAAAAAGGAATGGGGCCGTCAGGTTTCCATCAATAAAACTGTTCATGTGTTCAACTGCCAGGTGCGTTTCAGCTGAAACTCTCAAACACAAGAGCAAACCAAAATACATTCCAGTGTCCATCTAGAAATAATTCCAAATGAACAATTCATATTCACTGAATTACTCAGAAGGACCTCAACAGATTAAATCTGAATCTAAATTTTAAATGACACTCAGGTCATGTGATCTGCATGTCTAAGGCATTGTTGACTGAATAATTCTACTGTTGGCCAGGAAGGACTGTGTGTCTTCTTAAAGCTGCTATACAGATCTATATGCGGTGTCCCCTAGTGACCTCAAAACTATGTCTAGAAGTTATGAAAGGGGCAATCATCTCAGAACTTTGGATCAACTGTAGGAACATTTCCCACAAGTGCTGACGAAAAGCCACTGCCAAATACTACAAAAATATCTCTAACATAGATATCTTTCATTATCTCCGAGTGCTATTCAGTCAGAGAAGGCAATAAATTACTGTACAGGTCTACATTCTGCCATAAACAATGATTTTAATGATGTTTAATCCCAATTTGAATGTACAGATATGTCTTCACTTGTGCGTATTGGTTTTGGCTGGAAAAGACAAAACAAAACAAAAAACTAGGGGTCAGGTTTGCTGTTCTAGGTACTGTTTAGGAATTGGAGAAGTCTAGAGGCTCTAAACCCCACCCACAAACTTGAAGGACCACCCTCTCATTAGCATAACACTTCTAAAGAGGCCTCTGACGCCCCCTTGTGGGAGGAGTAATTTAGGTTAAGTGCAAAGTAGGATGTCGTGAACAAAAACTTGAGCCTTCACAGTGAGAACTTAGGTCATGATTAATAGTTGAATTATACAGGAAAGTTTTAGTATTAAATGATAACTGAAAGGACGTAAACAGACATGAGTGTTTGGACTCTATATGTGCGTATCATTTATTAAATCCGTCCTTTTGCAGCTCGAGTGCTTATCTGGTTGGTTATGCGAGAGAAAGCCAAGGTCAGGCCAGCTGTGAGCGCTTACTTCTCTCCGTCCCTCTGGATCCTGCGTTTCTCGTGCTGGTGTTTGGTGATAACGTACTTGAAGAACTCGTAGACGGACCAGCTGATGGCAGTCGAGGGCATCTGGTATATGACCCTGGCCTGAACGCCTTTGAAGTAAGCGGGAAGGCCGCCAAGCCTGTAGACAGTCCGGAAGGCATGACCGAGGCCCGTGATGTGTCTTCCACTCTGGCTGACGGAATCGAGCGCCAGAGACTCTTGCGTGTTCAGCAGCGTCTTGCAAACGTCCAGTGGCGTGGTGATGGCAGCGGCGATGGCGCCCGCCAGCGCACCCGACACCATGTGGGAGGAGGGGTTGTAATGTCTTTGGGGGTTCAGCAGCTCTTCCAGATATTCGTAGGTCATGAAGTGCAACGCCTGGAACGGGACGTTCATGGTGAGCTGCGTGGTGTAGCTGCGATAAAACGCCAGCGCCCCCTCCTGCTGCCACACGCAGCGCATACAGTCCAGAACGCCACGGTATGGCGAGTTATACATCTGCATCCTCTGCTTCACCACTGAACGAGCCAGTCAGACAGGAAAAAGAGGACAGGAAGGAGAACATTAGGCAAATGCAAGAAGCCAGGTCATGACTGCAATACAGTAGGCCCATCAAAGCAGAAACGTCCGGACGTGGGCGGATCAAACGCGCCTCCTGTCTGACCTACAGTCAAGCGGTCTGCGGGGAACAGACGAGGCGAATGAGAGCAGGTGTCTATGCAAGGTCTCAGTCTGCCACCTGCGCTGATTAACCTTGAGCCTCAAGAGTGCAGAAACAGACACGGCTGTCAGACTAAGATTTGGCCCACTGGGGAATTTCGGCTAATGCTACTGTTTCAACATGGCACAGCTGTTAATTAGAGCAAGGACAATCTGCTCCCACAAGGCTGTCTTTTGGAAATGTGTTTTTTTTTTGGTGGTGAAATTTGCCAGGAAATTAAATCTTTTCTGCCATCTCCTGGCATGTAACGCACAGTGAACTGTGACTCAGACCAAAAGAGTCAAGGTTTTCTGGTTAGTAGGGCTGCAACAACTCAATTTGTTATTATCTGGAGAGGAATATTGAGCAGGATGTGGAATAACATGCTATTTTTCAATAAAACAGAGAAATTAAATAAAATAAATATAACAATATTCGTCATTGCAGCCCTAGTAATTAGCATGGGCAATTAACAACATCTTTCTGACTTTTATTTAAAGTAAAAGTTTCTTCTTTCTGACTTTTATTTACCTTTAAAACTTAAAAGTAGCTGTGTAATCTGATCAAAATTTAGTAAACAACAAAAGTACTACAGTGGTACCATGTTATATATATATATATATATATACCATGTTACACAAAGATATTTCCAAGAATATCATGGTATGGGCCCAATAATGCTACTGTCATGACAAATCCACAATATCCAAATAAAAATAAAATCCATGTAAACTACATACAGATATAAAGTAGAACAATAACATACACTACTGTTCAAAAGTGTGGGTGATAAATGTCTCTTATGCTCACCAATCATACAGAAAAAACTGTCAATTTGTAATATAATTTTTTTTTTAAATATATTTTAAAACAAAAATAATTTATTTGTGTGATGCAAAGCTGAATTGTCAGCACCATTACTCCAACCTCAGTTTCACACGATCATTCAGAAATGATTCTAATATGCTCATTCGCTGTTCAAGAAACATTTATTATTATCAATGTTGAAAACAGCTGTGATGCTTAATTTTGTGGAAATTGTGATACATTTTTCCAGGTTTGCTTGATGAAAAGAAAGTAAAAAAAAAAACAACAGCATTTATTTGAGCTGAAAATATTTTGTAACATTATAAAATGTCTTTGCTGTCACTTTTAATCAATTTAATACATCTTTGCTGAATAAAAGTATTCATTTCTTTAAAAAAAAAAAGTATTTAACCCCAAACTTTTGAATAGTAGTGAATGGTATATTCAAATTTGATTTGATTTTTTATCGGAAGTAGAGATTCAAGTAAATATACCTTCAGCTGGATTCATTACAGCATCATGAAGCAATGTGGCAACACATCCAGCGGCCCCTGTAACACATCCCCTCAGACATTAGCACCAAAATTAGAGCATGCACACAGACTGGATAGTCACTGGACTTAAAATACAACAATCAGTTATAGAGACAGATCAGATCACAGTCAGACAAAAACGGTGTCCTGAACAGCCACCAAATACCCCCTATGATTTAACAGAGATTAGGGATTGACTGGATAAACTCTGGGGAATGTAAAGTCAGGAGAGAAAGAGTTTTTTTGTTCAGGATACTGGCATTTACTTCACTCATCGTGTCTCTGTTTTATGATAAGAAACAAAAACTGCTACAGCTTCTACAATCTTAATACCAAGGTGCTAAAAGGACATGAGACATCTGCCTTCAAGCTATGACTCAAAAAACCTATAGTAGCACACTGAAGTATCATGGGGTCTAATCATTTTCCTTCCTTTTCAGTGAAGTCTACTGGTAAATGGTAACATGCCAGCAGTTACTTACCACCCTTTCACTCTGACCTGGAGGAAAGAGAAAGAAAAGAGACACTACACAGAAACACCAACAACGACTTCCACAATGAGCTCTGAAGCTAAGTCTAACGCCATGTCCACACATACACGGTATTTTTATTAACGGAGTTTTTCCTTCCTCCGTTTAAAAAAAAAAAATCTCCATCCACATGAAAAAGCAAACGCATGCTGTGAAGCACTGTCAAGAGCATGCCAAACCAACAGGTGGCGATATAATCTCAACCCGTAAAGCCATGTTGGCCAATCAGAAGCCTGAAAAAGTTTCCAGTAGGCGGAGATAACACTGCAACCAGAGTTTTTGAAAATCTTCACCCTGGCAGGCGTTTTCAAAAATGTTCGGTTTCAGTGAACTGGTGCTGCGTTTGCGTGTGGACGAACGGCCTAACCGCGTAGAAAAAGCTGCGGTTTTAAAAAATAACCACATTCGTGTGGACAGGGCATAAATACCATTACACAACACTCTGACAAATGCAATGATACAATATAAATCCATAACACATAAATAACCAAATTTTCCATTTCTCTACAGATAATGAAAAGGGTTTCTCTTCAGAAATGCTTACATTAGATTATATGGACAGTTAAGTTTGTGTAGTGACATTACATTAGGTTTAGCTTTTAAGGTATTCCAACAAAGTTAGCAATGCAATTCAGTTCAGTTTATCAAAGTTTTGCACTGATTTCTTTGCAAGATGTTAAAGATACAACCTGCAGAAAAATCATTAAAAATTTGGGATTATTCATCGCACGTTCAAAGATTTACGACCCACATGATGAACTTCTATATTTATAGCTGCTGTCATGTTGGAGAGGGGCAGTTTTGGCTATTTTGGGATTTGACCTCATTCTAGAAGGACATTTTAAAGGGTTACTCCACCCCAAAATTTAAATTGTGTCATTAATCACTTACCCCAATGTCGTTCCAAACCTGTAAAAGCTTTGTTCGTCTTCGGAACACAATTTAAGATATTTTGGATGAAAACCGGGAGGCTTGTGACTGTCCCATTGACTGCCAAGTAAATAACACTGCCAAGGCCCAGAAAAGTATGAAAGACATCGTCAAAATATTCCATATGCCATCAGTGGTTCAATCTGAATTTTATGAAGCGACGAGAATCTTTTTTGTATAAATAACGACTTTATTCAACAATTCGTCTCCTCCGCGTCACTGTAGTGCCATTTTGGAGAGTATCCACTGAATGTAAACTGCGTATACTGTTCTACTTGTCTGTGTCAGCCGCACCACACGGATACGTTTTCTACGTTTATTTACGCTTTGATTTGAACGAAAACAGCCTATCCGTGTGGTGCAGCTGACACAGACAAGTAGAACAGTATACGCAGTTTGCGTTCAGTGGATCACAAGTAGGGCTGAACGATTTTGGAAAATAATCTAATTGCGATTTTTTTTACCAACATTGCTATTGCGATTTAATATGCAATTATTTTTTTAAAGCTCTTTATGTTCTGTATTATTCAACAAAGACAAGCTTAAATTGTATAGTATGCCCAACACACTATTAGATAGATTAAACATAAACCAGTGGTTCTCAAACTTATTTGGTCGCGCCCCCCTTTAAACCTATAAAAAAATCTGACCCCCCTCCTTTCCCGAATCTCCATTCCACCTCAGATTACCAAATAATTTCACTAAACATTATGAAAAATGAATGCTTTACGTCCAGTGTAGAGCTGTTGCGATGCGATGCACAACTGTAGCGTCCGGTATGGACACGGCGAGTGAAGCCGAGAGCAAGATATGCCTCGTCATATTTTCTGCATCTAGCTTTTGAATGACCAGCAGCTGCCTGGGTCTGTGCGACTTCATCTATTATCGCAAATGCAATTAATCGTTCAGCCCTAGTCACAAGCCTCCCGGTTTTCATCCAAAACATCTTAAATTGTTTCCGAAGACAAACAAAACTTTTACGGGTTTGGAACGACATGGGGGTAAGTGATTAATGACAAAATTTTAATTTTGGGATGGAGTAACCCTTTAAAGAGGTCAACTGAGAAGAAGTGGGCAGATGTTTGAGTAATACATGATTCATACAGATAACACAGTCACTGCCACAGAACTAGTTCTAGAATGTTTAAACCACAGCCAGATTTCACAATTTTGACAGTCATTGCAACTAATAAGTTAATAAAGTTAAAAAGGCCTTCTGAAAAAGCAAAAAAGATTTTAGAAAATTTACTGAATCATTCAAGTCAACTAACAATCTATTCCACATTAGAATTGTGGGTGGGCTGCTGAGAGGAATTTGAAGTACTGATGTGCAGGAAAACTGGTACCGTTCGCCAAATGACTGTTCGCTCCCGGATGGATGATGTCACTGAGGACTTTTTTCAACCTTTCGTAACAGGCGAAGTAAAGTGCGTGGGCTGGCCCCGCCCCTACAGCTGTAACATTCAGACCCCTGATTGGCCTCCAGATTCCCTCCGTCCTCACGATTCGCCACAAAGCGTCCATCACGTTACGGTAGCGGGCAGCTGGCTCTGGCTGAAGGCTCTGCATGCGCGTCTGCAACAAAGAACAATTGTTTAAACTTACAAACCCTACTATGTAGATCAAAGTATTAGTATAAATACAGGCATTAAAACAGGGATTTTCAGTTCACATTTGTTCTTGGACTTGCTGATATCGTTTTCAAAAAAAAAAAAGGAAAAAAAAACCTTCATATTTTTCAATAAAAAACAAGCTACAACAAAGTAGCAAGTCATTGGATCTGTAGATCAGAACTGAAGTTTGCAGCAATAAGGTCACACACGAACATAATCTAACCACCTAATCTGCTTTTCCTGCGGATCTACAGTATCACCTGACATACATGAGAATTGTGGATACAGTTCAGTTCCAGCTTCTACAGAAACACTGGCATTGACTCAACAGTGGAAAAATGTATTAGTTCTTAGTAATGTACTTGGTTGCCCAACACGTTTTGTAAATTTACATTGTGGCCTTGAACCTACCACAAAAGTCATGTTTGAACTGACATGGTCAGCATGGCTGAAAACGTTAGTTCAGAACGACAGCTGCAATGTGGTGAAATTTAAGATGCCTGCTGTGGCTACACGAGTAACATAATTCCTGTAAGGAAACGATACTTCCATAAAAGACCCGGGAAATAATCATATTTGCCAATAAATGTGTAAATCATATCTGAAGCCAGTTCCTCATGACAGGGGAGTGAGGAACTACAACCTCCAACAGGAAGTTTCAAGATTGCTCTTGAAATGCTTAGTATTGCAAAATGGGCCATGGAACAGAGTCTTGTACATAACAGAGAATTGGTCTTTTATTTCATCGAGTTAAATTACTTCATTTCTATCAGGAAACAGCCTACTGAGATTAAGGTATGCATCGTTAACAAAAATCGTAAAAAACTTCGAACACTATAAAAAAAATCTAAAGTTAAGAAAACAAAAGTTTAAGGCAACCAGCTTCAGCAGATTTTTGAGTTTTCTCAACTTGTTTTAGTAGGAGATTTTTGAGTTGTCTCAACTTTTTGTTGTATAAACTGAAAACAACAAGTTAAAGGGGTCATATGATGCAATTTCAACTTTTCCTTTCTCTTTGGGGTGTTACAAGCTCTTGGTGCATAAAGAAGATCTGTAAAGTTGCAAAGACTAAAGTCTCAAATCCAAAGAGATAGTCTTTATAAAAGTTAAGAGTCAGCCACGCCTACCTAAAACGGCTCGTTCTAACACGCCCCCACATGTCTACATCACTATGTGGGAAGATTTGCATAACGCCGCCAAAATGTTCACGCAAAGAAAGAAGGCATAACTTTTATTCTCGCTGTAGTATTGTTGCCGCCGCCGCCATGTCGTGAAGGCGCTGTGTGCTTCGTTGTGAAAGCGAAACTACTTTGTTTGGTCTTCCAAAAGAGGACTATATGGCTTCGTCATGCCTGGAGCTGATCTGTGCTGGTCGCTGAGGAAATACTTCAACTTCGTGCTGTGGATCACCGGATCGGCTTTCCAGCCCGGGGTCGTCACATGTGGTTGCCGCAGGCATCACAATATGGTAAGGGACGTAACATTTCCGTCACACGCTTGAGGAATTTGGCCAATCGTAACGCACTGGATAGCTGGCCAATCAGAGCACACCTCGCTTTTTCAGACCGATGAGCTTTGTATGATTGATGAGCTGGTTGCCTTAAACTTTTAAGTTTTCTCAACTTTTGATTTTTTACAGTGAACCTGTAGTACATTTACTACCAAGAAAACAATGTACAAGAGCTATGAGAGCAAAATGTGCTGAGGCCTGAACAAAACAAACACTTCGAGTACAAAGAGTTGCCATTCTTTTTGACAAATCAATTTCTTTCTTTTTTTTGTAGTCATTAGTGATTACTGGATACAAATTTTTAGAATTAAATGTTATATTTTTATAGAATGAATATATGAATGAATGAAGGGAACTATGAGGTAAGGAAGACATAAAAGCAGCTCCCTTATTTTTTTTTTTTATTTAGCTTCACAATTCACAACTGATAATAAACGTTTTATACATGCAGCAACTGTGCCACAGTTTAGACCCAAACAAAAGAATCCACAATTAATCATATAATGTCACGTTATATAATGTCACATTAACAATTATGGATAATAAAAAAAAAAATCAATGACATCTTTGCTACACCTTCAAAAACCATGTTTTTTTAAGTTTAAACATTTTTCATAATGTGCTAATCTAGTGTTTAAGTGTTTTAGATCTTTGACGTGGTTATATAATAAAGCCCCAAAGGTGATATCTGAATTTATAAATAGACAGGGTTTTACCAGAAAAACTAAACCAAAAAAAAAAAAAAAACCTTTCCTCTGTAGAGGTTTCTCAACTTTGGAATATGTTACAAAATGAAGTAAAATGAACAAGATTTACGCTGTTTTATAATAATGGTGAAGGGCTGGTTTAAACCAAAGCAGAATTGTACTCATTTTAGTAATTTACCAATTACATCTGCACTTTTAATTTGAATTATATTTCATGTTTTTTTTTTCTTTTAGAGAAAAGCCTATCAAAGACGCAACTTAGTCTGTGCTCTAATCTATACTGGATGTACATTACAATGCATTGTTTTTATTTATTAATTTTATTTTTGGAAGGACTGAGTTTTTTACTGTCCCTATACAAATAAATAAATGATGGACTGTACAGATGCTGTAGTTGCTTCTACCCTTCTTTCTGATTCTCTTCTCTAAACAGGGGCAACGTGCACTGTGTGTTGCTCAGAGATTTTAACTTGACCTTTGACTTGTAAACAGAATCTACTGTTAGCGTCACCTTTCCTCATCACTCATACTGCTGTGAATCAACCTCAGCATGGAATTTCCATATTTCACAAAGAGACAGATTACAAAAATCTTAAAGTCAACAAATAAGTACTTCCAACCAGCTTTACCACTAACATATTTCCAAACCAAACAAGACATTCAACAAAAATAAATGTGGGCTGAACTTGATTTGATACATTAAAAACGGAGGTCTCTGGCAGGCAAATGAAGAGGTGGATTGAAATCAGTGCAGAAGCAAATCAAATGTTACAATTTTGTCAAATGTGTGGCATTCTAAGAATATGAAAAGTTGAGAAACAGCCCTACATACAGGCTAGTACTGATTTTTATAGCATGTATTTAAAGAGTAATAAAAAAACGGTTAACTTAAAATGCACAAAAGAGATCAGTGTTAACAGTCTGGACTTGCCCATTTGAGAGGGAACAGCTGCGAACGACATAAAACAAGTGTCTTTGTCTCTAAAGAACTCTTCACTTCATCCTGACAACAAGAGCAGCTGAACACTCAAAGTAATACTTCCTTACAGTTTGCCAATGGCATCTTAATCAGTACATCCAGCAAACACTTCTAATGCTAAACAGCTTCAATGACACATGAAGTGAGGTGTCCTGTTTAGGGAAACAATAGTGATAAGTATGCAGACTGATGAGCTGTCTAGTTACACAACTAGTAGCGTATCACAGACGTGCTATGGTGCATGTCAAAAAACATGATACACTTTCAGGTAGTGTACTGCCTCTATGGGAACCTTCGACAGAAAAAAACTAAACTTAATTCTCAGTAGACTGCATTTGAACTACAGACTCAATGCGCATGCGCAGTATCCCAAAGAAGCGTCAGCAAGATCACGTGCTTTAGGAGAAGCCACGTGTGACCTTCCCATCTCATGTTTCATAATGACACCTCGCAGACACACAGGCACTACAATCACACAAAACCACAGGATACAATCATATCACAACCCACAAACAAAAAACGAGGCAATCAGTTGCTGGTGAAACTACATGCTTGGGACTTAAGTTAGTTACTACTAGATCGGTCCAGACAGAATTAAACACTGGAGAGATTACGTGATTCAAATGATTCTTAACATTAATAACTGCAATAGTTAATTCTATATGTAGACAACTAAAATCAGAGAAAGGAGCAGAGGGAAACTATATTGTCTGCAAAGCATGAAGACTATAATAAATAGTCTGGAAATCACACAGGGAAACTAACTCGACCTTGCCAGCTTGTCGGATCTTTCAAGGGCCTGCTGGTCACATTAACTCTAACGTTACGTGAATTCTTTATAAAACTCTTGATGTTTTGCAATTGCGTTTATTTACCTTCACACAATCAATAGGGAACATCAGGCAATGCTCCATGATCCCTGCCACTGCCCCTGCCAACATGTGCGTGCTGGTGGAGGCGCCCTGGGGCAAACCCTCATAGTCCGGTTCCGAGAAATCACTGGCCTCCTGGGAGCCATAGAAATGTCCAACATGAAGCTCCGTTTCGCCTGCTATCCGAGGTGTCAAAGTGCCGATGAGACTCTCGGAAACACCCCAGAACCTACCGCCGAACCAGTGTATTTCCTCGCCCGCGGAAGCTCCGGCCACCGCGGCATCGCCGCTCGATGTGTCCGCTGTCATCCGCCGCCTGCGCACAAAACCACCCGCTTCCATTTGCAGTACCCAGTCCTTTAAAATCATGCGTTCAGCTCGGGCCTCTCCCACCTGAGTACCGGGGAGAGGACACGTCCCGTTCGGCTAGAACTGCGTAGCAGACGGTGACCGACAGAACAGGCCGCGAGGCGAAACGGAAACGCCCTCTCTCTGTGTCCTGCGCTTTGATTGGAGGAAGCCGATGTCACTCAAATCAGAACGCGCGCAGTCGTTATTTATGGGATACAGTGACATAACATAGCGTAACACCTGGTAGAAGCAGCCAGAGATGGGAAGCCCGACTCTTTTTCGCGATTCGGTTCTTTTGAACAGTTCATTAAAAAAAATATATATATATATACGTTTAAAAAAAAGTGAGTACTTGACCTTGACATCCTGGCGTGGCTATATTTCTTGCTATATATAGGCTATGGAACAAAAACATGGTTAATTTGTTAATAGGGAAAGTACCATATGGCCAAAAATGGGCAAACAATGAATCTAATATCATAATATGTTATAATAGAATGTATAGAATAGCCTACTTGCAAATGTTTCATCTAATTTAAGAAATTCTCAATGTCGGCTATTTTGGTTAAATAATAATAACAATAATAATAATAATAATCGATGTTACTATTATTGTAACAGTAATACTGTGTTAAATCCTAGTCTGTAGCCTAGATGAAAATGTTCTTGTTCTGCAATTTAAAAAAACGTGCTTTGTGTAGCATTGTTGTATGGCCTAAGTTTTCTATTAATTTATTATTATTATTATTTAAAGGGTGTTTATTATATTGCAGCCCTGATTCATTTCCTAAAAGTCAGTTAGTCCCTACATGTAATTTGCATTTAGAGTAAACAACACCAAAATGAATTAACATCTTTTGACTGAAAAGGTTTTTGCATGTTTTAATAAAATATTAAATGCATAAGCAAATGAATAAAACTGTGATGCAATCAAGTTTTTTTTACTTTTACATCACTAATTGGTACTTCATCGGTTTCTTTATAACTGCTCGGACTGATTCAGTCTAATTCTTTGTTCAGACTGGTAGAATGAAAAGATTTGTC
This sequence comes from Sinocyclocheilus grahami, assembly GCF_001515645.1. NCBI lineage: Eukaryota > Metazoa > Chordata > Actinopteri > Cypriniformes > Cyprinidae > Sinocyclocheilus > Sinocyclocheilus grahami. The sequence continues at coordinate 695,435 of NW_015505476.1, forward strand.
TCACATGAGCTGCACCCAACATCAAAAACAAGAGGTTATGAATTAAAACTGAGGTGTATGGATGCATTAAACAGTGTTTGCTTTAGGATTGAAGGTCAAATCCTAATATCAACAGAAACGAGCCTAAGATGATTTGCTTGTTGGTCACTTACCCTCATCAGGCCGGTCTGATGTGACCAGCTTAAATCAACTCAGGCCAGCAAACCAGCAAACCAGCAAATATTTAATTTGAAATTTTCTACGTATATCAGCAAATTTCATGTAGCTTTTATGCCGTTCCATTATAATTACACAATTTCAATATACCAGCTATCGTCAGGCCTGCAATTTTTATAATGAGATTTTGTAGCTTCTTGCACCACTCTCATTATCAAAATGTTGTGTAGGCCTGAAAAATAACAAAAATCATAGTCTTCAGAGACTAAGCAAACATCAACAACACTATCATTATCTTAAACCAAAGTTTAAAATCATCTCTCTGGAAGAAAATTAATTAGGCTGCTCAACAATGAGCTAATTATACTTTAAAGCAAGACCATTTTCAGCTAATTTCATTTTGGCCGCGAGCCCACGGTGTAGAATTTCTGCTGACAAAGGGAATGAAGTGTTAATTTTCGCTTACAAGAAGAAAATTCCCTGGCCTTGATCAAATTAACGTTGACTGTGTGTTGTCCAGATGTGTTCCTTCAAGGAAAGCCAAGCTGGCGTGCCTGTAGAGTATCTCTCTGTCTTGACCATAATTCCCTGACGACATGCTCTGATAGAGGTGTCGGGAAACCCTAGATTGTCTAATAGCAGGCTACTTTATTTCTTTTCCTTCTGAGAACCTGAATCAATAGGAGTTGATTTTCACAGCATAAGCAAAACAAATAGAAGTTAAAGGATATAGTATACGGCGTCACGGCAATTACACATCATATAGACTCAAATTGAGTTTCTAATTCATTTAAGGCCTAAGCTTTGGTTATCTTCGGTTACTTGAGTGAAATGCACAAAGCCACAAACCTCCTGTTTTTCAAATGTGTCTCTAAAAGCTGTCTGCAGTCCCATCAGCATGACGCTGATGCATCATCTCTTATCATATTTAGCATAGAGAGAGAATCACTTATGATCTCTTCATACGGGCTCTTCAGTCAAGATGATTTCTCTTAGCTGAAGAGAACATTTCTTAAGTACGGCAAGGCTTTGAAGCAACTTTAATGGAAAGAGACAATATTCAAAAGGCTTTGAATTAACTATGACGTCCCCATCTTAAATAGTCAATGATTCATTTTAACAAGATATTAATTGATGCAAAAGGCTGATACAGAAATGGTCAATCTCAACACCATATGCGTTCTTTTGTTAACATTAAGTTAATGCATTCAACATGAACTAACAATAAACAATATTTTTACAGCATTTATTAATCTTTGGTAATCTTATAAAAATATGATTGTTTGTGCTAGGTCACTGTGCGGCTGTTTTGGTTGGTAAATGCTGAAAATAACAAGATAATTAACGTATAATAAATGTTGAATGACTAAATGTTGTAGTGTTCATTTCAGCTAATGTGAACACATTAAACATTAATAAATTATACATGAATTAAAGTACTAATACATAACAAGGCTCAGATGATCAAGCCTACCTGTAATAATAAATTATCTAAATTCTTAGCTATTAATTAACTTTTGAGGCTGATATAGAATGAGTGCTTCCACTTTATTATGACAACCCAAAGTATTTGCCGCCACCTACTGGAATAAATGTGGCTTTGTTCTTTCTTTCTTTCTTTCTTTCTTTCTTTCTTTCTTTCTTTCTTTCTTTCTTTCTTTCTTTCTTTCTTTCTTTCTTTCTTTCTTTCTTTCTTTCTTTCTTTCTTTCTTTCTTTCTTTCTTTCTTTCTTTCTTTCTTTCTTTCTTTCTTTCTTTCTTTCTTTCTTTCTTTCTTTCTTTCTTTCTTTCTTTCTTTCTTTCTTTCTTTCTTTCTTTCTTTCTTTCTTTCTTTCTTTCTTTCTTTCTTTCTAGAAAGCTCACACTGTAGTAGGATACAGAAATGAAGATACAGTAAACAACTTGTACTTGTTTTGTCCACAGTTTTATTTTGTTGATCACATGTTCACAAACTCTAAGATCGCAGGCATGCCCCAAACAGGTGATATCTGTTTATCTTATTCATAATCAGTTTTCACACTGGTCTCAGTAGCCGCTTTAAGAAGCAGCTCAATACAATGGAGCTGCTGTGGCTCTGATGTGAGATCGTTTGCCTCTGTCTTGTGATTTTTCCTTGTGCCAGGATATCAGTAGTGAAAGTTCTTTTAAATAACTTTTGTCTTGATATGCGCTTTCACTGCACACTTTTAAAGAAGTGGAACACTCACTCTGTTAAGTGTTTATATTGAGGCCTTTATCTGGCTATCCTACTTTCAAGTAAAGATTATAAAACAAGGTTAATGTCTTATAGGTTATTGTAAAAACTTGGTTTATATAAAGAACCCTTTGACCATCAAGCTTTCTACTTAACTTTGGACCTTGGTCTAACACTGAAAATGTTCTCAAGATGTTCTGTGACTTTGAATAGACACGCAAAACAACAGACAGCTAACCATGTATAAAGCTTTACCAAGAGATTACAATGATTCTAACTGAGCTTTCTTCAGTCGCTTCTCTATAGCTACTCTTGCCTCAACACCACACTCTTAAGAAAAATGGTTCTAAACAGTACCAGAAAAGGGTTCTTCGGCTTGTAACAATAGCAGAACCCTTTTTAGAGCTAAATAGAACCTTTTTATAGGGTTCCATATGGAACCATGCTTTAAAAAGGCCATATAAGACCTTAATGTTGTTATAAATACAATTTTTAATGATAGTTTTTCATTAATATTAGTATGTTAATATCATTAATATTAGTATTATTTGTATATATTATTTATTAATATTGTTTTTTCACCCCTCTATCTGCCTGGCCTTATAATATCTTGACGTGTCTATTAGGGTTTTACAAACCCAATTCCAAAAAAGTTGGGACACTGTAAAAAAGGAATGGAATAATTTACAAATCTCATAAACTTATATTTTATTCACAATAGAATATAGATAACATATCAAATGCTGAAAGTGAGACATTTTGAAATGTCATGCCAAATATTGGCTCATTTTGGATTTCATGAGAGCTACACATTCCAAAAAAGTTGGGACAGGTAGCAATAAGAGGCCAGAAAAGTTAAATGTACATATAAGGAACAGCTGGAGGACCAATTTGCAACTTATTAGGTCAATTGGCAACATGATTGGGTATAAAAAGAGCCTCTCAGAGTAGCAGTGTCTCTCAGAAGTCAAGATGGGCAGAGGATCACCAATGCCCCCAATGCTGCGGCGAAAAATAGTGGAGCAATATCAGAAAGGAGTTTCTCAGAGAAAAAATTGCAAAGAGTTTGAAGTTACCATCATCTACAGTGCATAATATCATCCAAAGATTCAGAGAATCTGGAACAATCTCTGTGCGTAAGGGTCAAGGCCAGAAAACCATACTGGATGCCCGTGATCTTCGGGCCCTTAGACGGCACTGCATCACATACAGGAATGCTACTGTAATGGAAATCACAACATGGGCTCAGGAATACTTCCAGAAAACATTGTCGGTGAACCCAATCCACCGTGCCATTCGCCGTTGCCAGCTAAAACTCTATAGGTCAAAAAAGAAGCCATATCTAAACATGATCCAGAAGCGCAGGCGTTTTCTCTGGGCCAAGGCTCATTTAAAATGGACTGTGGCAAAGTGGAAAACTGTTCTGTGGTCAGACGAATCAAAATTTGAAGTTCTTTTTGGAAAACTGGGACACCATGTCATCCGGCCTAAAGCGGACAAGGACAACCCAAGTTGTTATCAGTGCTCAGTTCAGAAGCCTGCATCTCTGATGGGATGGGGTTGCATGAGTGCGTGTGGCATGGGCAGCTTACACATCTGGAAAGGCACCATCAATGCTGAAAAGTATATCCAAGTTCTAGAACAACATATGCTCCCATCCAGACGTCGTCTCTTTCAGGGAAGACCTTGCATTTTCCAACATGACAATGCCAGACCACATACTGCATCAATTACAACATCATGGCTGCGTAGAAGGATCCGGGTACTGAAATGGCCAGCCTGCAGTCCAGATCTTTCACCCATAGAAAACATTTGGTGCATCATAAAGAGGAAGATGCGACAAAGAAGACCTAAGGCAGTTGAGCAACTAGAAGCCTGTATTAGACAAGAATGGGACAACATTCCTATTCCTAAACTTGAGCAACTTGTCTCCTCAGTCTCCAGACGTTTGCAGACTGTTATAAAAAGAAGAGGGGATGCCACACAGTGGTAAAAGTGGCCTTGTCCCAACTTTTTTGAGATGTGTTGATGCCATGAAATTTAAAATCAACTTATTTTTCCCTTAAAATTATACATTTTCTCAGTTTAAACATTTGATATGTCATCTATGTTGTATTCTGAATTAAATATTGAAATTTGAAACTTCCACATCATTGCATTCTGTTTTTATTCACAATTTGAACAGTGTCCCAACTTTTTTGGAATCAGGTTTGTACGTAAAAACAACAACAACGTTTTTTTTTTTTTAATAACGTGAAATTGTAGCAAAAATGACAGTGTTCTGACAAGAGTTATTAGCAGAATACATTAATGAATGACAATGGACATTGAACATAAATAAATGCTTAAAGAAGTAAAACAAAATAGAACATAAAATAGTGTATTGAAGACCAAGCTCCAGTCATATATCTTCACAATCCTCTATGGGCATATGCCTTTAAGTTAATCATTATCTGTATTTTGGTGTGATTGAATGGTAGTTTCTCTCTGCAGATGATGAGGTTGTAGGATGTGACAGCATCTGAAAAGCACAATTGAGTTTAGATATACAGTTTGTCTCTCACATTTGTTTATGTGAAAACAATTGTTTATGAAAGCCAAAAGTTGCATGTGAGCACTTCACAATGTTAAAAGAAAAAAGTAGATAGCTGGGTATGTTTATGCATAAACCCTAGTAATAACAAATATCTAACAAAATGGACCATACATTCAGTATCTTTGTTACCTACTTAGTTAAGAAGAGGAGAGTGTCCTTAACTGAATAGAGCTGGCCACAATTACATGTTTTCTTAAGCTAAAAAGAGAAAAGACATAGGAAACTAATTAGCATTTGAAAGTTATAATTTATAGACATTTTAAGAAAGAAATGATTTACCTGTTGAGAGTGTGCTGACAGTCTGTGTAGTTGGATGGCTGAGCTCCAGAAAAGCAGTAATGGGGCATCTTAGAGAGTAGCCTTGGTTAGGGTTTTACATTAAAACAACAACAACAATAACCACAGCAGCAGCATGTTGTGTGAATTAAGTATGTTTTTATTGACATGAAAAACTGTCAGTGCTCTTAACAACAGTTATTAGCTGAATACATTAATAAATGACAATTGACATTGAACATGAATAAATCAATAAAACACAAAATAAGAACAAAAAATAGATGTGATGAAGACCAAGTTTCAGTGAAACAATCACTATCCAATCAATATGATGCCTTTAAAGGGGTCATATGATGCTTTTTTAAAGATCATTATTTTGTGTATTTGGTGTAACAGAATATGTTGACATGCTTTAATGTTCAAAAAACACATTATTTTTCAAATACTGTACATTATTGTAGGTCCTATATGCCCCGCCTCTCTGAAACGCATCGTTTTCTACAAAGTCCCTCCTTCCGACAAGCGCAGTCTGCTCTGATTGGCCAGCTGACCCAGTGCATTGTGATTGGCCGAACACCGCAAGCACTCGTCGGAAATGTAACGCCCCTTACCATAATCGCGAGCTTCATCTTTCAAAATAAATGTAAAGACAGTAAATAATGTCATTAGTTTTACCATCAGTTCAAGCCCGAAAGGGGAACAGAGTCGCGTGACAGACACAGTGATGAAGCTGGTATGTGTGCAGTACACAAGCCACGGTTAAGACAGCTGACTCCACTGTGATGTGAGTTCCCCCCTCTCCCCCTCCCTCTCCCTCTCTCTCTCTCTCTCTCTCTCTCT
>NW_015505476.1:705220-707574 GCF_001515645.1 Sinocyclocheilus grahami
AATGTGCTGAAGGTATTCTGCAAGGCACAGGCAGTTCGTCTAGTTGTGCAGCTGGAATGGTAGCCACTGACATCATACTGCTGACATCTGCCCTGGAAGCTGGAAGGTGGCTTGGTTCATACCCAACGTCATAATCACTTAAGTAGGCTGGTGGATGTCTCTCCCGCTGAGTATGAGGCCGCACAACTGGCTCAGTGATCTCATTCTCTGACTGCATGTTGTCTTCAAGGTTACTACCATCGGCTCGAAGGACCATTTCTAGAGGGGGAACCTCTTGGATTGTTCTGATAGACCTTTGAAAACTGGCGACTCCGGTAAGAGAGTAAAGGGCTCAGAGAGTCACATCCAAGAAAGCTTTAATGAGTTGGGTTTATACAGACCACTTTAGTGAGCATAAAGGTATACAGGCAAAAGTATTTGGGATGGGTATGTGTGTGTGTGTGGTCTGAAATAGAGGAAAATTGTGTAAATTAGATATAAAATATTACAGCCTTTCTATTAACTTCGTACAGATGTTAGACATTTACATTCTAAACATAAACAGATAAATAATCATCAATGGTCTGAAATCCTCTTACAAATTCACAATTATGCTAGTGTAGCATCTCAAACTATCTTAAAATGGCAAACAGATCAAGAGTTATATTAAATAACAATGCACTATTGCACGTGAAACTAGCATGTTAGCTTCCTAACGTAGATAAACAAATAACATAATACTGTGCAAATATGCGCTTACAAGATTAACAACATCATCACAATAACATCAACATTATTGACCTGCAAAATAAACGTACTTTTCTGCATGAACGCACACAACTTCAAAGTTCGGATGCTCACTCTAACCCAGCGCGTGTGGTGTATAAAACGCAGTGTCTTAAAGGGAAGGTGTATAGGTATCAGTAAGATGAAAAGATATGCGCCCTCTATTGGTAAAATATTAAAGTGAAACTAAAGGAAAGTACTTTCCTACACTAACTGCGGTTACTGAAACCACGCGTTCTTTCTTTGCGTGCACATTTGGGCAGCATTATGCAAATATTTCCACATAGTGAGGTAGACATGTGGGGGCATGTTAGAACGAGCCGTTTTAGGGGGGCGTGGCAGAGTATTAACTTTGATAAAGAATATCTCTTTGGTTTTGAGACTTTAGTCTTTGCGACTTCAGGGATCTTATCTATGCAATCAGCTTGTAACACTCCAAAGAGAAAGGAAAACTTGAAATCGCATCATATGACCCCTTTAAGTCCATAATTTTGGTGTGATTAAGTAGCAATTTTTCTCTGCAGATGATGAGGTTGTGGGATGTGATACATCTGAAATACACAATTGAGTTTCGAGTTACAGTGTGTTTATGTAAAAACAATTATGTTTATGCACAGCTTAGCAGAGCTGCACACACTTACAGTATATGTGACCAAAAACTAAAAAAGAGATAAGAACATCTTTGTTTGGAAACCAGTTACAATTTTAAAGTTAAATTTGAATTTAAATTTAAGAATGAAACCATTTACCTGTTGAGAGTGTGTTGACAGTCTGTAGTTGGATCACTGAACTCCAGAAAATCAGTAATGATGAGCTTTGTCAGTTACAGATTTGAAAAACAAAGAACCCTAAGCTCTAACACAAAGAACCATTTCAGCATAAAAGGGTTCTTCAGAATGCTATGGTTCTAAATAAAACCATTACTGCATTAAAGAACCATCTTTTTTTAGAGTGAGTCTCAATTGTGCACATTGTTTTAGGCTGATGAATACTGACTGAACCGAGTCACTGGGAAACAGCAATAAAACCAACAAAAGAAATGCTTTCCGGCAGAATCAGTGCAAAGAAAAGTTTGATTTTGCTTAAAAAATATTATGGGTATGTCTATTTGAAAGTATTTTTACATTAGTGGTGTCATACCAACGATTGTCCTGGCTGCTGTGAATGTAAACGCCAGTTCTGGTTCAAAAGACACGGTAATACTTTGGTAAATGTCCAAAATATGGCATGTTTTGTTCTAATTCTAATGACTTTCACCTAAGCTACATGATAGCATCATCTAGTATATATAGCCAATTTATACTGTAACAGATTAATATTATACATATGTGTAAAATATTATTTGGAAAAAGATAGTTTCTATTACCTTACATTATTGTCTTTTTTGTACTCAATATACTACTGTACTGTTTGTTTTTACTATTGATTTATTATTTGAATCCTTTTTTAAATATTTATTTTAGTTAGTTTAATAGTTTAATGTATTATTTATTTATTTTTACATGTTTTTTCTCTAAACCTTTCCATTGACCCCCTAGCATTCCTGTGAGGACCCCAGGTTCCTGGAAGACCCCCCCCCCCCCCCCCCC
>NW_015505476.1:707584-755328 GCF_001515645.1 Sinocyclocheilus grahami
GCCTTGTACTTGGAGTTTTCTCCCAGGCCAGTTTACTGTGTAGAAGGGGCGAAGCTGTGGAGTTTGAGCTTTGGGTTTGAGGGCTGTCAGGACTCGTCATGGCTGCGGCTGTCAGGGCAGGTTTATGGCACAGAGGGGTTATATCAGCGACAAGGCGCGGCAGCCACAGCAGCACTGCCCTCAAACCTCAATATGACGCGGTTATTATCGGTGCAGGTAGGCTACAGAAATACAGAAAGAAACAGCCTAAAGAAACAGAACAAAATTGTAACATGGCTGGGCGGGGCTTTTCTTCGATTATGAAAATGATAATTATTTCACGTGACCTCTTGAGTGTGTATTTTAACTTTTATTTTTTAATTACAATTGATCAGTGTCGTTGTATAGCTAGAAATTATTATTGAGACCACTTTTAAAGCAGCGCACAGACAACGTGGTCACGTGAGGCCTGTTACTTTTCTCAACGAGAAGGAGGGACCATTCAAGAGTCGTGTTTGCGTCGTTGTGAGGATTGTTTTCGTTAAATAATTTCATCGAAGCTGGAGAAAATGTATATTTGTGAACCAGATACTAATAATTGGAATTAATAGTGTTAAACGATTATGATGTTCTGTTCACAAATGTCCCAATGAGATCAAAAACGTCCAAAGATTTAATGCGGCTCCATAGGGAATTCTACGGTGACCGAGAAGTGCAAAACAAATCACAATTCTGAAAACAAAATAACAAATTACAAACGCAAATGCAAGTCTAAAAAACAAAATAACAATTCAAAAAGCACAACAACAATTCAGAAAACAGTATAACAAGTCAGAAAACACAATGACAAATTCGAAAACAAAAAAACAAGTCGGAAAACACAACGACAAATCTGAAAACAAATTAACAAGTCAGAAAACACAACGACAAATCAGACAAACTGGAAGAGGTAGGTATAGTTTGAGACAGCGCTATTGGTTTGGGATTACTCACCACTAACTGGACCAGACATCTGTCAATCAAGGTATACAGGAAGAACCAGGCGAAGAACAGCAGAGTCGTGGTAGAAAGTTCGGAGATGGTATTAAAGTAGCTCAGTTTAAATGTATTGTATGAATTGCCCGTACTGTGGAATAAAAAATGCGGAGTGTATATTTACATTTAGTTAAAAGTGGCGGTCAAACATCAGTTCCAGTGGTGCAGATGGATAAGTGTGAGTCGTTGCCTTTTTGACGCGATCGACCCGGGTTCGATCCCGCCTTTTGCCGAGCCTTTTGTTTCTCCCTTTTCAAATCTCGTATCGCATCGTAAAGGCATTTATTTTCAATAAAAAATTAAGGAAATAATCAAAAAGTTGAAAATAAAGTACCGGTTAGGGTTAGGGTAGGTGTAGGGAGGGCTTTATTGTACCAATAAGGTGGCATCCATTTAATAATTAAAATTAAAATGATAATTTACACTCAATACGTTATTATTGCATACTATTTTATAATGTACTACAATACTGAAGTACAGATAATTGCCACTATTTGCAACAAGTAGTATACTTGATAGTAGAAATCCTGCTATTTTAATATAGTGTAAATAGGTATTTTCACTTAGTGTAAATAGAATCCATTGCTAATACGAGATTTGAAAAGGGAGGAAAAAAAAGTTTGGCAAAAGGCAGGATTGAACCCGGGTCGATCGCGTCAAAAAGCCAAGGAAACACACTTATCCATCTGCACCACTGGAACTGATGATTTACAGCCACTTTTAACTAAATGTAAATAGACACCCCGTATTTTTTATTCCATAGTAAGGGCAATTTATACAATACATTTAAACTGAGCTACTTTAATACCATCTCCGAACTTTCTACCACGACTCTGCTGTTCTTCGGCTGGTTCTTCCTGTATACGTTGATTGACAGATGTCTCGTCCAGTCAGCGGTGAGTAATCCCAAACCAATGGCGCTGCCTCAAACTATACCTACCTCTTCCGGTTTGTCTGATTTGTCGTTGTGTTTTCTGACTTTTTCATTTGTATTTGTATTTGTCATTGTGTTTTCTGACTTGTTATAATGTTTTCTGAATTGTTGTTGTGTTTTCTGAATTGTTATTTTGTTTTTTAGACTTGCATTTGCGTTTGTAATTTGTTATTTTGTTTTCAGAATTGTGATTTGTTTTGCACTTCTCGGTCACCGTAGAATTCGCTTTGCTGAGCCTCTATGCTTCCCGTGCAGGAGTAAAAGTTTGTGTACTGTAAAAACATGCAGAGTGTTCTACATTTTATCCTTTTTGATTATATCTAAATATGTTGTTGCAAACTCCTGCATACTTTGAACCGCAGTCATACTTTGTTTCATAACCTCCCAAGTTTCAGGAGATATTCATCATCAGCTATTATTCAACATATAAATAAATGATTGTAGAATTTAGACTCCTTTGAACAAACCTACAATCCTTTTCTTTCTTTGTAGGTCACAATGGCCTTATTGCTGTAAGTACACACCAAATCTGATGTATCTCATGTATCTGACTACACCAGTTGCACAACAGTTTCTTCTGTCTGAAACCATCTGTTGTGATTTACCCAGTCAGCATATCTGCAGAAGGGAGGCCTGAAAACAGCAGTCCTGGAACGCAGACATGTACTTGGAGGAGCAGCCGTATCTGAAGAGATTATTCCAGGTGCAAGTTCAGGTTTATCACCCAGACCATGCTTACCTAAATCTCCTACAGACTGGCCGAAGATCAGTTTCTCAAGCACTCACTTATTATCAATAATTAGAAATTCAGAGCGGATACGTAGTCTAAGCATTTTAAGTCAAGGTTTCTGATTGACCCAGAAGATATATTAAAATTCATCTGTGAATCAGTGTAGTTTGCATGACTTTGGCTGTTTATTTCAGAGTTCCACTTTTCCAGGGCCTCCTATCTGCTCAGTTTACTGCGCCCACACATCTACCAGGACCTGGAGCTCAAGGTGATGTTCATATTGATGTTACATTCCCGATCCTCTCTTTCTTTCTTGTTTAAAACTGATCGGCTCCCCTTGAACTATCTCTCAATGGTGTTGTGCCTCAGACGGACCTGACAAACCTTGTGAAAAAGAAGCACACTTTAGGATACTTTTTAATTGCATGGTTTTTTTTTGTGATAATTGTGTATAATCGTTTAAATGTAATAATAAATGCATTTTGTATACATAAGTAGGACTTAAGTACATCTTTATATGTACACTACCATTCAGAATTTTTTTTTTTTAACAATATGCGCTACCATTCAAAAGTTTGGGGTCAGATTTTTTCTCTTTTTTAAGACTTTATTCAGCTTTGTTTTACTTTATTGTTAAACTGATAAAACGTGATAGTAAGTAGGCTTGTATTGTATTGATGTATTGATCAGATAAATGCAGCCTTGATGAGCAGAAGAGACAATGAAAATCTTACTGATCCCAAACTTTTGAATGGCAGTGTAATTTCATAATTACTTATGTTGTCTTTGAAATATTTTTATATTTCCAAGTGTTCTGACAAGCATTTATGGCCATTTCTATTTAATATGCTTCTATATAAAGCATGACAGAAGATTATTAAAACAGTGATTTAAAATGTACTTTAAAGTAATGCTTTGAATCGGACAATATTACATACTTTCCAACAGTGTTAAGAAACATAGTCATAAAGTGTACTCTCTTCAAGAGAGTTTTAGTTTTATTTAATTATCTGCAAGTATAATTTTTTGTATATACTTTTAAGATTTGAAGGACACTACAATTGCACTTTCAGTACAAGAAGCACACTTCTTTTTCACAAGGAGAAGAAGCAAGTGGAAGATGATGAATTACTTTTTTCCTTTCAAGCTAAAAATGACAGCAGGTCTCCACAGTGTGTCTTTCTGTGCAGAAACATGGTCTCAAGGTGTACATGAGGGACCCCTATTCATTTACCCCCATGTTGGAGGATGGTGTAAGAGGGCGACCACCGCCGTCTTTAACGCTTGGAGCTGACCTGGCAAAGACCCAGCAAGAGATTGGCAAATTCTCAGAGAAAGATGCCAAGGTTCAATGTCACTGACAAAAGGAATTAGATTTTTGCAAGAGCACTTTCATGAATTTGCATGTGACACTAAAAACAAAATGCTGTGAAAACTGCCTACACACCCTGCTACGTCAAATAATGAACTAAACATACATAATTCATACGATTTGATGTTTTTTTTTCTGTCCTATCACTATAGGTCTATCCTGATTTTTTATCCTATTTGGAAAGACTGGCCTGTGCCATCCACCCTCTTTTAGATGCTCCACCTGTTGACATTCCAGGACTGACTCAGGGCTCTTTGAGAAAGAAAATTTCTGCCCTCAGCAGCTTGAAACCTTTGGTGAAGTCTGGTAATGATGCTTCATGATTATATAACACACGATAAACCAGATTTTCCTCAATTGTTCTGCTGTTGCTCACTTAAGCCAGAGAGTCTTATGAGACAAGTGCTTATAAAACTTGTAAAAATCTTTGTTCTTCCATGCTAATAGGGTTGAAGTTGGAAAAGAATATACCAGATTTCTATGAACTTGTTACAGCTCCAGTTATGAAGGTGGGTTAAGATACACATTTTTGAATATATTTGACTGAATAACTAGCAGACCCCATGAAGGTCAATTAAAATTTGACAACAAAGAAACCAAAAATAAGTCAAAATAATATAGGCCTGAGGGTCTCCATAAAAGTTTGAGACTCTGCCCCCTAGGGGTCAAACATTGTCAATAATTTGCAATGTAAATGTACAGATTATCAGTATCCAGATAATGGTATTTTCCTCTGATTTTTTTTTTTTTTAAATTGTGCTCAAGTTTAAACACATCTGCCACTGTAGAATGGCAACTTTATTGTTGCCTGCAATACACTGGTGGTTAAAAGTTTGGAATAATTTAGATTTGTTTAAATGTTTTTGAATGAAATGTCTTATGCTCACTAAGACTGAAATAGCTGCTGAAAAGTCATCTTTTATCCCAGGAATAAATTACATTTTAAAATATATTAAAATATAAAACAGTTATTTTACTCATAATAATATTTCACAATATTATTGTTTTTACTGTATTTTTGATCAAATAAATGCAGCCTAGGTGAGCACAAGAGATGTCTTTAAAAAAAAACAATACTGTGTATTTAAAGTTTTATCTGAAAATGGATCAAATACACTTCTAAATATGAATAATTCATTTTTGGCATTATGAGCATTGCCTAAGAAATTAGGCTAACTATTTGTGGGTTTGAGGATGTGATTCATGACCTGAATTTGGCATTACAAGCTTTTTTTGGTTGAAATTTCATTTTTAATTCATTTAATTCATCCATTTTTTAAATTTTGGTTGACATTTTTGTATATTTTTTTTTGTGTAGGTGCTCAATCGCTGGTTTGAATCAGAGCCGTTGAGAGCCACGTTAGCCACAGACTCTGTGATTGGTGCAAACACAAGCCCAAATAATCCTGGAAGTGGGTGAGGATAGTTTGACATTTATGTGTTCAAACAGATTCAGAATATGTTGTGATTGTTGTTGTGGACACTGTATGTTATTGTGGAGACTGTATGCTCAATCTTGTAGATACGTCCTGCTGCACCATGTCATGGGTGAGCTGGAGAAAGAGAAAGGTGCCTGGGGTTACGTGGAGGGAGGAATGGGTGGAGTGTCTCAATCGATCGCCCGCTCCGCCCGCTCTCTCGGAGCAGATATTTTCACAAACAGGGTTAGTATTCAGGAAGTAGGTGTAACCGTTGTTTCTGTGAATGGCACATTTATTCAAAAGAACCGGCTGTCTCACGGATATTAATCTGTGGCTTTCCTGGTGGCCTGTAGGACGTTGAACAGGTCCTTATTGGTCAGGATGGTTCTGCCAAGGGCGTTGTGCTGACAGATGGAACTGAAGTCCACAGTAAAGTGGTTCTGTCCAACGCCACTCCCTACATCACCTTCAAACAGCTCACACCACAGGTACAGACCTGAAGTCCCGAGTCGGTGTCAGTTCTGCTCGTTTTTAGATGTTTAAAAGTGATTCACAGTTCATTCACAGTTAATGTCATCCTATTCTTTCAACACTTTGTTGTGGCCTTGAGCTAGAGTCACTTTATCTGTGTTTACTCAAGGAGTGACCCTATTCTTTGACCGGCAACACTGTCCACATTTGAGTTAGTTCAGTTTAGAGAAGGATTAAATATCTATATATACAGACAAAACATTAAGAATCCCATTGAACTTATTTTTATTAGTCCAGTGTAAAAAATAATAATAGTAATGTGGAAAAATGAACAACTGTTTTACTTAAATGTTAATGACAAGTCTGAATAATTGATGTCTGTGGTTGTCCCGGTAAAGGATGCCCTGCCAGAGGCATTCATCACGGCTGTAGATCAGATTGACTACACTTCTCCTGTTACTAAGATAAATGGTAAGATTACAGAGAATTTAACGCTTCATTTCATCAAACTAAATATGCATTTCAAGAAAAAAAGAAAACAGTGCTTGCAAGGCGGCAAAAGAAGAGTGTTCATATTTCAGGCTTTGGTTCTGGGGAAGGAAGCTCTATTGTTGTCTTGACACTAAGCAAGCAAGACAAGACCAAAGATAATTCATTATGCCAATAGGAACATCAAAGAATACCAGCTGGAATCCACAGTCCAAAATGTTATGATGACATCGCTCTCATTTATTTTGGATTCAGTCAGTAATTAAAAAATTTAAATATTAGAAATTATTACAAATGAAATAATTAATAATAATTTTAATTTGTTGAATATAAAATACTTATTTAAATAATTTAAAATAATTAATAAAAAAGCAAAAGTAGTTGTAGCTGCTGCACTGCAAAACTTGACAAAAGTAATCAGTAAGAAAATAATTATTTGCAATTTGAAGTTTGAATTGTCGAACAAATCCATGAGAAGAATTTTTGAGGAATATAAACAGTCCCAGCTAACAGAGAACGTTTGGCTTTGGCTAACGTTCTTGGAAGATTCATACAAAGTTATGCACTGAATTCTTTTAGTAACGTTAATAGAAAGGTTGTTCAAAGTTATCTGATGTTCTCATAACATTAGCACAAAAATGTTATTGTTGAAGTTGGAAAAGAATATACCAGATTTCTATGAACTTGTTACAGCTCCAGTTATGAAGGTGGGTTAAGATACACATTTTTGAATATATTTGACTGAATAACTAGCAGACCCCATGAAGGTCAATTAAAATTTGACAACAAAGAAACCAAAAATAAGTCAAAATAATATAGGCCTGAGGGTCTCCATAAAAGTTTGAGACTCTGCCCCCTAGGGGTCAAACATTGTCAATAATTTGCAATGTAAATGTACAGATTATCAGTATCCAGATAATGGTATTTTCCTCTGATTTTTTTTTTTTTTAAATTGTGCTCAAGTTTAAACACATCTGCCACTGTAGAATGGCAACTTTATTGTTGCCTGCATCTACACTGGTGGTTAAAAGTTTGGAATAATTTAGATTTGTTTAAATGTTTTTGAATGAAATGTCTTATGCTCACTAAGACTGAAATAGCTGCTGAAAAGTCATCTTTTATCCCAGGAATAAATTACATTTTAAAATATATTAAAATATAAAACAGTTATTTTACTCATAATAATATTTCACAATATTATTGTTTTTACTGTATTTTTGATCAAATAAATGCAGCCTAGGTGAGCACAAGAGATGTCTTTAAAAAAAAACCAATACTGTGTATTTAAAGTTTTATCTGAAAATGGATCAAATACACTTCTAAATATGAATAATTCATTTTTGGCATTATGAGCATTGCCTAAGAAATTATGCTAACTATTTGTGGGCTTGAGGATGTGATTCATGACCTGAATTTGGCATTACAAGCTTTTTTTGGTTGAAATTTCATTTTTAATTCATTTAATTCATCCATTTTTTAAATTTTGGTTGACATTTTTCATATTTTTTTTTTGTGTAGGTGCTCAATCGCTGGTTTGAATCAGAGCCGTTGAGAGCCACGTTAGCCACAGACTCTGTGATTGGTGCAAACACAAGCCCAAATAATCCTGGAAGTGGGTGAGGATAGTTTGACATTTATGTGTTCAAACAGATTCAGAATATGTTGTGATTGTTGTTGTGGACACTGTATGTTATTGTGGAGACTGTATGCTCAATCTTGTAGATACGTCCTGCTGCACCATGTCATGGGTGAGCTGGAGAAAGAGAAAGGTGCCTGGGGTTACGTGGAGGGAGGAATGGGTGGAGTGTCTCAATCGATCGCCCGCTCCGCCCGCTCTCTCGGAGCAGATATTTTCACAAACAGGGTTAGTATTCAGGAAGTAGGTGTAACCGTTGTTTCTGTGAATGGCACATTTATTCAAAAGAACCGGCTGTCTCACGGATATTAATCTGTGGCTTTCCTGGTGGCCTGTAGGACGTTGAACAGGTCCTTATTGGTCAGGATGGTTCTGCCAAGGGCGTTGTGCTGACAGATGGAACTGAAGTCCACAGTAAAGTGGTTCTGTCCAACGCCACTCCCTACATCACCTTCAAACAGCTCACACCACAGGTACAGACCTGAAGTCCCGAGTCGGTGTCAGTTCTGCTCGTTTTTAGATGTTTAAAAGTGATTCACAGTTCATTCACAGTTAATGTCATCCTATTCTTTCAACACTTTGTTGTGGCCTTGAGCTAGAGTCACTTTATCTGTGTTTACTCAAGGAGTGACCCTATTCTTTGACCGGCAACACTGTCCACATTTGAGTTAGTTCAGTTTAGAGAAGGATTAAATATCTATATATACAGACAAAACATTAAGAATCCCATTGAACTTATTTTTATTAGTCCAGTGTAAAAAATAATAATAGTAATGTGGAAAAATGAACAACTGTTTTACTTAAATGTTAATGACAAGTCTGAATAATTGATGTCTGTGGTTGTCCCGGTAAAGGATGCCCTGCCAGAGGCATTCATCACGGCTGTAGATCAGATTGACTACACTTCTCCTGTTACTAAGATAAATGGTAAGATTACAGAGAATTTAACGCTTCATTTCATCAAACTAAATATGCATTTCAAGAAAAAAAGAAAACAGTGCTTGCAAGGCGGCAAAAGAAGAGTGTTCATATTTCAGGCTTTGGTTCTGGGGAAGGAAGCTCTATTGTTGTCTTGACACTAAGCAAGCAAGACAAGACCAAAGATAATTCATTATGCCAATAGGAACATCAAAGAATACCAGCTGGAATCCACAGTCCAAAATGTTATGATGACATCGCTCTCATTTATTTTGGATTCAGTCAGTAATTAAAAAATTTAAATATTAGAAATTATTACAAATGAAATAATTAATAATAATTTTAATTTGTTGAATATAAAATACTTATTTAAATAATTTAAAATAATTAATAAAAAAGCAAAAGTAGTTGTAGCTGCTGCACTGCAAAACTTGACAAAAGTAATCAGTAAGAAAATAATTATTTGCAATTTGAAGTTTGAATTGTCGAACAAATCCATGAGAAGAATTTTTGAGGAATATAAACAGTCCCAGCTAACAGAGAACGTTTGGCTTTGGCTAACGTTCTTGGAAGATTCATACAAAGTTATGCACTGAATTCTTTTAGTAACGTTAATAGAAAGGTTGTTCAAAGTTATCTGATGTTCTCATAACATTAGCACAAAAATGTTATTTATACATTGTTCATGGAACATTTTATTCGGACATTCAGCTGATGTTTTACTACTTAACAGAGCATTGAGAGAACTTTCAAAACTGTAACGACCCAATAATGTTTGCGAAATGATAAAATGAAAAGGTTCCTTGAACACTCGCATAACCAAGACTTTTTAAAACATTAAAAAAAACTGGACATTTTGAACGTTCAAAGAAATAACGTTTTCATAACCTAATGGTAACATTAGCGAAACATTCTTGGAACGTACTTTTGTTAGCTAGGCTGCTGCCTTGCAAGAACTGTAATTTTAATGGAGTACAGTTTGTCTTTTTCCTGTATAATTGTTGATTGGAATATTCTGTAATCTCTGTCCTTTGCAAATGAACAGTGGCTGTAGACAAGCTGCCTAATTTCTTGGCTGCTGCAAATAGTGCGGATGGAAAACCAGGTCCACATCATCAGTGTTCAATCCACCTGAACTGTGAGAGTGTGGAGGTGCTGGAGGAGGCCTACAGGGAGGGCCAGCAGGGACGCCCATCCTCCAGGTTGGCAAAACCTGCAGTGGAGCAACTAATATTTGCACATTACACACATGAAGGCATGGGACATCTGAATTTGCAAGTCATGACCAAGTTTCACAGACAACACATCTGTTGCTCGTGGACATGGTGGTGATGGTTTTCCATTCAATGCACCGAACCACAGCGATTTACATGATATCCCGATTCATCTTCTGGTGTTTTTGTGTAGGCCTATGATAGAAATGACCATTCCCTCGGTGCTGGATCCAACTCTAGCGCCTCCCGGCTGTCATGTGGTGTCTCTTTTCATCCAGTTTACACCATATTTGCTGGAGGGTCGCCATGCTTGGACTGACGAGGACAGGGAGAGATTTGCTGACACAGGTACCTAATGCCCACTATTTGCATTTTTTTTTGTGCCGTTTGTGTGCACAGGCATTATAAGCCTTGTGTTTGTAAAAGGTCTCGGAGGTCTTTCAAAGTGTAATACAAACAGGTTTGTTGAGTTCTTTTTTAATGTTTTGAAAGAAGTCTCTTATGCTCACAAAGGCTTCATTTACTTAATCAATAATATAAAAAAGCAGTAATACTGTGAAATCCTATGACAAGTAACTGTTATACATTTGAACATACAATTTTAAAATTGCATTTTAAATTGCAATTTATTCCACTGATGGCAAAGCTAAATTTTCAGTTTTCAGTGCCACATGATCCTTCAAAAATGATTTCTATTTCAAATACATACTTTCAAATAATCCTATTCGTCAAATAATCCTGAAAAAAACGTTTCACGGTTTCCACAAACATATTAACAATGTTTTCAACATTAATAATGATAAAAACCATTCATAATATTTGAACAGCAATAATAATTGAGCACCAAATCAGCACATTAGAATGATTTCTGAAGGATAAATCATTGCAATAATATTTCAAAACATTAGATGAGCCAGACCCTTCCTTCACCATTATCATCCAAAAATGTACACACTGATAGACGGGAATGTCATGAAATCGCTGCTTTTAAACACAGAGACACCGTTTGTTCTACCGCAGTGATATCACATGCCTCAAAGTAATAAGATCTTTGTTGTAATTGGTCCTTTGTTTCCTGTTTCACAGCATTCGACTGGGTTGAGCGTTACGCACCTGGATTTAAAAAGTCTATAGTTGGCAAAGACATTTTAACCCCTGCTGATCTGGAGAGGGTCTTTGGTCTCACTGGAGGGGTATGAATATTTGAGTTTAATAAACATGGACTTTTTCTAAATTCATAACTTTGTTTTGTTAGTAATTTTCACAGCCATACATAATTATTTTGTCTCTTAAAGGGATAGTTCACCCAAAAATGAAAATTTTATGTTTATCTGCTTACCCTCTGGGCATACAAGATGGAGGTGACTTTGTTTCTTCAGTAGAACACAAACAGAGATTTTTTAACTCAAACCGTTGCAGTCTGTCAGTCTTATAATGGAAGTGAATGGGAATCATGGCTTTGAGAGTCAAAAAGGCGTCCTGAGCACGTCCTCGACAGCTGGCGCATGGTCTTTTTGGACCATTGACACTCCTAATTGAGATTGTAGATAGAGTGTCAATGGTCCATTTGAGAGATAGGTGGCGGTAATGCACTTATAAGTCTGCGATCCGCCGTATAGTAGCACGAAGAAGAAGAAGACGCGTCACGCGCCTGCTGTTGAGAATGCGCTCAGGAGGACGCGCCGCTGCTCAGGACAGTTCGAACAGTTCGGACATTGCGTGTATCAGAGGTAAAAAATTATATAAATACTGTTCAGTTTCTTGCACAGACCGATCGTTTAGTGTCTTTACATATCAATGTATCGTCACGAGCCGCAGGGTTTAATTTGGTTTTGTTTGTGTATGTTTTTTTTTTTACTCTCAAAGCCGTGATTCCCATTCACTTCCATTATAAGACTGACAGACTGCAACGGTCTGAGTTAAAAATCTTCGTTTGTGTTCTACTGAAGAAACAAAGTCACCTACATCTTGGATCTTTAAGCAGATAAACATCAACTTTTAATTTTTGGGTGAACTATCCCTTTAATCTCTCATTTGGAAGTTAATTTGCACATCGTACCATTCCAAACATTCATTACATGTATTTTTTTATGCCAAAGAATATATTTCATGGCTCAATGTCTTTGGATCAGCTTTACCTGGCGAGACCTTTGCCCTCTGTCGCAGACTACCGCACACCAGTCAAAGGACTGTACTTATGTGGCAGTGGCAGCCCTCCAGGTCTGTGCCTGTATAAATAAAAGCTAAAAGAGTTTTGGGATTAGAAATGTCATCTGTGTGATATCATGTTTCATAAAACCAGGTCAGGTAAATGTTGAGCTTGATGTGCATGACCTCCCCTGTGTTTTCCAGCATTTATGTAAGTTTTTCTCATTCAGGTGGAGGTGTTATGGGTGCAGCTGGCTGGAATTCAGCTCTCAAAGTTCTAGCAGATTTCAAGCGACTGTGATCTTGGCCTTCAGTGGGGAATATCATTTTCCAATGGGGTGTTTTAATGAAAAGAGAAATGAAGACAAATAAGAAGTGTTGCTAACATTGTATTAGGATATTTTGTATTTTTAACACTCCCAAAATGTTCATGTTCTAAAATGTTCCATGTATTTTTCAGTGAAATGTTAATAAATATCAAAATAGTTATAATAAATATACCTTAGTCAGTGTAGCACTATATTTGCTTTTTGACAGGAATGAAAATGAGTTGTGAGGGACTGAAGTACAGAGTGTTCAGTGGATTCAGCTGTTGTATAACAACATAGCGATTGTTCAGCTGTTGAAACGTCTTTCCGAATAAAGTAGACAAAAACTTCAAGAACAAATTTGAAAGCTGTGAGTTGTCATAATTACATGATCTAGGACCTTAATACAGTACATATAAACAAAAATGCGAAATAGATTTTATTTATTGTAACTGGATTAAGATGCAACTTAAAGGAATAGTTCACCCAAAAAATTAGAATTTGCTGAAAATATACTAACTGCCAGGCCATCCAAGATGTAGGTGAGTTTGTTCTTTCATCAGAATAGATTTGGAGAACTTTAACATTAAATCACTTGCTCACCAATGGATCCTCTGCAGTGAATGGGTGCCGTCAGAATGAGAGTCCAGACAGCTGATAAAAACATCACAATAATCCACAAGTAATCCATTCAAGCAGTTAATGTCTTGTGAAGAGAAAAGCTGTGTGTATATAGGAAACATCTATCATTAAGGCATTTTAACTTTAAACTGTTTGTAACTTTAAAGTCCAAAACTAATAATAACACCTCCAGTGTCCATGCTCTAGAACTGCTTTGTACTGTTTTCCGTTCTAAATGGTGCTTGATCTGCATAACATTTCTCTCCTGATTCAGACTAGATGACTTTTTCAGGAGTAAGCAATAATAAAAAAAATAATGGAATTAAAAGTGATGTAATGCCAAATTTTTCCAAATCTGTTCAGATGAACAAACTCATCTGCATCTTGGATGGCCTGAGGTTGACATAAAATGTGTTTTGCCATAGTAGAAAAAAAAATTGTGGGACAGCTTTATGCCATAGTGAGAAGTGTGGCTCCAGAACACAATGGCCCCCGCGGCCCTTTAAGACGCTCGTTCTGGGAGGCGCTTGAGTTCAGTTCAACACACCCGCCTGGCGCTTCGCTCGACGCCCAGGAAGAGAAACACCACACATCTATCGCCACAAGTTTAAATATGACGATTCATTTGTTGATTTGACGTGTATTCTGTCGTGTTTACGTTCCTGTAGCGGTATTGAGGGCAATAATGCTGAATGGTTGGACTAATGAAGTTCAGTTTGGATTTCTGCCGGTTACTGGGGCTCAGCGGTGAGTTTCTCTGCATGGAAACTTTCTTTCTGTCTGTCCGAGTTATAAAGTTAGTTTTCCATGAATCAGAGCCGTGTAACACGACACGATACGATCCGCTTATCTAGCCTTAAAGCGCGTTAGTGACCGTGATGTAAAGTTTTATTACACCATTCAGCTTTATATCAAATAAATCATTTGATAAATCAATTTATACAAAAGTCAATTATGCAGATATTGTTTAACTACACGTAACTGCGGTTGTCACCCGTATAGTTTTTATTTGTAGATTGTAATTTCTGTCAAATCCACATTTAATGTAAAACATACAAATATTACGAAGAATAATGAGTTCAAGTTGTTTGTTAAAGTCTCCTAGACTCTGAACGAATTTAAGTTTTACAAAGAAATGTAGTGTATACACTCATTACAGGCTTTTTGTTTAAACGGTTTTAGTTTATTATTGAAAGCGAGTTCAAATACTTAAGAAATCACATGCAACAGGCCTGTGAACCACAGAGACGCTAAATCTGATTTTAACAGATCATTTCCTGTATGATTGTGTTTTTATAAAATTTTTAGACAAACCAATTTAGATAAATTATTTGTTTTGTAGTAATTTAAAAGCACAGTTTGGGGGGTTAAAGGTTACCTCAACTCTAAGGCAAACAATGCTTTTTACAATTATAAACAGGTTTTTCAGTGTTCCTTAACAATAAGCAACCAACCTCCTTATCAAAAACCACGTAGGATTCTCTAGTTACCCCTATGTTCTTTGGAAATTTAACAAAAGCTCTTAATCTTGAAAATACAAGCTTGTAGCTGTTTTTTTTAAGCATGGTTGTTGCTTTTTATATAATCTAAGCTGGTAAACCATCTTGCTTAAGTTGGGCAAGATGGTTTATGAAACATGTAGCTAGTTGACCAGCCAATAGTCATATAGAAACCTCTTTATGTTTCAAAACACAGCTACCAGTTTAAACTGGATTCTTCAGACCAGGGTTTTGTTGTCTGGTTTCTTTAAACCACCGTTGCATGAATGATTTTCTAAAGAGCTATGGAATGAAAATTCTTCGAGGAACTTGAAAAGGTTCCCCTTTGAAATCAGGCTGTAAACCCATTTTGCTTTATTTTTAGCGCGCGTGTGTGTGTGTGTGTGTGTGTGCGCGAGAGAATGTGTGCATTGTCACCATGTTTTTTTGTTTGAATTTTTTTGTATTTGTTGCAGTTTTTGCAAAAAAGCTGCAAAAAATTGCAGCTTCATTACATAAAGTACTGCTAGTTTGTGTTGTCTAATATTCACCTCCATTCAAAGTTTGCAATTAAATATGCAAATATGCATTAGAGCATGATCTGTGTGTGCTGTTTTTTCCCCCCTCCAAAGCACAGTTGCATGGAGGGTTTTATAAAGAGCTAGAAAATGAAAATTCTTTGAGGAACTTGAAAAGGTTCTCCTATGACATCAGGCTGTAAAACCCCTTTAGCTTTATTTTTAATTGTTTTTGTATTGTATTTGTTGAAATGTTGCGGTCTTCATTACTTGAAGTACTGTCTAAAATTGGGCTGTACTTAAAGTTGTTAGAAATGTAAATATGCATAAGAACAAGATCCATCACAATAAAATGCTAAAGTGTACATCGTTTTTTTTTTTTTTTGTCCTCTTCAGGGTTGTTGCTGTACACTGCAATTTGCCTGTCTGTTGCATTCATAGTAACATGTTCAGAGATGTTTTGTCACATAGTCCAAGTAGTTTTCAACCTCATTCCTGGTTCACATTTTGAAATTAATATCTTTGTTAACATTGTAACACCTTAAAATCCTCCCTGGTCTTTTCTGCTGTTGCATGCATTTAATTTTTTTGTTGTATGAATCATGATTCTCAGCTGCTGTTTTAATGAAATGGATTCCGCATACTGACTCGCAACAGTGAAAACGGTATCAGTTGGGATTATTTGCATGGAACAGTTTGCATGATCCAAGGAAGATGTGACTAGCTGAAGGCCACGTGGTTTGTGTCTTACCAAGGTAAATCCGTTTTTTTGGACTGGCTGTCAAAGTGCGAGATGAGTCACTTTAAGGGAAGTGTGCTAGCCAATGCATCACACCTCAGATCACAGCCTGCTTCTAGCATACATCTGCATTTGTTTGAGATTTGTGGTGTTAGTTTGGCTGTGATTTGTAACCGAAGGCAAGCTGTGTGCATCTCTTTTCTATATGCAGGATATTAAGAGTGTGGTAATGGCTAATGGGAGTGGTTGAGGATAGGGAGCGTCTAATATGTCTTTCCTTCTCTGTAACAAGGAATCAGTTAACAAGCTTATAAAGACTCGAAGCCACATCTCTTTCTGAACCAGGTATGTTAGTGTTTGGTTAACAAATGCATTCTGTGCTGTTTATGTGAAACAAATGTATGTTTTGGACATTTTGCAGATGCTTGCTTATTGTAATGTATCAAAGCCCTGAGCTGAATCAGGAATAAAACTTAGCACAAAATTCTGAGGAATCCCATAAAAGAAAACAAAAACTGAAAAATTTGTCTGAAATCCATCTGCTTACATTAGTTGATGGCAAAATCCAAAACACAGCCGTTGAATGATCTTCAGAGAAAGTATTGCTTTACTAGGCCACAGTGTAAACGGCTTTCTTGAGGAATGTTTTGAGCTGTGTAGTTTATGTGAGGCCGTGTAGCTTGGAGAAATGACTGCAAGGACTAATTTTACCATTGCAAGGAAACTTTAGGCTAGCTGACAGTTGAATTGCAGTCCTGCAGGGCTTTAGGTCCCATGTTTGTTGACTAATGAGTGAGTGCGTTTTTTCTTCTTGCTGATAACTCATTTTGTCCTGGATTTGGTTGGCTTGTCTGTAGCAAAGATGATGTGAAATTATAATCTTTGCACAGCTGGACCCTGCAAATGTTAAAAAGCCACGTAGACCTTGAATTTACAGTATGTACAGTATTGTAAAGTAACTAATGCAGTTATAGAAGTAAAAGCAATACTTTTCTTGGGTTTGTAGCACTCTGATTAAAATGATGGTCTGGCAATTTTGAAGTGAATAAGAAGCGGTCACAAATGTATGGAATTTTTTTTTTTAAGTTTCACATGAGCTATAGGAAGTGGTAAATGTTGTTGGGATGTGACTATGTTCTAATACAAAACAAGTGTTAATTTTCATTTCTGCATTATTGAACGTTTGGCCTCTCAGAAAATATGATGGTGGCTAATGCTTGACTGATTCTGTTGGCTTGAACTGGACTTTATCCATTGTTTTCTCTATTGCATCTTTCTACAGGCTCCAGTGATGAGAGGCCAGAGGAGATGGACACAGGTGCCCTCCCTGAGCAGAATGACCACACACTCTCACAGGTACAAGAACAGTGAACTCTTTTTCCTGAATTAGCCCAAGATGGAAGTTAAATTAGTAATAAGAGGTCAAAAGACCTGCATGTTTCCCTGCTGTTTTCGAACAAACTGTTTGCAGACGTTTTTTGACTAACAGTTTAGTCTGAAATTAAATCTGAAAATAAAGTCTGAAATGTAATGAATTTAATTCAGGTCTTTTAACAATTATGGCAACTATTCCTGCATGATTTCTGCACGATAACTTTAGAGTGTATAATATAAAGTTTATTTATACACTTTTAAGGCTACTATAGATAAAAAAAAATCTTTGATTAGTGTAAGTACCTTTTAAATGTTTAGGGTGTTTAAAAGTGTGTTTATGCGGTTTAAGGTTAAAAAAACACATTATTTTCCACATACTGTACATTATTGTTTCTCCTCTATGCCCCGCCTTTCTGAAACGCGTCGATTTTTACAAAGCTCATCGGTCTGAAAAGTGAGTTGTTATGTGACTGGTCAGCTATCCAGTGCGTTGTGATTGGCTGAATACCTCAAGCATGTGACGGAAATGTTACACCCCTACCATCCTCTGATGCACCGTCCGACCGGAGCGACGAGACAAAAACATTAAAACCCATTATAAACGAGGCATCTGTTGTATCCAGTGGGGACATAATTACGTATTATAATGACTTATATTGTCTTTTTATGCGTTGCATCGCACCACGTAAACATAAAACCATGTCTGCATTTGTGATCGGAGAAATGACAAGCAACAAGTGCTACTCTACACTGCTCAAAACAGCCTTCTTTCTTTGCGTGAACATTTGGGCGGCGTTATGCAAATCTTCCCACATCGTGACGTAGATATGTGGGGGCGTGTTAGAACGAGCCGTTTTAGGTAGGCGTGGCTGACTCTTAACTTTTATAAAGAATATCTCTTTGGATTTGAGACTTTAGTCTTTGCAACTTTACAGATCTTCTTTATGCACCAAGAGCTTGTAACTCTTCAAAGAGAAAGGAAAAATTTTAATCGCATCATATGACCCCTTTATATTTTTTAAAAACTTTTATTTATTAAGAACGAATTAAATTGATCTAAAGTAACAGTAAAACAGTTATAATGTTACAGAGTTTTTTATTTGTACTACATGGTATTCTTTTTATTCAAGGAAAAATCCTGAAAAAATGTATGACACCTTCCACAAAAAATATTATGTAGTACAGCTGTTTTCAACATTAAAAAAAATGTTTTTCTTGAGCAACAGATCAGCATATTAAAATGATTTCTGAAGGATCACGTGACACTGAAGAGTGATGATGCTGAAAATTCAGCTTTGCATTCACAGGAATACATTACTTTTATGAAATATATTGAAATAGAATGTTTTTTAAAATTGTTTTACTGTATTTTTGATCAAATAAATGCTGCCTTTATGAGCATAAGAATCATTAAAAAATTGTATCAACCCCAAACTTTTGAACAGTAGTAATTGAAGTAAACTTGCTTTGTTTTTTAAAAATCACCAGTTGGTCAAAATCAATAGTACCAATGAGTTCTGAGAAATGTATAAAATCTACTTTTCTAGATGACACTTGATATTTGTATGTAATGCAAAGGCACTGATACGTTTAAGTATGGTTTTAGGTGTCCAAACCTATTTTTGGGCCTTTGTAGGCTATCTTGGCCGAACCTTGGGTCCTTGATGTTTTTGTTAGTGCATGAACTTTATCTTCTAGTCAGGCCTCTACATATCAGTTGGGTTAAGGTCAGGTCAGTGTGCTCCCATCAGAGATACTCCCAGCATATACTGTGCAGCTGCTTTGAAGCTCTTTCGTTCCAAGAAACTCCGTGTATTATTTTGGTGAATGTTTCGCATTCATGCTGGAACTTTCAAATTGTCTTATCGGTCCATGATAATGTGCATTCTTCACTGATTGTAACATTACAGAGTGTAAGAGTTGTCTTCTGGCCCATAGCTTTTCCCCTGCGGTCGTCTTGAATTTAAGTTTTGATTTGCATTTTAGTTGGTTAACCACTCATAGAGTGAGCAACACTGCTTTCATTCACTTTCATTCATTTGTACATTATCAATCTGCATATAGATTTATGGAGGCCAAAATCCTCCACAGTGGTTTTGTAACCGTTTCAACCTTGTTGTAGCACATGTAACTAAAATATATCTCAAAAAAGGTTGGATTACCTTCTTAAACATCTTTAATGAAGGACTCATTCTATGAATGCCTACTACTCATTCAATGAAAGCCTAATCTAAAAAAAGACTGCTGTTGCTACATTGAACAGTTTTTCTCTTCTGAAACAAAGTATCTACATACAGTATATGTATGTTCCTGATACACTAATGCATTTATGTTTGTGTGTTTTACAGGATGTCTTAAATGGTGAGGAAGGTCTTAGTGAGGAGGAGAAGGCCAGACGGAAAGCAGAGAGACGCAAAGCCAAAAGGAAGGTGAGAGGAAATTAACTTTAACACACTAAGTACAAGAATGAATCCACTTTAACCTAGAGTTGACTGTCAGGGCAGATCTATTGAGCATTGTTTTTTCTTATTGTTAACCGAGCCCTAAATAGGCTTCATTACATGCATTGTGTTGCTGCCAAAAATGTTTTCATTTTTCTTTCTTTTTTTTTTTTTTAGCGCCAACGTCAGCGGAAGAAATTAGAACAGGGGAAAAAGGATGAAAGTACTGAACAGGTAAAATGAAACTAGAAGGCTGAGGATGCTGCAAGAAGTCTTAGACGCAGGATGTTTCTTCTGCACTGTTTTTATTTACGTTGTGGCAGATCAGTGCATCATGTTTAGAAATCTCACTTTCAACCACAACTATTGGTTTTTTAAAAAAGCATGTTCAAATAGTTACGTTTTTGTTACACACACAAACTACTGTCTAAAAGTTTGGAGTCCCTAAAAGTTTCTAGTGCTCAACAAGGCTGCAGTTTTTTTTATCATAAATACAGTAAAAAAAAAGTAATATTACCATTTAAAGTAAAAACAGTTTTCTATTTTAATATCTTCTAAAATGCAGTTTATTCCTGTGATGGTAATTTTCAGCTGCCATTACTCCAGTCTTCAAAATCACATGATCCTTCAGAAATAATTCTAATATGCTGATTTAATGCTAAAAAAAGCATTATCAAAAAACACAAGTGCAGCTTTGTGTTTGTGGAAACCCTGATTTTTGTGGTGGGACATGCTTTTACATCAGTGAAAGGTGGTGTACAGACATAAGTGTTAAAGAAAATGTGCTGTTCCGATCTAGAAGCTCTTTTCATCAACTGTAAGCCGTTCTATTCGGCGCGGGAGTTTTCTTCTTTCATTCTCGTGAGGGTTTACGTTAGTGCTGGGAGGTATGACCAAAAATGTATATCACGGTATTTTTCCAAAATGATACCGGTTTCACGGTACATGACGGTATTTTTTTTCATGCATGACCGGGTGTTAACCATGTTTTCTACTGATTGAGAGAGGAAATACTGCAGTATATTGACTTAGAATGCCCTATTTTACTGTCATGATGAGTGCGTATTGTCAAAAAATACCACACTAAATAGTGACTAAACATGAACCCTTTTAATACATTTTAACCAGGAGTCACTCATTTATAACCGCGGCATCGTCTGATAAAATCAACATGCATCTACGCTAAAGAGCGGTTGTTTTGGCTATATTACTTTTTTGTCTCATGCAGCGCACCGCATGCGTCTGAGTAACAAACTAAAAAAAACAACAAACAAAAAAGTGCATGTGATATTAACAGAATATGAACTACGCTCATTTATAATTCCAAACAATCAGTAAGCGACAAGTGCTTGGAAACGCTGTTTTGTACTCATTTATTGACGAGTCGGCTGCGGTGTGGCCAACTGAATGCGCTGCTTCTCTGCCGCTCACTGTACAGAACAGACCTCGCGTTCGTGGGACAGCACTGGCGAAATCTTCCAACTGAACCATGGCTAAGGTTTATCCAAAAAAGTCGGTAGGTTTGTCAGTATGAATATTCTATGGAAAAAGCCGCTAAAAGGGTCTGAAAGTTGCTAAATCTAGTGCTAAAGTCACGCTCGTGTGTGTGTGTGAGACTGATGGCAGGGGGCGGTGGATATTTGTGGCGGTCAATGTGGATATTGTGGATGAGTTCTTCTATTAGTTCTACAGCTTCAGTTTCGGAACTTTCATGCTTGGTAACACATACAGCTTTTCCCTCACCACAGTGCAACAGTGAAAAGGGACCTCTTTCAAACAGTGTCGCTGTTTAAACGTTGTTTAAGCGACATACACCGGTATTGCGGTATTTTAAAAATTAATATCATAACAAAAATAAACACCGGTATTTGGTATGAACCGGTATACTGCCCAGCACTAGTTTACGTTCCACTGGAAGCGCACGTGAGCTCAGCTTTACACAAACTCACTGATCGGATCACAGACACAGAACAACAACACCCGGATTCTGTTATTATCATTCTCTGGGACTTTAATAAAGCAAATCTCTCACGTGAACTGCCAAAATACAGACAGCATGTTACATGTCCCACCAGAGACGGTAATATATTGGATCACTGTTACACAACAATAAAGGATGCATATCACTCTGTCCCACGAGCAGCTTTAGGGCTCTCTGATCACTGTTTGTTTCATCTTATACCAACCTACATGCAGAAACTGAAATCAGCTAAACCTGTGTTAAGGACTGTAAAACGATGAACTAATGAAGCAGAGCGGGATTTACAAGCCTGCTTCAAATGCACTGATTGGAGTGTTTTTGAAACTGCTGCCAACGATCTGGATGAGCTCACAGAATCTGTAACATCCTATATCAGTTTCTGTGAAGACGTGCATTCCTACCAGGACCTATCTAACATACAACAATGACAAACCATGGTTAACTGCAAAACTCAGACAGCTCCATCAGGCCAAAGAAGATGCTTACAGGAATGGGAACAGAGTCTTGTATAAACAGGCCAAATACACACTGGAAAAAGAGATCAGAGTGGCAAAGAAGAATTATTCTGGAAAGCTAAGGAACCAATTCTCTTCCAGTGACCCTACATCGAGTGTGGAAAGGTTTTAAAGATATCACCAACTACAAGACACCATCCCCCAGTACTGTGGAGAATCAACAACTAGCAGACGATCTGAATGAGTTTTATTTCAGGTTTGAAAAAAACACCATTATCACCTCCAGCAACCCCCCCTCTCCCCCACTCCTGCACTTCAGATCAGTGAAGATGATGTGCGCCAGGTCTTCAGAAAGAACAAGAGAAGAAAGACACCAGGCCTAGACGGTGTCACACCAGCCTGTCTGAAAGCCTGTGCTGACCAGCTGGCCCCCATCTTCTCACAGATCACTGGAGCTGTGCAAAGTTCCTTCCTGCTTCAAATGCTCCACCATCATCCCTGTCCCAAAGAAACCCCAAAATTACAGGACTTAATGATTACAGATCTGTGGCTCTAATGTCTGTGGCCATGAAGTCATTTGAGAGGCTGATGTTGGCTTATCTGAAGAACATCACTGGACCTTCACTGGACCCCCTGTAGTTTGCTTACCGAGCAAATAGGTATGTGGATGATGCAGTCAACATGGGACTGCAATACATCCTGCAGCATCTAGACAGACCAGGTACTTATGTGAGGATGCTGTTTGTGGATTTCAGCTTGGCTTTCAACACTATCATCCCAAACCTCCTCCTGTCCAAATTAACTCAGCTCTTCGTGCCCACCTCAGTCTGTCAGTGGATCAGCAGCTTCCTGACAGACAGCTAGTAAAGCTGGGAAAATTCTCATCCAGCACCTGCACAATCAGCGCTGGAGCTCCTCAGAGTTTTGTCCTCTCCCCACTGCCCTTCTCTCTGTACACCAATGACTGCACATCTAAAGACCCCTCTGTCAAACTCCTAAAGTTTGCAGACGACACCACTCTTATCAGTCTCATTCAGGACGGTGATGAGTCTGTTTACAGACAGGAGGTAAAAGAGCTGGCTATCTGGTGCAGTCTTAACAACCTGGAGCTCAACACGCTCAAAACAGTGGAGATGATCGTGGACTTCCGTAGGAACCCCCCTGATCTCCCTCCACTCACCATCATGGACAGCACTGTAACAACAGTGGAGGCATTCAGATTCCAGGGCAACATCATCTCTCAGGACCTGAAGTGGGACATTCACATTGAGTCCATTTTTAAAAAGGCCCAGCAGAGCTTGTACTTCCTTCGCCAGCTGAGGAAGTTCAACCTGCCACAGGAGCTGCTGAAACAGTTCTACTCTGCCATCATTGAATCCTTCCTCTGCACTTCAATAACTGTCTGGTTTAGCTCAGCTACCAAATCTGACCTCAGAAGACTATGTTGGATAGTCCGGACTGCTGAGCGAATCGCTGGTACAGCCCTCCCCACTCTCCAAGAACTGTACTTATCCAGCGTGAGCAAAAGGGCTGCCAAAATCACTCTGGACCCCTCACATCCAGCACACTCACTCTTTGAACTGTTGCCGTCTGGTCGACGGTACAGAGCACTGCGCACCAGAACGGCCAGGCACAGGAGCAGTTTCTTCCCTCAGGCAATCCATCTCATGAACACTTGACAATAAAACGTGGAACACACAACACTATCACACATTTATTTATTTAACACACATACTTACTTAGATTTCAAATTTGCACATAACATACCTGTACATACAAAATTGTCTATTTTGTATATTGTGTTTTTGCTATTTTGTACATTGTCTATTTTGTATATTTTTACATTGTTCTTTTTATTATCCGTGTCTTGTCTTGTCACTGTCATTCTGTTGCACTGTGGAGCTTCTGTCACTAAAAGAAATTCCTAGTATGTGTAAACACACCAGGCAATAAATCTCATTCTGATTCTGGTTCAATACTATTTTATTTTATTTATTTATTTTTAAATGCATTGATCTTTCCATGAATAAAGCCATCAATTCTGGTATTGCAATAAAAACAAACAAACAATTATTATTAAAATGTGATATTTTTCTTTCAGGGGGAGGAGAATGCTGGAGCTGATTCTGAACTTGACGAGTCTGAGGAGTCTGAGTCAGAGGAGTTGGAATGTATTGGCCTTTCGAAGGTGGAAGAGAAGCCAGTTGCTCCTCAAAGTAAAAGTCCTTCTGGACCTCCGCTGGCATCAGGGAACAAAAGCAACCGGCAGCCGGCGGCCCGTTCTAGTGAGGAGGTATGGAAACGGAACCAACCATACTGTTCCCACTGATGGACGTCCAGAGTTTTAACATTCAAAGCTATTTGAATGTTAAATTGTTTCAGTTGCTAACTTTCACACTGTTTCTTCATTTTTAGGACCCAGGCTGGGATGTGAACAGTGCTTTTGTTGCCAATGCTGTCAGTCACATTCGACCCAAAACTAAAAGTAAAGGAGCTCACAAGTCGAAAGAGAACAAGGAAAATGAGAGCAGGACAGGAGAAGTGAGTTTTTGTAATTGTGTATTTAGTGTCCTGTTTTATTTGTTGCATCTGTGGGCTGCCCGTACTTTTGTGTTGTAAAGGTGGAGCCTGTAAATGCTGAACCTGGGCGTTGGGCATCTTGGGTATTAACATAGTTAATAAATCTATAGGTGTTGTCACTTTGGGCTTATATGACAGATTTTTTTAGCTGGTAGTACTGCCACTGTCTTGACAGATTGCATGTTTCCTGGTACTATAGATTCTGTTTTTACCTAGCAAGCCCATATGTGTTGTGCTTTTATAACATGTTGAGCTTAAAATAGTATAAAAATGAGTAATGAGACAACTCTTACATAGCAGTCTTTTTTTTTGTGAAATATTGCTTTAATTACTGCTGTAAATCTTTTTTTATTTTTTTTATTTTTAGTGTACACTACCATTCCAAAATTTAGCTAGTAAATTTTTTAAAATTAATATCATCATGGATGCATTATATTGATGCATCAAAACTGACAGTAAAGACATTTATAATATTACAAATGACAAAAGATCTCTGTTTCCTAAAATTATTACTTCCACAAAAATATTAAGCAGCACAATTGTTTTCAACATTGTTAACTATACAAAATGTTTCTTGAGCAGCAAATCATCATATTAAAATGATTTCTGAAGGCTCATGTGACACTATGGCTAGCTTTGCATCACAGAAATAAATACAATTTTTAAATAGATTATAATAGAAAACAATTGTTTAAATCAAATAAATGCAGCCTTGGTGAACATAAGAAACTTCTTTCAAAAAACAGTGTACTATGGTAGTGTACTGATTTGGGATGTGCTAATTTATAATGCTGCATACAGTGAACAGATTAGATTTGTAGATTTGTAAAATTTCTTTCCGACACATTTATAGTAAAAATTTGAGTTTGTGTGTGTCTTTTTCCAGCTTTAAAAAAAGTAATGTAAAAGTAATGTATTTCAATGAAAAGTATACACAGAAATATAATTTGAGATTAATAGTAATAGAACTGAGATGCAGACAGTGCTTTCGGAGAATCATATCATATCCTTCCTGAACTATTCAATCATCATTCAGAGTAGTAGTTATATATTTTGAATGTTGTTTTTCATGCAGCTTTAAATGTGTTTTGCTTTTGATATTATGTTGAAAATAACTATAATTCTTTTTTTTTAAACAGGTCATAGGTTTATCAGATGCTAAAACTAAAAGAAGTGCCTTACTAGTAGGTGTGTAAAAATCTCTTTCCTTCTGACACTTTTCATTTTTTTTGTAGTTTACCCTAAAAATGTTCATTATAATGTTATGTTGTTCCAACCGTCTATTTCTGCCTTCCATGGAGCATAAAAGGTAAAACTGGAAGGGGAAAAAATCTGAACGCTTTTTGGAAAACAAATTAAATCTCAATGGCTTCAGAAGACTGATGAATTACTTTTATGATACTTTTTTTTTTTTTGTCACTTTGGAACTTGACAGCCACATTCACTTTCATTATTTAAAAAGAATATTCCAGAATGTTCTTCAAAAAGAAATAGGTTTGGAAAGACATGACCTCATTTTCATTTTTAGGTGAACTGTTCTTTCACAATATTTCAAATGCTTCACAGTAAATCACATGCTTAAGTTTCGCATAGTTACCGAGCAAGAGTATCACTGTCAACATTTTTTGCTGTTATTCTTTACTCATACATTCCTCCAAATCCATCTCTTCCATATGAGTCTTTCTTTCTCTTCACTCCAGAAAAAGGGATTCGATTTGTTCAGGAGGGTCAGTACACACAAGCTGTTAGTCTGTTTACAGAGGCCATCAAATGTGACCCGAAAGACTACAGGTGATGCATTGATATGCATAAAATCATATCCACATATATTGTCTTTGTTTTTTTGTTGTTTTATTAACTCTCTTTGATTTTTGGATAACAGGTTTTTTGGAAATCGCTCCTACTGCTACTGTTGTCTGGAGCAGTATCCTCTGGCCCTCGCAGATGCTGAGAAGTCCATTCAAATGGCTCCTGATTGGCCCAAAGGCTATTACCGCAGGGGAAGTGCACTTATGGGGCTTAAGGTATGACCTATTGGCGTATTTATTGTTTTTTCTTCCTGTATATGGAGGGAATCTCTATTTAGCTGTATATCAATGAATTTGTATGTGGGTTTGTTTGTAATAGAGGTACAGTGAAGCTGAGAAAGCCATGGAACAGGTGCTAAAACTGGACCAAGATTGCGAAGAAGCAGTCAATGACCTCTTGTACTGTAAATTGCAACAACTTTTGGTAAGGACAGGACTTCTCATTGTAGTTCAGTTAGTAGAGCATAAAGAACAGAGGTTGTGGGTTCTAGTACCAGAGAACAAAGAACATACTCATAAAATTTGTACGTTCAAATATCCAAAGTTTCTTCGTACAAAGCTTCGGTAACACTTTACTTGAATGGGTGTGCATAAGACTGACATGACACCTTCATAATCATGACATGACACATGTCATAAATATGAAGGAGGTTTTATGCATGTTTATGACAACTGTCATTAAGTGTCATTCGCTCAGTTATGTCATTTTTAATGCAAATATGACATTATCTGACCTAACCCTAACCTAACCCTACCCCTACCCTTACCCCTAACCATAGCCCATAACAAAGACATCTCAAACAATGTCATCTTTGCATTAAAAATTACATAACTGAGCGAATGACACTTAATCACAGTTGTCATAAACATGCATAAAAAAACCTTCATATTCATGACATGTCATATTTATGTAGGTGTCATGTCATGATTATGAAGGTGTCATGTCAGTCTTATGCACACCCCTTCAAGTAAAGTGTAACCGCTTCTACAATGACATGTCAATGTCATGAGAAAGCAAAAAAAACCAAGATAATTATACACACATCATTTACTTTTTTTGTTCCAAATCTTTGTTGTTTTTCTTCTCCGTGAAAGACCAATGGAAAAAATGACATTTCAACAATTGAGTCCATATGACTCACCCATATTTTTGGAGCTACATAACTTTGGTTGGAATAAAAGCAGCTCAAGCATGCTAAGCATCTCCTTTTTTGTTCCGCAGAAGAAAGTCAAACAAGTTTCGAATAACAATAGGATGAGTAAATAATTTCACGTTTGAGTGAAGTGTTTCAGTTTAGAATGGCTTCTACAATGACATGTCAATGTCATGAGAAAGCAAAAAAAACCAAGATAATTATACACACATCATTTACTTTTTTTGTTCCAAATCTTTGTTGTTTTTCTCCGTGAAAGACCAATGGAAAAAATGACATTTCAACAATTGAGTCCATATGACTCACCCATATTTTTGGAGCTACATAACTTTGGTTGGAATAAAAGCAGCTCAAGCATGCTAAGCATCTCCTTTTTTGTTCCGCAGAAGAAAGTCAAACAAGTTTCGAATAACAATAGGATGAGTAAATAATTTCACGTTTGAGTGAAGTGTTTCAGTTTAGAATGGGGTCAGTTTTAAAAACACTTCTTTGGAAGCAAAAGTATTGCAATCCATTGAAAAGTATACACAGAAATATAATTTGAGGCCTGCAATGAATTACGGTGTTCTCTTTGTTAGGATCTTGGCTATGATGAGGAACAGAGTATTCAATTGCTGGACAAATACAACACGGTGCAGGCTGTTGTTGCAGCCAAGGGTAAGAGCTCTTTTTCATTTTGCCTAATTTTTTTTATTGAACCACATGAGGGTGCTATCGCTACACTGATTTTGACCAGAATCAGTACTCAAGTTATTTTGTAACACACAAAACAGTAAACACAGAAATAATATTTTTTGATAGTTTTCTGTTTTAATATATATTATAAAATGTATCTTATTCCTGTGATGCAAAGCTGAATTTTCAGCATCATTACTCCAGTCTTCAGTGTCGCATGATCTTTCGGA
Organism: Sinocyclocheilus grahami; assembly: GCF_001515645.1. Taxonomy (NCBI): domain Eukaryota; kingdom Metazoa; phylum Chordata; class Actinopteri; order Cypriniformes; family Cyprinidae; genus Sinocyclocheilus; species Sinocyclocheilus grahami. The sequence continues at coordinate 736,294 of NW_015505476.1, forward strand.
AATTATTCTAATATGCTGATTTGGTGTTCAACAAACATTCATTATTATTATCTTGATTATCATGTCATAATATATGAATTAATTAAATGTACTTTATCTAATTTATTTTCTCTTTTTCTTTTAAACCTGATAAATCTGGCAATAGTGCAAAATAAGTTTCATTTTGTGAAACTTGAGAACAGCCAAAATTGTAAAAAGAGCTGTTTTGATAAATTCTATATTAATGCACTGATGTTGCTCTGCCAACATAAACTACTAAAGCTTTCTTCATTGTACATATTAACATGCTTTTGATAATTCGCCACACTCAATTAATTTCTCATGGCTAATTTGTAATACAAAAATATTTTTTACAGCTTCAAATCAGGACTCTGCTCTCCTCCAACCAGGGTAAGCCATCATATAACGGATTTCAGTTTAAATCTGTGCATTTGTTTATTTTTTTTATTTTTGAAACATTGTTCTCTCCCTTTAATTCTGTATCTATATTTCCCTCTCTGTCATTTTCTCACTCTCCTTCACAAGTCCTTGCAGTTCCCTGTGGGTGGGCAACGTGACCACAGAACTGACAGAGAAACATTTGCGGGACCTCTTCAAAATGTGAGATCTGATGCCACATATTTGAATCTTTTTCTAAAATGATTTCCAATTATTTTTATTTTTATTTTTGATGATGTTCGCCAGTTATGGAGAAATTGACAGCATCCGGGTTCTGCACGAACGTTTCTGTGCGTTTGTTAACTTTAAGAATGCCAACATGGCCTCCCGTGCAATGGAGAAACTCAATGTGAGTGAAACCCTAATGATCTTCCAATATACGTATTTTTATATTTGTATGTAAAACCCTTGTAAAACGCTCTTCTCAGGGACATTTTATTGAGAATACCCGACTAGTGGTTCGATATCCAGATCGACGGATTCAGAGAGTCCTTCCAACACCTGCCATTCAACAACCTGCAGGGGCTTCTGGGTAATTCAGACTCTGCTGTTAATGAGAAAAGTAATGGTGCTCGCTTTTGATGTTTTTATAACGGCTATTATTGTCTTCCTTAAAAAACTGTATGTTCAAGCAAATGTTCTTTTGAAAGAAGTGCAAAAGTCCAAACAAATTTGTCGTTCTTCCAGGCCAAGACGCAGAGGTCCTGTCAACGGAGATGAGTGTTACTTCTGGAGGACCACCGGCTGTCATTTTGGAGATGGGTGTCGCTATAAGCACATTCCTGATCATCGAGGCAAAGACTGGCAACCTTGAGTCAACGCTAGCCTCTCTTTTTCTCTCCCCTAAGAACTCTGGGAGATGACTGCATGATTGTTGGGACTGTAATCTTCACTTTGATTATCTGTAGGTCAGGACCAGTATTGTGGATCAGAATCTTCTGACGGCTCTCTTGAGTGCTTCACTGTCAGACTCCGAACCTCACGGGGTTTCAAAGCAGACGGGACTCTGGGAAAAGAGTCTCTTTTGAGGTGAGGTTTGGGTGGTGCAGAGTGCCGCATCGCATCGCCGTCTGCTGAGGTCTACACAGCCTCTCATATCATATGATCTCTTCTCTCTTCCTGTGCTAACTCCACCAACCCAAAGAAGAGCCGTAGATCTGGTCTGACATTTGAGTTCAATTCCAAGAGAATGACTTTGATTCTGTATTTGAGGATGGGAGAAACATACCAAAGAATAATACTATGCCATATGTGGATTTTACGTTGAGAGAGAAAAAGGCTTTCAGGGAAAATTAGCTTATTAGTTTTACTTGTGTGTTTTGATTTGTTTCCACCACCTCAAACACACTCCAGCTCTTCATTCATCCATATTTCTAAGGGGACTTTTCCCGCTAATTCTCTCAAAAGGCCCCAAATTTAAGACATTTGAGGGCATGTCAGTATTGCAAAGGGTTAGAGCAATTATTTGAATCTTTCAAAGAAATTACGTCTCTTGATAAATTATTTTCAATTCTCCTTTTTGATTTGTCTTGCAGTCTTGCACTTTACCATATCAGATGATCTGTGGGTTGTTCCTCAAGCGAAAAACATGGTCTTCCCCTTTAAGAAAGATGAGTAGATGTTTGGTCAGAATCATGTTGCTAAAGGTATTGATGATCTGTGGTCATCGGTGGTATTTTTTTCATGGTATTTTCCAATCGCCATTTAGATATTATTTACATTTATCTATAAATATGAACATGGAATAATGATTTCACGTAATGCGATCACAAACGCAGTTTTTGGTCATGGATCATGTTATGCTGCTCCACGAAATGCAGAAAATCTTATGCAAGAGCTCTGAGACGCAGGAAACTCTTGCTTTGGCACTTTTCATACCATCAGCGCAAAGTTGATCGGGTGGTTTTCATCATTTCCTCTTTTATTTAACATTCTTGCTCGGGTTTTAGTGGATGTGAAGGAAGTTGGCTGTTTGAGATAGTTCGTCATGTCTTCCACCTCATCATCTTGTAGAACAGCATGCACATTTTTTAAGTTATTGTTGGTATGATAATGATTTCATCAAGCAATATTCTTGTTTCAATGCATTTGAAAACCCTCATAACCTCGTTGTGCTGTTCTGACACACTTATCCAAAGAACACTAATGTTTACCTAGTGTACCACAGACAAACACATTGCTATTTTTGTACGATACACTATTTACGACGTGTCAGTTAATGACACTTCCTCAGTTTTTAGATATGACTGCATGGGTTTTTATGCAGGCTGTAGTCACACTAGTGCTTTTAGTTTAGTTGGGCTTCTTTTGACTCTGTGACAGTCCAGAGTGCCTTCAAAATGTTTGCTTTCCTATCAGATGAGTTATTTTAGCATCCCCCATGAACAACGGGAAAGTGACTTTTACTTTAGGCTGTGAATGGAATAATACCGAAGAGTAATGTGTGTCCAGAGAAATGTCAGTTTTGTTGGTTTGGGACTGAGGCATACACTTGTGGTTCTCATCATTTTTTTTAACGCCTGTATGTTCAAATAAATTATTTTTAGGATTTAAAAAAAAATTTTTTTTTTTTAGAAGTATGAAAACAGCAACAATTTCTCACTGTTGTGCTGCTCAAAGATCCCTTTATAGAGTTCAGTCATGCATTAAAGAATATTTATCACTCAAATGGAGGATTTTCTGTCTCTTTTTGCCTTTTTTTCTCCACTTTCTCTGTATCCGTTTTATTTTTCTTGCCTTTTTTTTCTCCACTTTCTCTGTATCCGTTTTATTTTTCTTTTGTGGCCTTTCCCACTTTTGTCACTTTTTTTGTTGTTGTTGCTATTCACTATATGATAGTGATACAAAATAGTTTGTAGTGGAATACTAGCTTACCGTCTAGTTGTCTTGAAAATGCAGTTATTTAGCATTGGACTTTTGACATTCTGATGCCAAAATAAATGCCCCAGAAGTTTGGGGTCCATAAGATTTTATTTATTATTATTAATTTTTTTAAATTAAGACTTTTATTTAGCAAGTGTGCATTAAGTTGATCCAAAGTGACAGTAAAGACAGTTACAAAGGTTCCTATTTTTTAAAAAAAAATGCAGTTTTGAATTTAATAGAAGAATCCTGTATCCTGTTTTCAACATTAATGATAATACAATTTTCTTGAGCAGCAAATCAGCATATAAGAATGAAATCCGAAGGATCGTGTGACACTGAAGACTGTAGTAATGATGCTGAAAATTCACAGGATTAAATTACTTTTTAAAATATATTCAAATAGAAAATTATTTTCAATTGTAATGTTTCATATTATGAATTTTTTACTGTATTTTTGATCAAATAAATGCAGCCTTGATGAGTACTTACAAAAACATAAAAAAAAAATCTTACTGACCCAGACATTTTGAATGGGAGTATATATGACTAATTATTGGTTCATGTTAGCTGATGCATTAGGTGATTTTAACAAGTGAAACTTTTTTGTAAAATGTTACTGATACTCTTACCATTTTTTTCATTATCATGTAGGTCATAGTATAATTGCAGTTTCCATTTTCCTTTCAATAAACTCTAAATTCAAGTGTATATACCAACTGACACTAGAGGGAGTTCTTGCACAGGATTCACAGTAAACTCGAAGTATGCTAAAAAAAGAAACTTAATATAATATTACTGTTTCTATAATTCATACAAATATCTAGTATGTCTTGAGAGCATCAGGATATAGACATCCAAAATAATCCTCCTCTTTCATCAGCAGCACTTGAAAGTGACTTGTGGTTAGTGCAATCACAGGCGTCCCATATGAAGAGCACATGGCACAACAAGTATGAGAGTCTGCAGTATCTAAAAGCATGCCTCCCCTATATCAAGGAAAAATGACTTAAGCGACCTCCAGCACTTTTGACCACCAGCCTGCTATTGTGGCCTGGAGCCAGTGGTTTGTGGCCTGTATGTATTGTTTAGGGAAAGTCTATTGATAACACAGCTGTTCGTAAGAGGCCTTTGAAACTAAAGTAAGACCTTTCCAGTAAAAGTGTGCTTCTTACATTGAATTGGCATTTTACATTTTACTGAACATTATGTATAAAGTATTTAAAGGAATAGTTCACCCAAAAATGATCATTTGCTAAAATGTTCTCACCCTCAGGCCATGCAAAAAATAGATGTTTTATCACTGTAACCGATTTGGAGATCGTTAGACCGTTAGCATCTCACTCAAAAATGACCAAAGAGTTTTGATATTTGTCCCATTTAAAACTTGACTCTTCTGTAGTTACATCGTGAACCAAGACTGACGGAAAATGATTATTACGCCGGAATGAGAGTATAGTTCCTAGCCATATCGGCCTAGAAAATATCGCAACTTTTCATTTTCCGTCAGTCTTAGTTCACGATGTAACTACAGAAGAGTCAAGTTTTAAATGGGACAAATATCAAAACTCTTTGGTCATTTTTGAGTGAGATGCTAACGGTCTAATCAGATTCAATGATCTATGCTAAGCTACAGCTAAAAGTACTGCCAGACCCGGAGATCGGCTGAATGGATTCGAAAACGGTAAAACTCAACTGTTTAACTCTAGGGGAGTTGGAAAATGAGCCTATTTTCAAAAAAAGTGGAGTGTTTCTTTAAGGTTAAAATTCCTTAATGATGGATTTGTTTATTACAAAAGCAGAGCTTTTTGCTTCACAAGAAGTTAATTGATGGCCTGGAGTTGTGTGGATTATTGTGGATTACTGTGATGTTTTTATCAGCTGTTTGGACTCTTATTCTGTCGGCACCCATTCACTGCAGAAGATCTATTGGTGAGCAAGTAATGTAATGCTAAATTTCTTCAAATCTGTTCCTATGAAGAAGCAAACTCCTATATGTCTTGGATGGCCAGAGGGTGAGTACATTTTCAGCTATTTTATTTATTACACAATTTATTACTTTTTTTTTTTAACTAAGCTTTTGCTGTTAAATATATTTCAAATAAATAAATGCATTACATGTAAAATAAAGTCCTGCCACAACTTTTTCTTGTTAAACTTATGCAAGGATTTATGCAAGTAAAATGGCAAAATTGTAATTCACTGCTTTGCTCTGATGTGTGGCAGTGCATAAAAAACAAACCAAAAAAAGCTCAAGTGCTGTATGCTGCGTTTTGTGAAAACCATGGCAGTATTTTCTCAGACTGTGGTGCTCTTCATGGACGTGCGAAGCTGTTCTATAACGGCCTGCCTTATGAAACTCGCGACTCATGCGAAGAGAGCAAAAACAGGAGGTGACGGTGGGGGTAAAATGGAGGAGGTGCTATAATTTGAAAAGGCAGTTGTTTATTGTTGAAGAGCATGTATTTATTTCATGGCACCGCAAATTGTGGCTAAGGGCAGAGCCGGGTCTCGGTGGGTAATTACAGAGCTTGAGGCAGCGCCCCACCACAGCAGAGTCTCTTAAGAGCCTGTGCCCCCCCCCACACACACACACAGTCAGTGCCATCTACTTCCATTAGACATTGCATGTACTTGCTGAGGAACATCATCACCAGTGTTCTTCACTAATGATGCTTCTAGACTTCACTGTAGGTGAATTAGCATTGTACCAGTCAAATTAAGTTTGGACTTTGACTTTTGTTCTTGTCTAAATTTCTTTCCAGTGTTCTTAGAAACATTTTGAGCTAAAGGTTTGTGCTTAAATGCTTGAAATGACTTAGCAGACAAATATAAACTATTTTTGTTTTTGATTTTTTTTTTATGTTCACCAAGGCTGCATTAATAAAAAAAAAAATAATACAGTAAAAGCAATAATGTTGTGAAATATTTTTACAATTTAAAATAACAGTTTTCTACTTTTAGTAAATTTTACAATGCAATTTATTTCTGTGAGCAGTCATTATTCCAGTGTTTAGTGTCACATGGTGTCCTTCAGAAGTCATTCTAATATGCTGATTTGCTGCTTAAGAAACATTTTTTACTATCATACTGTTTTTTGGGAAATCGTCATCCTTTTTAGATTCTTTGATGATTAAAAATATCAGCATTTTTAATTGAAATCTTTTGTCACGTTTGGTCAGTTTAATGCATCCTTGCTGAATAAAAGAGTTAATTTTTTTTAATATTAAAAAAGTAAAACTATTTAGTTTTTGTTATTTTATTTAATTATTTAGTTTATATCTCACAGCAACTTTATTTCTCATGGCTGTGACTTTATTCTTTGCAGTTGCGACTTTTTATATCTCTAATTTCTGACTATATGTTTCCTAATCTGTTTTTATACTTCACAATTGCAACTTTTCTCTCCTAACTGCAACTCTGTATTTCAAAATGTGAATAAATTGTAGGTACAACTTTATAACTCACAATCTGTCACTGTGACTATCTCATAAATTCTCATGAAGTTGGTTAAGTGATTGCTGGCTGAGTCAAGCTGTAGAAGCAAATGGTGTCGACTTTGAGAAAGTTAAAATATAGTGTTTATTGTCATTACATAATTCAGTCAGTGTTATCTCATAGCTTTGATGGCTTTCCCATTATTATAAAATGTGGAAAAACAGTAGCAATAAGGAATGAGTAGGTGTGTCCAAATTTTTGGGCTGGTAGTGTATGTCACGTATGCCACCCATGAGTCAGATATAATGCATATGTATATAGGTAGTAATAGCAGTCTTTTTGAGGTGCTGTATGTATATTTTTGGCACTTTTTCCTCTCTCTTTCAGTCATTTTGCAAGATTTCTCTTTGATTAGCTGCTCCAACAGGATCCCCCTTCCTGTCTTGGTTTACCCAGTGGGAGGGACCTGCATTCAAGTACACAGTCACACCAACTTTGGCACAAAAACAACTTAATTGCTAGTTTTCAATTGACAGCGAATACGTGAACAGAGGTTAGGTAATTGAGGAAACTGTTAAATATTTTCGTAAGATGGTAGGGCATTTTTTCCCTCTCACATTTTTCTCTTGTTTGTTTCTAAATCTGTACATGGAAGTTACGGTAATTGTTGCTGAGGTACAGCCCACCTTGGACACAGTTATGGATGTGATTTGCTAGAAATATTCCTATGAATCTAAAACATTCCTTCTGAGGTTTGCTAAAACTGAAATGCACTGAATATCAACAGAACATGCTAATTTGGTCACAAACTCACAGACATGCAAACATTTAAAGTATGTAAAAATAAAAACAAGTAGCTGTTTGTTTTATCTATAGAGTGAAGGACTATGGATGGAGGTGAAAATGAGTGTTGAGATATTTAAGACAATCCTTACTGTGGTTTAAAGAGAAGGATGTCTTGCTTTTTTGGGAGTGAGGTTTGTGGTCTCCTCACTGAAGAAACATCTACTATGTGGTTATGCAGCTTCTTTTAGTTACTTGGAATTGGACATATGGAGTTATTCAGGACTTGAGATCTTCCTGTGGCTTTGTGTTACAAAGTTGGCCATAAGAAGTTTAAGTGTGTGTGAACGGATCAAAATTTGAGATCCACTGTCAAATGATAATAGCAACTTCATGTTTACGATAAGTTACTTAACCTTTGTTAAAAATAAATTGTATGTATCAACACTTGTATGTTTTATATGTTGGTATACTAAACTGAACTTCAGATGAGTCTCCTCTACTCATGTATAGATTATATATATATATATATATATATATATATATATATATATATATATATACATATATATAATATAAAATATGACATATGGAGTTATTCAGGACTTGAGATCTTCCTGTGGCTTTGTGTTACAAAGTTGGCCATAAGAAGTTTAAGTGTGTGTGAACGGATCAAAATTTGAGATCCACTGTCAAATGATAATAGCAACTTCATGTTTACGATAAGTTACTTAACCTTTGTTAAAAATAAATTGTATGTATCAACACTTGTATGTTTTATATGTTGGTATACTAAACTGAACTTCAGATGAGTCTCCTCTACTCATGTATAGATTATATATATATATATATATATATATATATATATATATATATATATATACATATATATAATATAAAATACATGCAAATAATAGTGTGTATATATATATATATATATATATATATGTATATGTGTGTGTGTTTGTTTTGAGTGTGTGTTGTCTGTCTGTCTGTCTGTCTGTCATCTACATATATACTATATCAAAATGTATACAAATTTAAATTGTTTATAAAAAAAGTCAAAATTTTGTGAAAATGTACTACAAAACAAACAACTAGAAAAAAAGTAAGTTCTGCTGCATCTGCATTTATGTGAAACGCGTTGAAATAAAGATGGAGAGATCTGTGGGAGGGATGTAGAAGTGATGGAGGGAGGGGGAGGAGAGGGACAGAGTGTATGTTCAACTCTCTCCTTCATTCATTTTCCTTCAGTCCGTGACTGACGTGACTTACGTGTGACTGCCAGGTGAGTGAAATTTGACTTTTAACTCACTGGTGCTCTTTATCTGCTTGGGTTCCTAATGATGTTCTTAAAAATGTGCTCTCTGTCTCTCTCCTTCTCTACTAGCGCATGCTTTATGTCATAATGGGTTTTATTTATTGGTTTATGAATAAATTCTGGGATGTGTTCAAATATGTTATGTATATACATTGATATCTATTTGTATCTCTAAATATGTGTCTCCACGTAGAGATGATGAAGTAATAGCTAGTTATTCCTGTTTTTTGTTGAATACTTATATAGTCATGTTGCTATTTATGCACACAAACTGTAGACCCTTGTTTTTCTTAATTTTAACTTTCCTGTTATCATACCTCTACTAAACGTTTCTTCCATCCATCACATGCTCTAATGCAATATGCTCAAATCTATCGGGTGAACCTCACAAAAACCTGCAAAGACGATGTCTGGGTCATATAAATGAAACCAGAAATTAAATTTTGAATTTATCTTAAAATTTAATTTAATTTAATGGGGTCATATGATGTTGCTAAAAAGAACATTATTTGGTGTATTTGGTGTAATGAAATGTTTATGCGGTTTAAGGATCAAAAAACACATTATTTTCCACATACTGTACATTATTGTTTCTCCTCTATGCCCCGCCTTTCTGAAACGCTTCGATTTTTACAAAGCTCATCGCCTGAAAAGCGAGGTGAGCTCTGATTGGCCAGCCATCCAGTGCATTGTGATTGGCCGATATAGATTGGCCGGATATCATCCTCTTTTGGAAGGCCAAACAAAGTAGTTTCGCTTTCACAACGTAACACACAGCGTCTTCACGACATGGCGGCAGCAGCAACAACAATACTACAGCGAGAATAGTTAATTTTTTAATTGTGTAGGTAAAGTCATAACGCAAAAAACCCAATGATCTTTAAATAGTCTTAATTTTCTTTATGCAAAATATTGTTACTATAAATGTTATTGTATTATAAATATAATATAAATATTGTATAATATTTGTTACGTTTTCTTCTTTTGATTTTTAAGTGAAATGTGGGACTCTGTTAGATAAAAAAAAAAAAGTCTTTCCACTTTATCTTTTTAATGGAGCTATTTAATGTTCTGCTCATTAAAATAGTATTTTAAACCTTTTCTTTAAAAAGTATTTTTGCTAAGTATGTCCTGATAAACACAGATAAAGAGGCTGTTTTATTTCACATGTAGTGGGTCACCTCATGGAGGCTGCCATTTTGACATCACATGACCTGCTTAATTTGTCTCTGTAACCCACTCAATGCAACTTAAAAACTACTGGTAATTTCATTGTGTAGTTCATTTAGTAACAATGACACTCTTTGTTTTCTATTCCAGAAGCCTCACCTCTGTGCAATCATGATTCGGGCCATCTGTCCCAATGGTGTTCTTGTCTTTGCGCTCCTCTTTGTATGCATGGATGCACATCCCGAATCGCCAGGCCGCTCAAGGCGAGCTCCTGCTGCCAAAGTGCGACTGGCAGGTATCGGCCACAGAGAAAACGAGGGACGAGTTGAAGTCCTGCACAACGGGACGTGGGGCACCGTATGCGACGATGAGGTCGACATTAAACTCGCTAATGTGCTTTGCAGGGAACTAGGTTTCCAAAGTGGCATAACATGGGCGCACAGTGCCAAGTACGGAGAGGGAGAAGGTGAGTGAATTTCTCTGTTAAAATACATGAACTGTGACTTATGAATCTTTAATCACCCAAATTTGTCTCTGTAACCCACTCAATGCAACTTAAAAACTACTGGTAATTTCATTGTGTAGTTCATTTAGTAACAATGACACTCTTTGTTTTCTATTCCAGAAGCCTCACCTCTGTGCAATCATGATTCGGGCCATCTGTCCCATTTGTGTTCTTGTCTTTGCGCTCCTCTTTGTATGCATGGATGCACATCCCGAATCGCCAGGCCGCTCAAGGCGAGCTCCTGCTGCCAAAGTGCGACTGGCAGGTATCGGCCACAGAGAAAACGAGGGACGAGTTGAAGTCCTGCACAACGGGACATGGGGCACCGTATGCGACGATGAGGTCGACATTAAACTCGCTAATGTGCTTTGCAGGGAACTAGGTTTCCAAAGTGGCATAACATGGGCGCACAGTGCCAAGTACGGAGAGGGAGAAGGTGAGTGAATTTCTCTGTTAAAATACATGAACTGTGACTTATGAATCTTTAATCACCCTCATCTATCCTCATTTACTTACCTTCATGTTGTTCCAAACCTGTGTGACTTACTTTCTTTGGGAGACGTTTAGCAGAATGTCTGTACTGCTCTTTTTGATAACTGAAAATGAACCAAGGGCCATCAAGCTCCAAAAATGTTTTTGGGTGAACTATTGCTTTAAGTATTTTAAAGAGTTGCTGTCTGAATAACTTAGGTTTAGGATTTTTAATCTCTGTTATTTTCACATTTAACTGTGGATTACGTGAAAGACTTGAGCACAATTGTGTAAGAAGGCACAATTATGTTTTAAATAGCTGTTTCTCACAAGTGCAAGTGCACAGAGCTACTGTTCTTTACATCGCCCAAATCGCTCCCTGTAATTTCACTTTAAGGCAGCTATAAAGACAGCCACTAACCCAAAGCATGTATAACACTTAGTTGGCAAGACAACACTGTCATTAAAACTAAAACAAACCCTTCAGACAGCTTCACCAGAGCTCTTTTGTAATGCTTTTGATGGTGATGCTTCTGTCCCATATTAACTTGTATTGTGTACATGAAGTCTGCAGACTTCAACTTTATGCATACAGTATGTATTATGTACCATTTCTTTAAAAAAAAAGTGTTTTTATGATATTTATGGAACAGCTGGTAGTGGCTTGTTCAAAGTAACAGTTCATCAAAAAACTCATTATTTACATTCATTAAATAATGAATTCATTATTAAAAGTAATTATTTACTCATCCTCTCATTGTTCTAAACCTGTATTACTTTCTTCTGTGGAACACAAAATAACTTTAAATATATATATTTGGTAACACTTTATTTCGATAGTCCACTTTAGACATTCTATTAACAGTAAGTAACTTTGCAACTACAGTGCCACCCCTGGCCACCACGTAGACATGCCCCTGATCAGAATGAGAGTCCAAACAGCTAATAAAAAACATCAGAATAATCCACCACAATTCTTCAGTCCATCAATTAATGTCTTGTGAAGTGAAAAGCTGCATGTTTGCAATAAACAAATCAATCATTAAGATGCTGGTAACTTCAAACTATTGCAAAGTCATCTTGTCTGAATCAGGAGAGAAATACACACAGATCACATGCTGTTTACAAGTAAAAACAGTCCAAAAGCATTCTATACAAATATGGTTTGATTTTGATTTGAAGGGACAATGAGGGATGGACTTTTTCACTGGAGGAACTTTGGGAAGCATTATAATTATGGATTATTAACACTTTATGATGGATTTGTTTCTTACAAACATGCAGCTTTACACTTCACAAGACATGAATAGATGGACTGGAGTCATGTGGAATACTTGTGGATTATTGTGATGTTTTTATCAGATGTTTGGACTCTCATTCTGACGGCACCCATTCACTGCAGAAGATCCATTGGGGAGCAAGTGATGTAATGCTAAAGTTCTCCAAATATGTTCCAATGATTAAACAAACTCATCTACATCTTGGATGGGCTGAAAGCGAATAAATGTTCAGCAAATGTAAATTTTTGGGTGAATAATTGCTTTATACAACTCGAGAACTGGATCAGTCTGAAAAGTCTGAAGGTCGTTGTGGTTTGAAATGACATGAGGGTGGTTGGATAATGACAGAATTCAAACTTTTTTTTTTTTTTGGTTGTACTATCACTTTAAGACACATAACTGATGTTTTATTGTTCCAGTGCTTTTGTAACCTGTAACATCTGTCACAGGCCCCATTTGGATGGATAATGTGAGGTGTGAAGGAACGGAGAAAACTCTGAAAGACTGCAAGTCGAACGGATGGGGTGTTCATGACTGCAAGCACTCTGAGGATCTCGGGGTGGTCTGCAGTCCAGAGAGAAGGCTTGACCAAGTGCATCCTGGAGTCACCAGAAGAGGGCACACCATCTCTCTCAGGCCAAATGCAGTGACCTCGAACCGTTGGCAGGACATTTACTCCAGTTCAAGGACACCTGCACATCTCAGACCAGGCAACGGACATTCCCAGGATCATACCAGATGGGATCAATTCTCCAGACAGCAGTTTCATAATCCGGTAAATAGAGATTGTAGTAGACCTGAAAATTATTTGAATATATTTAGTTTGTTAAACATTTAAATAAAGAGTTTACTCATCTCCATGTCCTTCCGAACTTGTATGACTTTATTTCTACTGTGGAACATATAAGAAGATTTTTTTTAAAGAATATTCCTTGAAGATTTGGAACATAGTGCATAAGCTGCAATTGACCACTTTTTATGTTCTTATTGTACTTTTTGCCATTTTAATAACATTTACATGACATACACATGCCATTTCAGGACATAATCAAAGAACTCAGGGTTTGGAACAATATGAGGGTAAACAATGGCAGGTTGTGCTCATGAGAAAATGTTTTCAATCTTCCTCTAGTCTGCCAGTAGGGTGAAGATCGAGGAAGTCCGTCTCAAGCCGATCTTGATGGTTACAAAGAAGCGTGCTCTTGTTACGGAAGGTGTGGTGGAAGTAAAGCATGCTGGGAGATGGAGACAGGTGTGTGATAAAGGCTGGAGTCTCAACAGCAGCAGAGTTGTGTGTGGGATGCTTGGCTTTCCTGACGCGGAGCAGCCCAACATGAACACCTACAAGTGAGTCCTGCGCTTTTAATGAAATAAACAACATGAGCACTGGCATGAGTCTCTGAGGTTTTGGAGAGAATTAGTATCATATTAAAACCCAATATTTCACACTAATTCACTTATTGGCTGATGTTAGTTTAGTTACATTTTATTGTGTTAGTACAGGGCCTCCCAGAGTTTTAACTAACAACATAATATCCAGTCCAGACTGCAGCTGCATGATTCTGGCCAAAAACTGCCCACTTGCACAGGAAACGACTGTCTGGCTGGCATGTAGCAGACCTGTATCATGCTGTTTATGTAAGGGTAAATACAGGTGAAACTATGTTAAATGCTACTGTAAAAAACAAAAGTGAGATCTTTTAACATTTAAATTTTTTTTTTTTGAACAATCATGCTTACACTTACTACTAAAGCTATATTTATTTAATCAAAAATACAGTAAAAACAGCAATATTGTAAAAAACTTTATTACAATATATTTTCTATTTTAATATATTTAAAAAAAGTAATTTATGTCTGTGATGGTAAAGTTGAATTTTCAGCAGACATATACTCCAGTCTTCAGTGTTACATGATCCTGTCTTTTTTTTTTTTAAATCATCTTTTTGTTTGTTTGTTTTGGATTTGCTATGTTTGTTGGACCACACAGGGTGTTGTGATGATGATATTCTATGTAGACAAAGCTCATGTCTAAGCACTGGAAGATGTTTGTCTCTGCATATAGCAGAAAGTGAAAGATTCACCAACTCTTTTGGCTGGAATTGCACATCTGTTTTCCTTATCCTTGTTCCCCAGGCACCTTTCACAAACCTAAACACTTAACCAATGATTAAAAGGTCTTTCAAACCTACTGATGCTATCTGAATCTCAGCGTTACTGAAATGAAGAGTCTGCTCAGAACGCTTAGTTCTAAGCGAGAAGTCTAATATCCCTGCTGATTGTTATGGGAAAGGGACATCAGTTTTAAAGCCTTCCAAGTGTCTGTTGTTGGAGAAAGAATTTCAGGTTTGTTTAATGATTTTATTGACATTGCCACCCTTGACTTTCTCCTGCCTCCTCAGAATGTTTCCCTGAACAGTGTTCCCAACTGAGCTGTACTGTCTTTGTTGTCTCACTTGGTCAGTTCTTTTAATAATGTAAAGAGCAGTTTATTGTTGGGAGTTTCTGGACTTTGGCTACTTTTCTAAAAAGGCATTTATGCAGGTTGTGTGCTGCATCCTCAGATCTTTTTGATGGGTTTATGCATATAACAGTTATTGTGCTGTGAAGTCAACTGGAGTTTGATGCCTACAGATTCTTCTTGCAGTGTGGCTTAGACAGGATACAGGATATGTGTATTTAGAACTCTATTCTAGAGCATAAATACAGGATCAGAGATGACAAGGTCCAGTCCTGCTCTTTTTAGAAAAGTTATTTTCTTAGAGCAATTTTGTGCTCATGTTTGCCATCTTTACCTACCTATGTACAGTATCAACCCATCTACCTACCTACCATTTCTTTTTACCTACCTACTTATTTACCTATCCATGCACCTACCCACGTACTACGCATATACAATATCTACCTACCCCCTGATTTTCTTCCCCTACTACCTATCTACCATTCATTTTACCTACCTATATACCCACCTTCCTACCTACTTATCCACCTACTTTACCCACTTACTTATCTAGAATCTCCCTAGTTATTTTCTTCCCCTCATACCGACCTGCCTATCTTTTTACTATCCTACTTATGTTCCCACCAACCAATCTATTTGTCAACCTGTCTTTACCTTTCGACTTACATATCTACCCACCTGTATATCTTTTTAACTTTCTATTTACCTTTACCTACCTACCACTCAACCTTTTTGCCTACCTAACTACTTATCTAATGATCCGCCTATACCTACTTACCTATCTATCTACAGAATCTAGGAGGTATCCTTACTTATTTTCTTCTTGTACTACCTACCTATTATTTACGATCCTACTTATCTACCTACCCACATACTTATTTAAAGGGATAGTTTACCCAAAAATGAAAATTCTGTCATTAATTACTCACCCTCGTGTCATTCCAAACCAGTAAGACCTTTGTTCATCTTCGGAACACAAATTAAGATATTTTTGATGAATTCTGAGAGCTTTCTGACCCTGCATAGACCGCAACGCAACTAACACGTTCAAGGCCCAGAAAGGTAGGAAGGACCTTGTTAAGACATCAGTGGTTCAACCTTAATTTTATGAAGTTACATGAATACTTTTTGTACGCATAGAAAACAAAAATAACGACATTATTCAACAGTTTCTTCTGTTCAGTGTCAGTCTTCAATGCATGTTCATGATAGTATACCACGATGCATGCGTGTGGTGCTGCTGACGCAGGAGCCGGCGTACTGACGTAGAACCCGGATGCGCTGCACCTTGTTTACAAGCAGAGGAATGCACACTCATGCGTCATGGTAGTCCCTTAAACGTGCATCAAAGACTGAAAATGGTTGCCTAATGGAACATGCTTACTACCTGCATTTCGCTTTCATTTGTTATTTCCTTTTCATAGATGCCTCATTTTTTTACTTCTCTTATATGAGGCTGCTGTGGTTAGGAGACATTTTTTAAATAACCACACTCACAGCACAACTATTTCATTCCCATCGTCTGAATGGGCTTTGGCCGTGCTGGCATGTTGACCCATGTGCTCGTTATAAAAAGCACCACCTTAATCTTATGGGTCTGCGGTCCCTAAGCTTTTTTAGTGAAAGGTTTGCACTGGGGCGTTGTTGTAAGTGTTGTACGTGCTTTCTGCTGATGATTCCTCTATGATTTGTGCTTGCTGTAGAACAATATGTCTTGATAAATGTGCTTGAGCGTTGAGCAATTTCCACATTTTTGTGCTCTTAAAAAAGATTCTTACCTAGCAGATAAGACCGCTGACAGGTTAATGTTATCTCTTTTCAGGCTTAATGCCCTTTTCCTTGAGAATCCTAATCTTGAGGTCACAGGAACACCTAAGCGAGCTTTTGTTTATGCATGACTCAAAGACATGCCGCAAACAGCAACTCGAAGATACTGTTTGAACTCAAATTAGAGCTTATAGAGCTAGCTGTGGCTTACATCCTAGGGAATCTCCATTTGGCTCCTTCTCGTCTGTGAGCGTGCCCAGCACCTGACCTCACCATGTCGTATGTGCATTTTGTTAAGTCTCCACAGAGCAGCAGACTTGGCAGGAGCGATCACTCAGGGATCGCGAGCCGTCCCACCCTGACACTGCCTCTTCTGGATCCTCCTCTGAAGATGCTGTAATTAACTGTTGGGCCACTCAGAAGATTTCCACGTTTCTGGCGAGTAAGGGAAAGGCAGATTACAATTATAGCTGCACCCTTTGGCTGCTGTGTCAGCAAGACACACTCTGTCTGTGTCACCGAGGAAATTGAAAGACTTAAGCCACAATTTAGGCTTGGATATCCTTAGATGAACATCTAAAGAAATGAAATACAATATTTTAACAAGTCTGACAAAGTCGAAACAGTGCCTCAGTCAGACTGTGTACAGAAAGAAAAATCACCTTCTGTGTTTATGGAGTTTGCATTGTGATAATTGGCTCAGTGTCATTTAATGGCAGGCTTTAAGCTTTATATTTTCAGTCCATTGATTATCACCTTTGCGGGTCAAACACTATATAATCAGCCAAATGTGATCAAGTTCAGGGTGTTGGCATTCAGTGGTGTGGTGTGTGAGATTTTACATTAATTTCATGATTTTATCGTATCACGTATATTGAACAAGATGAGACAAAAATGAGACATTTTTCTTAAAGGTAATGTCTAAATATATGACCAGCACAAAACAGGAAATAATTGCTAAGGCTATATATGTATCCTAACTTTTACAACTTTTTTTTTTTTGGTAACATAATTTCACAAAAATGCCTTCCATACTGACACCGTCGTCTCAAGTCCAGTAACTTTTAATAAAATGTGCATGTTTAATATATATACTTTTTATTATTATTTATTTATTATTAAAACAACCCTGGGGACATAAAAGTGCCTGAATCGCTTGCATCCTTAATAGCTATATTGTGTAATGACTACAGAGATATATTTACAATATATATATATATATATATATATATATATATATATATATATATATATATATATATATATTGTATAATAACTTTATCACAGATTAGTGTGCCCTATTGCTTAATAAATGCTTAAACAGCATGTTTTGTAAGACGCAGTGAGAGAGAAAGATTTGTGTGTGTGTATAATGCTTAAAACAGTGGCATGATTGTTGTCTCCAAACAGACCAGCCCTCTCTATCATTAAGTTTTCTTGGTTCAGCAGTAAACCAAGGGTGGAACTCTTGGACTAATTACATGAGCAGGTGGGTATTTCAGTGCCAGCAACTGTAAGAACAAATGAAAAAACAGACTGTTATTGTTTAAAGTATCTCTTCACGTTCAGAGTGGCACATTTGATATATAAATGTGCAACTTGATTTATAAATTAAGAATAAAAATAATTAAACTTATTCTATATATCAAATACATTTTTTTGTTTATTTATTGGCATTAATAATAACTTTAAGCAAGGGTGTAGGTTTGATTTTGGCATGGGGACATAATGGCAGACAACAGACATTTAATTGTTTGATCAAAAGTATTGCTAGAGACAGTTTAGTAGTTGCTGGATATTGGTTGGGACATGTCATAATGTCCCTACTAAATGAAGATGTCAAACAACAGATTAATGAGTTACTCCAAATTTCACAAAAAATGTTTATGGACATTATATACTCTTCTGATGAAGATGTCATTCACTTGTTTGTCAATGTACCAACGCAGAGAAGATTTTTTGGTCAGATTTTTTAAAATGTTCATCCAATCTCATTTTGGAAGTGACGTTTCTTTGGTTTGTTTGACTACTCAAAAAGGGAATGTGAGTGTTTCCTGCTAGCTAAATTTCACATAACATAAACACAAGTCTGGCTCTAAAAAAACACACACACATGGTTAGCCTATAGTTAAACCATGGCAACCACAAATGAACCATGGTTTTGCTACACTAACCACAGTTTAACCATGGTATTTGTAGTAAAACTCAAAAAAAAAAAAACATGGTTAGGCCTACTACACTTTTACTATAATAAAACCATGGTTCATTTTCTTAAGGGATTTGTATTTGTGTATACTTTCTTTTTTTGTTTAGTTTTTATAACTGTGGTGTCTTCATGGTTTGATGTTTTGTACTGTTAAAAAAGAAATAAGAAAAACGATTCGCGATATGCACTCCGAAGTCCCAATCTAAATCAAATGATTCACAAACCCGCTTCGAACCAAATCAAATAATTTGTGATGCGCGATCCGATTGGAGCGCTTCGAAACAGTGAATCAGCGACGCAATGGTTAACTGATTCAGAGTTTCGAAAAGCTTT